>NC_134700.1:55869749-56240999 GCF_043290135.1 Rhipicephalus microplus | reverse complement strand
GCCGCACCCTGGATTCGATCCCGCGACCTGCGGGTCAGAAGCCGAGTACCTTAGCCACTAGACCACCACGGCGGGACACAAAACACTTTTTGCAATTGACGCAAGATGTTATATTTGTAAATAAAGCTTGGGTACGATGCTAGATTTCCAATTCCGAAAACGCAAACATGAACACACATAGAAGGTTAGTCGAAAAATGAGCACGTTTGGGCAGCATTTTGTCTTCCTTCTCTGTTGCACCCAAACGCTTCGGAGAAGGCCGTAATGTGCATAACGGCTTTGTTGCAATCTCCGACTAAGGATCCAAACAGTGTTTCCGGCAGGCGACATAGGGTGAAGCAGACAGTTTTGAGAAAAACCTGCAATGAAAAAAATCAAAACAGTGGGCAGCCGAGCCGCAGTCTTGAACACCTATATTATCTGATAAGCCAAGGTACCAATTCTGCGTTGAAAATAATGGCTATCGGCTAAATCTAACAGATCTATGCTAGTTAAAAGGCAGTTCATAAGTAAACTACACTAAGTTAGCGTTACGTGCTGCCCAGCGCTCTTTCCGCCACTTAAAGGGCATCCGCAAGATGACTACTTACGTGTCATGCGCAGTGGCGACTAGCTTTGCGTTCACTATTCTAAAGTTCCCTAAAGGCCCGCTCCCGCTAGTGGCATAAAGGCTCACCGTAAGCCATTTGCGATTCTCAGGCTGCCATGCGCAAGTGAAACCGCACACGCAAGGCTGCTGTTTCTTTGTCGTTCGGTCAACAGGTCAGACTTATTTTCGGAACGTTCTCCGGCAGCAGCACAGCGACATGGCCAATAAAAAACGGAGGAGAGGTTGCCGTGTAGCTATACATCAGCGCATCGCGTCGTCCGCTTTACGCGTCGTCTAGCCACGCCAAATTGTTTGGTTATTAAAGACGATAGTCTTTCTGGGGGACCTTCAACGCAAAAATGTTTGTCTGTCTGTCTGTACATTTGTCTGTTTGGCCACTCTTAACGGTACCCTAAACGGCACCAGAAGATACCTCAAACAGCCAACCGCATCCGCAGCGCCCACCAATATTGTTCAAGGTTCAGCGTTCATACTTGTGTGATTGTCAATCAAAAAGGAATTATTGCGCATTTCTGAGGCACCATAACAACACCTCAACATTCTATATGTGTGCCTCTTACTTGAAAAGGCATACATTAGTAATTCTAAGCACCGTAGCGTTTATCACGTTGTGCTGACCATGCAACGCTTGTACTAAAGGGCAAGTGTTTCCAACGCTTTGCTAAGACGACATGGTCATGGCACCGACCCGTCGCGTTGCGTGATGTGCCTTATCACCTCCGGGACGGGCACGCAGGGCGTACGTGCTTCGTTTTCCAAGATGACTGCCAGATAGCGCTCATGTCTCACGTCTAACGTGAGACAAGAGCCATGTCCGCAAGTGCTCCGTGAATTTTCCGGCTCCATTGTGAAAATTTATGTGTGTGGCCAATTTGGATTATTGTCATGGCTTCCTGAAGTTGTTCCGCCTCGACTGACACCACCAACAACTGTAAGTGACCAGCACTTTTTATTTTAGAAGCCCAAACGCACCAGCCTATCGTGCGAGCTCGACAACGCCATCGCCGCCATGCAGGCGGCTGCAGGAACGCTACCATGCACGTTGCGCGCGTACACGATGGCTCTCGCGAATGAACCCTCAGACACTATTGCACGTCCCGGACCCCCGCTGATGGCGAACACGCGACGCCAAGAGCTTGATAATATGAATTTTCAAGACTCTACTGCTAAGAGCCTCTCAACGCCAAATGAAACCAACGATCAGAATGCCGAGACCGACCACCAAAGCCAAGCGGATGGAGCCTGGCAAACGGTGCTCACTGCGGCAGAAGAAGGCTCTTGCTAAAGAAAAGAAGGCCAAGTCCATGGATTTTTCGAGGACTTCGTACCACCAAAAATTATCCACTGCTGAAGCAACCGGAAAATCTATATACAGGCCGGCCCACAGGTGGCTACCCCCCTTGTCCAAAGACGACTTCAAGATAGTGGTGCGACCACACCAAAGGCTACCGGTCAAGACCCTGACTAGTCCACTACTGGCAGACGCCGTGATAGAAGCTTGCAGCGTACAAATATCTGGTGAGCATTTTTTGCTCAGAATAAAGCAAGGTTCCAAGATCTTCATTGTTTCGACACCGCACCAGACAGTGGTGGACCACGTAAGGCGTATTACCACCCTAAAGATCAACGGCCGGCCACACTCAATGCCTACGTAGCGACAAGTGAAGGGACAACTAAGGGTGTCATTCACGGCTTAGACCCCCACACAACGCCTGAAGCACTAAAAGCCAATCTCCGCATACGCACCCAAGGTGTCAAAATTCTGCAAGCACGGATGTTTCAAAACACCGAGATGGCCGTTATAACATTTTTTGGGGGGATTACACCTCGTTACGTCTATTACAACGGTGGAGAACTTGCTTGCTACCCCTACAAGTGCACCACCAAGGTGTGCAAAATGTGCCATCAGGTTGGTCACCGTTCGGACGTTTGCCCCCAGCCGGACACTCAAGTGTGTCCCGTTTGTGGACAACGGGACCCTGCAACCGGACATAAGTGTTCTCCGAAGTGCGCCGCTTGTGGCGAGGCTAATTTGACAGGCGACCGAAGTTGCAGATAATGACAAAAGTCTCCACAAAAAAGAACCTCAAGGACTAGTGCGCACCAGCCTACTCTGAATGACAATTCACTTAAGCCACCTCAACGCCCCCGCTGGTTCAGTTCTGATGATGAACAATCTGCCCTGGACCACTGTCCGAAGTCGCCAGAGACTCGCCCAAGGTTCCCCTCTAGATAAATCTCTAGATCGAGATCCCGGACCCGGAAGGACTCTATACTCATGAGACCCCACCCCTTTTTCACTCACACAAGTCACCTAAATCCGGGGCTCCAGGCTCAGCGATCAAGCAAGCACCCGAAAATGGTGAGGTGAGCTATGCACGAGTTGCTTCTCCCACTGCTGCTATAACAGCCAATCCAGAATATCAAAAAATTATTAGCGAGAACAAACTCCTTCGTGAAAGCTTGGCAGAAATAAAACGAGAGTTGGCCTCCCGCAAAGCTAACCGCGGTATAGAATCTAGCCAAAAAACACTTTCTAAAGCAACCGGCACATCTGGCCAGGTTACGATCGAGTCTAATTCTACGGCAGGTACATTAAAACAAGCAATGCAGCAACTGCAAAGCGTGCAAAGCTTTCAGCAGCAAATGTTTGCCGAATTTTAGAACCTAAAAAGTTATGTTGATGAATCTATTGCCAGCATAAGGGCCGCTGTTCTTAAACGGCCTAAAAGCAGCCAAGGTGCCCCGTCTATCCGTCGTCCGAAGCAACTCCCAACCTCGGACAGCGATAGCACTATCCATGGCTAGTAAAACACGAGCGCACACCAAATGTCTCGAAATTTGGCAATAGAATTGCCGCACCTTCCACAAACGTGCGGCCGCTCAACAACAATTTCTTAATAAGGCGCCAGTCAAACCTGATGTCATTTGTCTACAAGAGGTTGGCAATAAGCCAGTCAAATTGAGTGGCTACTACACGATATCAAATCCAGACTACCCTAAAGTCGCCACGTTGGTTGTTAAGGAAATAGCGACTATTATAGATTATCTGGTAACTAGCAGCATTAACCACCAAATCATAAGTATACTACCGCACAAGCGTAGCAAAGCCAAAACCATAATTACGAACGTGTATAGCTCCCCTAAGGAAAAGAGGGCCAATTTTGACGCATTCGTTCGGTATGCCAAGAGTAATTTCAGCATCCAGGATCGACTACTGCTTCTCGGGGACTTTAATGCCCCTCACACTACCTGGGGATACCGAAAAGATATCCCGAAAGGCCGGGCGCTCGAGCGAGTTGTTGATGCGCATGGGCTCCAACTTCTCGTACTCCCGCAACACCCGACAAGATTGTGTAACAGCGTCAGCACAGACACATTTCCTGATCTTTCATTCATAAATAATGTTGACGAGGTGTTCTGGAGCAACCTAGGAGAGAATCTCGGCAGTGACCATTCTATTTTGAGCGTGTCGATTGCCTCCCGCAAAATTCGACAGTCTCATGGTCATGTTGTAGTAACAGATTGGGTAACTTATTCCCCGAAATTTTACCAGATAGCACTGAAGATAGGGCAACGCACATAAGAGAGGCTCACAAAGCAACTTCTAAGCGGGTTGCGATCACAGTGGAAACCCCGGTAGCCGATAACCATTGATACATATGTGGAAATCTAGGAGAGGGTTGACCAAGTGATGGAAACAACAGCGGCTCAATAGAAAATTGCGCCATAGAATTGCTGAGATATCTGAGCGGGCAAACGCTTACGCGCAGCAGTTAGAGACGGCAAGCTGGGCGAATTTTTGCGACTCACTTCGAGGAACCTTACACACCTCAAAGACATGGGCAATACTGCGCAGCATAATGGAACCTGGTAAAACCAAAACGGCAGCAAACCGAACTCTTAAGGAGCTCGCTGAGGAATTCACAGGAACAGATGATGCCCTCCTCGCTAAGCTCCGAGATAAGTACATAGGCGCGTTCACAACTCCCCCGTGCTCTTTAGCATACCAAAGCCAGGAAAACGCAGTGCTCGATGCACCAATCACCAAGGCAGCAGTATTCGCGGCCGCGCAAGCAGCAGAGTGCAATACTGCCCCCGGACCTGACCAGCTAACAAACGCGATGATTCGGAATCTGAGCGATGAGCACCTGGAACAACTTACTCGGTATTTTAATGAACCGGTATGGGAGAAAGGCGTGGTTCCTCAACATTGGAAGGAAGCCAAAATTATTCTTATTCCAAAGCCAGGAAAAACGTCCGACTTACAAAATCTAAGACCAATATCATTAACATCCTATCTTAGCAAATTATTCGAAAAGGTGATTCACACACGTCTCACGACTTACATTGAAGATCGGAACCTTTTTCAACCTAGCATGTTTGGATAACGCCAACATTTGTCAACGCAAGACGTCTTCCTTCTACTTCGGGAAGAGGTACTCTGCAATACCACGGTTGGTGCAGAACATCTCGTCGTAGCTCTTGATTTGAAAAGCGCATTTGACACTATGTCCCATGAGCTCATCTTATCTGAGCTAAATGACATCGGTTGTGGGCAAAACAAATATGACTACGTTCGCTCTTTTCTAACCTCTCGCACTGCTACAACAGGCCTAGGCAATACACACTCAGATCCGTTTCCTATGCCCAATAGAGGCACACCACAAGGGGCGATACTATCTCCTCTTCTCTTCAACATCGGCATGAGACACTTAGCAAGAAGGCTAGACGGCGTTTCAGGGCTAGGGTACGCGTTCTATGCGGTTGATGGTACCCTATAGGCCAACAGTGGCTTTTTGGGACAAAAAGAGCAAATCCTACACGACGCAGTGACCACTGTTGACGACTTCGCTTATCAGAGCGGAATGAGCAGTGCTCCCGATAAATGTAAATTTATTAGAATCCGAGGTAGAGGCCACCACATTCACGAGCCGGTCAACCTCTTTCTAGGAGACCACAAGATAAAAGAGGTACAGAAAATGCCAGTCCTCAGACTGTGGCTACAAAGCAAAAAGCGAGTGGACCACACAATAAAAACCCTCAGAACAAAGGTGAAGCTGATTTCCCGTATGATTTATAGAGTCACCTATCACCGAAAAGGTTTCAAGGAAGCTTAGACGCTCCGGCTGGTTCAGGCTTTTGTCCTCAGTCGGCTAACATCTAGTCTTCCTTTCCAGGAGATCAATAAAATCGATTTAAAGGCCCTAGATGCGTTGATACGAACATCGTACAAGGCGGCTCTCGGCCTACCACTTGGAATGTCCACGGACGTGGGCCACCGTGCTCCGCTGTCGACCCGTTTGCCACTCGCGTGAAGCCTCAAGCACCAGTCGGAGCGCAAACCCTACCCTCCTCCATGCCGTGTACTGGCCCTTTTCGGTCGGACGCGCATGTTGGGGAACAGGCGCATGCACCTGTTACAGCCGCGTCCGCCTCGGAGCAGTCACCGCTGCACGCAACTGCGGCGCAGCTCCTAAACATTCTGTTGGATGCGGTGCGCTCGCAGCCTTGTGCTTTAAAGGGAGACCCCGACTCCCCTCAGCCAAGCGTTCCGAGTAGCTTAAGGGTACCTCTGTCTGAGTACAGCGGTAATTCGGACCGCATCAGTGCCACAGAGTACCTCTATGCGCTGCACCGCTATCAACAGGCTGCGCGGCTGGGCGACAGCGTTATTCTAGGCTCTGTTTGGCCCGTGTCACTGACAGCCCAAGCGGCAAGGTGGTATCAGCTCGTCGGCCACCAAGCTCGCTCGATGGAGGAGTTTAGAGCGCTCTTTCGTAGCGAATTCCTCCCTCCTGAATACGAGCGCCGCATGCGTGGCGAGTTAGAGCTTCGCACACAGCATCCCGACGAATCTCGTCTCGAGTACATTCGGGCTTTGCAGGAGCTACACCTCCTTGCCGATCCTATGGCATCAGACACTGAGAAGGGGGAGCGAGCCATACGCCAGGCTCATCCAACATTCGGAGCGCCCGTTATCGTGACCTAACGAGCTGGCATCCGATGCGAAGCGTATTCAGGCCGACATACTGGCGGCGCGAGCCTATCGCCCGCCGCCACCGCCGTCCGCGTCTCTAGAGCCTCGTTGTGCGTGGGCTGGTCGTGACTCGTCACACTGGGGTTCCCCGAACCACGAGGCGGCCTCTGCCGTGAGAGACCGAGACGCGCTCGATGTGTCGCACCGCGCTCTGGACCCGTACTCGTACGCCCAGACGGCCACCGTTGCCCGGCAGCGTGAACAAGAACGGAAACCCCCTGCTTCAGTGCACGAGGGTATATCCGATCGCGGAGCCCCCACTGCGGCTAGCGAACAGACACCTGTTGCGAAAGACGGCGACGCCAACACGGTCCCGAAGGCGCCACTGCTTCCAACTCCGCCGGGAAGGTCACCAGCCGTTTGGTAGTGTATGTTTATCAGCTCGCGACTGCTTCTGCGCAGAGCTGATAAGACGAGCGGACCAGACGACGGTGAGTTAAACAAGGTTTATGTACAGCATATATACAGAGGCATTACAGATTCGGCACTGGGGCCGACAGAGACTCGAAGAGCCGAGCTCTCCTCTCTAACACATAGGTCTGCTCTCAAACGGGTTCGCTCTGACACACATGTCAGCTTTCACCTAGGACCGCCGATCGCGACGCGCCGCAGGGCTTCTTTTATTTGCACCGGGTCAAACCAAAATGTCCAATCAGAAGCGCCGCTGGTCGTCAGGGCAGACTCCTCCAATGGGGTCGCCGCGCAATGCGTCAGCCCCCAGACATGAAGACGCCAGTTGTTTACTCGACGGGTCGCTTGCCGAGGCTGACTCACTGCACGTGCACGCCAGAGAGGCGCCGACAGAAAGACGCCGTGGCGTGCTGACGCCGTTGAGTTGTTGATCGCGTCAGGCGGGCTGCGGGCTGGCCTTGACACAGATTGCCTTTTTGAGAGGCACGGCCGTTCGCTGTGGACTCGCAGGCATAACACACCTCGTCGCTCTAAAGGATCGCCAAAATCCCCCCCCCCTTGTTGGAGGAAAAGGCGTGGTCTGCTTTAGTTGTCGTGAGCGTGGTCACACCGCGCGAGAGTGCAACGCGCCCCAACCGACACAAGGCCCGTCGGGAAACGGTGTGAGCCGTCGGTGAGCTCCCCCTTGCCGGCGGCTTCAGCAGTAAGAGAGCACGGGGGTGTAACACAACCTCTGGCACCGATGGCGTGTCGCGCTGGACATGACATTTCAGCTACGCCGGTGCCGTTCATCACCCTTACAATCGGTGGTCGATAGTTTGCGGCGTTGCTGGATAGCGGGGCTTTGATCTCGCCGTTCGGCGAAGAGGTTAGGGCTCATTTACGCAACCGCTCTGTCCGCATTCGAGCTTGCGACACTGCCTTCCACCTCGCCAGCAGTACCACCACCTCGTGCGGCGCTGCGAGGTTGGTTGTGCATTGGGAGAATTGCGCACGCCGACAGCGCTTTGCGCGTCTCCCTGGTCTTTCCGTGCCTGTGATTCTCGGTCGCGACTTCCTCGCGCGCACAGGTATCGTGATTGACGTCGCAAGCGGAGGCTACAGGGACGGCCCTTCAGGCGCCCTACGGCCTTTCGCTGCACCTCCCGTGGTCTCGGCTGCCAGTAAGTCACCGGACGCCACGAGGAGGAAGGAGGAAAGGAGACCAAGCGTTGCCTCCTCGGCCCGTGTCTCCCCCTCCGACGCCAAGACTGGTCATTTGGCCGGCGCGGCGGAAAACGGTCCGTGCGTACAGCTTTCCCTCGATTATAATGCTGCCACGGTGAACCAGGTCTCGGCTATGCCGGTGACCCCCCCCCCCCCCCCCGCTAAGCAGCAACTCAAATGGCTCGCTGCCGCCTTTGCCGGACAGCTTGTCGAAACGCGAGAAAGCACGCCTGTCGTCGCTGTTGACACGTTTCAGAAACACGTTCACTGAACACCCGGGTTGCACCTCTCTGGTGAGGCACCGGATTGACACAGGCGATGCAAAACCGTGGAAATGCAATCCTCACCCTATAAGTGCGGCAAAGAGAAAACCAATCGACCAGGCACTGGATGAGTTGATTGAGACCGGAGTTGTCCAACGCTCAAACAGTCCTTGGGGTTCACCGGTGGTAATAGTCCCCAAAAGAGACGGCTCTCATCGGCTCTGTGTGGACTACCGCCGGCTGAACGAGGTCACGGGGAAAGATGCTTATCCTATGCCTAACGTGGACTTCATCGCGGCTGCTCTAGGTGGTGCTTGCTACTTCACCACCTTGGATGCTAGCCGCGGTTACCTACAGGTTCAGGTAGAGCAAGCGGACGCGGAGAAAACTGCGTTCACCTCTCACAGAGGTTTGTATGCCGTTTGGCTGTTCTGGAGCTGCAGCTACGTTCCAGAGATTGATAGACCGCGTTCTAGTGGACGCTAAATGGCAACACGCCATGGCATACCTCGACGACATCGTCATCTTCTCTCGAACGTTCGAGGAACGCCTTCACCACTTGGAGGATGTCCTCGGGAGGTTGCGTGCCGCCGGGCGCCGGGTTGACTTTGAACCCGAAGAAAGCTCAAATAACTGAGACTCGCAACTCAATATTAGGCTTTACCATGCAGAGCGGTCGCGTTCTGCCGTGCGAGGAGAAGGTACGTGCCATTGTGGAGTACCCGATGCCGGCAAACATTCAGGGCCTGAGGCGCTTTTTGGGCATGGTGAACTACTATCGACAGTTCATCCCAAACTGTGCAGCCCTCCAAGTGCCCTTGACTGCACTCTTCAAAAAGTCGGCACGATGGAGCTGGGGGCCAGAAAAAAAGCGAGCCTTGAAGGCGCTTTTCGAAGCTCTAGTGGCCACAGCCGAGGTAAAGCTGCCCGACCTGAACAGAGAGTTCGTTGTCCAAGCGGACGCGAGCGACCTGTGTCTCGGCGCGGTACTCCTTCAACAGCACGACGGCGTCCTCCGGCCAGTCGCCTTTGCGAGCCGGTCACTTAACGCCGCCGAGCGTAACTATGGCGTCACAGAAAGGGAATGTCTCGCTATAGTTTATGCACTCCGGAAGTTCGACTGCTATGTCGACGGCGTGCCATTCGTGGTGAAAATGGACATGGCACTCACCTGGCTTAAGCGCTTGCGCGAGCCCTCGGGCCGCCTCGCGCGCTGGGCGTTGACCTTGTAGCGGTACAACTTTGTTGTGCGCTACCGGAATGGGAGTTCGAACGTCGTCGCTGACACTTTGTCGTGTGCCCCCGTTTTGGCGTCCGGCACTTGCGTCCGCCACTCCCGAGAGCAATCGCATCAAGTAGACCCCGGGCCCTCTGGCTCCAAAGGGTAGAAAGGCGCGAAGTCCGATGGCGAAGTGACTTTCGAGTCGACAGCTTCGGGTGAGGACGCATACCTGGTAGACCCTGTCACGTCCACCGGTATTGTCTTTAGCAGAGAAGAGCTGCTCAAGGCACAGCAGGACGATCCGTTTTGTCAATACATCGTTGACGAGCTCAAAGAGCTGAGCTCCCAAGTGGAGCGTGGCGGTCAAGCCGCCGGGCGCGAACAGATAGCTGGTATTGCTGTCGTTGCCGATCACTGACAGGGTGTCGTACTGATTGCCGAGTGCCGTACGCAGGCTGGTATTGCTGCGGGCATGTTGGACTCGTACCTAGTTGATGCCGATGGCGTTCTCCTGCACTACGTCCCATCTGAACAAGCTCCCCAGGAGTCTTTCAAGGTGGTGATACCCCGCAGTCTAAGGAAAGCCACCTTAGGTTATTTCCACGACTTGCGGTTGGCCGGACGCGCGAGTGGCCTTAACACTTTTCAAATGTTGTGCCGCTGCGCTACCTGGCCTGGCATGAAGCGCGACGCCCTTCACTACACCCGCTCAAGCCGCGTGTGCCAATGCGTAAAGCCTCGCGGGGGCAAGACTCCCGGGCTCATGCAGACGATCGACAGCCAACAACCTTGGCAGGTCGCGGGCTGTGACATTATGGGACCTTTCCTAAGAAGTCGGAGAGGCCATGTTCTTCCCCTGGCTGTCACAGATCACTTCACGAAGTGGGTCGAACTGTTTCCCCTTCGGAAGTTAATGGCACGCGTAATCTGGGACAAGTTGACCGAGGTCTTTACCCGCTTCGGCTTTCCGGCGGAGTTGATCACAGACAATGTGTCCTATTTCACGGCCAACGTGTTCGTGGATGCGTATGCTGCCTTCGGCATTAAGCACCATAAAACAACCTCGTATCGCCCACAGGCCAACTCGACCGAGCGGATCAACCGGAACCTCAAGCCCTTGCTGACAGCCTTTGTGCAGCAACACAGGGATTGGGATGCCTGTCTGAACGAGATAGGCTTCTCCTTGCGGTCTACGGTCAATCGCTTGATAGGGTACACGCCCGCTTTTCTCAACTTTGGGAAAGAGCTGCCTAACCCCATGGACCGCGTCCTATGGGGCGGAGGCGGGGCAAGCGCCGCGAAGGGCAGCCCGTCTGGCTACGCGGCGCAACTGCACTCACGGATGGACGCGGCCCTCGACCTGGCGCGTTCCAACCTGGCAAAAGCGCGAGCTGGTCAGAAGGCTCAATACGATCGGTCGCATCGGGATGTCCGTTCCGATGTCGGTGATCTCGTCTCCAGGCGCAATCACGTCTTGAGTGATGCCGCCAAAGGCATCTCGGCCTCCCTTTCGGTCAAGTGGTTGGGCCCATACCGAGTGCACACCAAAGTGTCGCCCCTGGTATACAAGCTGGCTGAATCCCAAGGGAGACCAGTTGGTGGTCCAGTTAATGTCTCCGACCTCAAGAATTTTGTTACCCGCAGCAACGACTTCGGGAAGAGGGAGGCGGTCACCGAACCGCAGGGAAACCGGGATAAGGCTGGTTCTAAACCACGCCACTGGTGCAAGCTGCGAAAACGCACCTAGGCTGATTTTCGCCCCCGGCATGTAGCGGGACGTCATCCCCTCAATGTAAGGGAGCGGAGGTTATAGCTGCTGTGCGATTGCCCATCGAGCAGCAACAGTAACGGCTACCTGGCGAGCTTTCTCCCTGGTAACACCATTACGCGCGCTGCGCACGGAATATCCACTCAGTTCCCGGCCCTCCGGCTGCTCGAGAGAGAAAAGCCCTTTCCCCGGTGGCTCACTTTCTCACTGGGCATTTTCAGCGCAGTCGGCGGGAGAAGGGAAGCGTGTGCCGTATTGGCTGACGCAACGTTCAATCCGACGGAGTTGGCTTTCTTTATTGGGCCAGCCTGTCGCGCCTCCGGGTCCGCACCTTCAGTTGCTTTTCGGCTTTTCACCGACGCCCCAGCTTTCGTTATGTCCTCCTCGGTGACCCGCTCTTCCAAGAAAAAGACCGGGAGACGAGCCGTGCGCTCGGTCGTACCGCAGGCACCGGCCGCGTCCATGCCGCCTCCGTCAAATGCTCCCCCGGCCCCACCTAACAAGACACCGCCTCGTCGTGAAGTCGCTACGTGGACGTTCCAACATGGCACTGAGTCCCCAGTCGCCTTCGTGTCAACTCGTCGCTGGTCCAAGCAACGTAAAGCCTGGGTAGGGTTAGACCCCGAGTCCGTCCCACGTCCTTTCCGCGGGCGCACTCTTTCGGACGTCCTCGACGCTTCCGGAGGTGCCTCGATGCCGCCTGTTCCCGAGGCCTCCTACTGCGACGCTTGCGGTGTCCTGCTGGTACACGAGGCTACCCACCTCCGTTCGCGGGTTCACCGAACGAACTCCGGCGGTGCCCATGAGGTCCTGTCCACTCCGGCGGTGCCGCCTGGCCCGGGCCTTCAACCTGCCCTGTCGACCGACTCCGTTCAGGCGGTCGTGGCGGCGCTCGTCATGGGCTCATCATTCAAGTCGGCCATCGCTGCTGCGGTGTCTGCCGCCCTCCCACGGCCCCTGGTTCCTGCTGAGACGCCGCCGAACAAAGACACCGGGGCCCCCGTCGACCTCGTGGACGGCACTGAGCTGGACCTTAGTTGTTTCGAATAAAGGTGTCGGTAGATGCTTTTATTACGGCGTCTTTATGGCGCCCTCGGTCTTAGGAGGGGGGGATGTGGGAATCGAGAGCACCCTCCTACCTGGCGCCTCGTTCCCAGCTGCCACACGCACGCCGACAGCGTAGCCCGGGCGCGCATAAGCACCGGCATCCGCCAAGATGGCTGCCAGGGCGTCTCTTGATCAGGGCCAGCCAACCGTCGGCTGCTTCCCGCGGTGGCGTGTGCGGGCACGCTACGCTGGTGCGCTGCTCGGGCCTACGTCACAACGCAGCGCCATTTCCCATTGGGCGCGCGTGACATCCTCCTCTCCTACGAGCTGTGTGGCGCCCGACGATGCGCTCTTCGCGGCAGATGCTCTCAGGCCTCCACAAGAGGTTGAAGCGCTGCTTAGCAGGCGCAGGCGGCTTCTCGTTCGAGCGTTCGACTTCGGCCCTTGCGCGGGAGTCGTAGCGCCCTAGAAAAGCGTACTTGCTCGGTCTTGCGGAGTTCCCTATATACGGCCTGCAAGCTCGTGAGTGTCGCACTGTGCTGCATCTTGGGTTAATAAACCCGTTGTTGTTGTTATCCTGCCTCGTGCGTGGTTTCTGCGCCGTGCTGGAGAAATCGACGAACCCGGCCGCAGCGTCGTCGCACGCAGAGGCAGTGGAGGACGTCGCATCCCTACACGGTTGCGCTTTGGAGGTAAGCCTAGTGCAAACCTATCTCCACAACTTTTAACGCGATAGCGTTAAAGAGCTCGTTTCGTAAAAACTCCAGCGTTGGCTTCGGTGTCGGTGTCATTAGTTGTGAGCGATTTTTATGTGGTGTTAAGCGTCCTGAAACCATCTTATGATTATGAGAGATGCCGTAGTGGCATCTTGACCACCTGGAGTTCTTTAACGTTCACCCAAATATGAGCACACGGGCCTACAGTATTTTCATCTCCAAAGAACATGCAGACGCCGCAGCCATGGTACGATCTCGCAACAAGTTGGTTGTTTGCGAAAAATCATCTTATGTTTGACCGAAAACTCAAGAACAATGCAGATAAAATAACTGATAAAAAGTCATGGGACAGAGTGAGGACCAAACCAGGGTTTTTTGCGTCCGAGTGGAGATCGAACTTGGGTCGTTTGAGTGGCAGATGGATGTTCTACCCCACGTCTGTGGGTCTGCTTGGAAATGAACTGAAAAGAACTTCCTCTACTTGCAAATGCAATGAAAGTAGCTTCCATGCTTTGCAAACACGCGCGTTCTGTATACACGCATAGGCGTACCTTCCGGGGAGGCAAGGGGGGCACTGCGACCCCACCCCCACTAAAAAAAGCAGGGGGGGAGTCTGGGCCCTCCCTCTTTCGGCAATGGGCAATGTCGGCTGCCCATTGAGATACAGACTGAGGCAAAATTTTCATTCAGCGATGCAGTTACGTAATCATGTGTAAGAAGATTTCCTAACGTCTATTTCCTATACTTCTGCCTAGAAGGTTGTCTTTTTTCTTGTATCTCGCGACCATGAAATGTAGTCTTTCTGCGTTGCAGGCCGCTTACGCAACGCTTTCGCGCCTTGCGCTCGAACACTGCAGAAGAAGCTACTACTCAGCAGGGGCTCTAGAACGTTAGGCCTATCTGTCATGCCTTTATTGCGGTTTGCGTGACATGAAAGTCACATCGCAATTGATGTAGGTTCAGGCAAAAACTAAATAGATAATGCCGTATGGACCAATAACGTGCTCTTCCCGCATAAAAGAATCATATTTCTTAGCAAACGAATTGAATCGCTCCTGCTCTATATCCCAGCTGCCGTGAGTTGACGAGACCTTATGCAAAATTGCTGCCATCTGTCTGCCGTCGTGTGCCTACCACCATGTTATAGACTCAGCACGGCACATTACGCACAGTCCGCGTGTGTGTATGTATACATGTACGTAAGTCGTAATTTCTAAGGGCATATTACCAAGAGCATTGGCCAAGGGCACGATATCGGAACCGACTTTGCGAATCTTTGGAGACAAGGAGATCGAGTCACACAAACTCGTTTGGTTCCCACCTCACATGGAAAGCACTGAGCAAGAACCGCCCTATCTCGACGCGTCAGCCCACATAACTGCGTCAGGACTAGTAAACTACATAGCGATCGGGGGCCGCGGCGCTGATTCATGGTATGGAGAACCGGGATCCGCTCTGCTCGTATAACAAACTGACAAATATTTTTACCTGGCACGGTGACAATACCCACAACCACAAAGAAAACAAAGCAATCCTCAAGCTCTTACACTCAGGCTTGTTAGGGTTGGGGCGTACCCTGACTCCGCGCTACTGCACAATATTTATCCCAAAATACAACCGGCTAATACATGTTCCTACTGCAATGACATGTTCCTACTGCTACTGCTACATGTTCCTACTGCTAATCTAGAACACATGGTTTGGCGGTGCCCCGCTTTACGCTGTTGTGAAATCATCAGACTCATCGCGTCTTCCAAATGGGAGTGGGCTATTACCGGCTCCGAGCTCGAACAGTTATGGGCAGTCGAACGGGCCCGTGACGCAACACGGAGACTTGCGCAACACGGAGACGCAACACGGGAACGTGCTAAAGTGCGTTCTAAAGCACCTAATAAATTTCATTCATTTATAAATTTATGTACAATGGAGTGAGGGCAGGGTTTCGTTGTAAATATATATATATATATATATATATATATATATATATATATATATATATATATATATATATATATATATATATATATATATTGTGACGACGAGAGCTTGACGAGCACACAAAGCGCCTCAAACAAATACGATTTATCGATCGCAGGAAACAGACTGCAATGACTTCTTCGTCTTTTGCCCTCGGCCAAGGACACTCGCGCTGCTTCGTTGTCCTCACCACTGGCACATACGCGCGGCATTATTCCCCCTTTAAAAAAAACATCGTCCCGATGTTAAACGTTTGAGAAGCAAGGCGAAACCAAAACTGCACAGTTAGTCACTGAAAGTAGGGCTTCATCCAAAGCACGTGGACAATTTCTGGTGAATGTCTGCGCCGCTTTGAACACTGCACGCCGTCCGGAACAACCTCGTAGTTGACGTCACTAATGCGTTTCAGAACCTTGTAGAGTCCGAAGTATCTTCGCAACAGCTTTTCGGAGAGCCCACGCTGACGAACAGGTGTCCAGACCCATACTTTGTCGTCCACGTTGTATATGACGGGCCTGTGCCGGAGGTTGTAATACTTGGCATCGTCGTCTTGCTGTTTGGTGATTCGCAACCTGGCAAGTTGTCTGGCTTCTTCTGCTAGCTGGGTAAACTCTTCGGCGTCTGTCTCATTGCCATCATTTTCATGAGGGAGCATTGCGTCTAACGTTGTTGTAACCTCGCCCGTAAAGGAGACTAAAGGGTGTCTTCCGAGTGGTCTCTTGACGAGCCGTGTTGTACGCTAACGTGACGTAGGGCAAAATGATGTCCCAGTTCTTGTGCTCTACATCTACGTACATGCTTATCATGTCAGCCAGGGTCTTGTTGAGGCGTTCGGTGAGCCCGTTGGTCTGGGGATGACACGCCGTTGTCTTCCTGTGAGCTGTACCACTTAGTCGGAAAATGGTGTCCAAAAGCTCGGCCATGAACGCGGTACCTCTGTCGGTGATGACTATTGCGGGAGCACCGGGTGTTAAGACGATGGCTTCGATGAAAAATTGCGCCGCTTCAGCTGCCGTTGCCCGTGGCAGAGCGCCTGTCTCCGCGTATCGGGTCAGGTAATCCGTGGCGACGATTATCCACCTGTTTCCAGTGGCAGACTTTGGGAAGGGGCCCAGAAAATCCATGCCAATTTGTGCAAACGGTGTCGCCGGCACTCGGACAGGCTGCAGCAGGCCAGCTGGTTTGATGGATGGTGGCTTGTGGCGCTGGCAATCTAGACATGCCTGCACGTAAGTTTTGTCAACTTCAGCAAGTCTTGGCCAGTAATAGCTCTGCCTTATCCTCGCGAATGTTCTTGCGTAACCCAAGTGACCAGCGGTAGGTTCGTCGTGACAGGCTTGCAGTACCTCACAGCGAAGCGAAGAAGGAACGACGAGCAAGTAGCTGCTGCCGGTGGGTGAAAAGTTCCTCTTATAAAGAACGTCATTTCGCAAGCAGTACGACGGCAGCCCTCTCGCAAATAACTTCGGAACGCTATTCGCTCGCCCTTTCAGGTAGTCTATAAGTGGTAGCAGCTCAGCATCGCCACGCTGCTGTTCAGAAAAGGCGGCAGTGTCCACACTTCCGAGAAACGCCGTGTCGTCATCGTCGTTGTCCGGGGATGCCGTCTCAACAGGAGACCGAGAAAGACAGTCGGCATCGGTGTGTCATTTTCCCGACTTGTAGGCAACAGTGAAGTCAAATTCTTGGAGCCGAAGACTCCATCGTGCAAGGCGGCCAGACGGATCTTTCAAGTTGACTAACCAACAGAGAGAGTGGTGATCGCTGATAACGGTGAATGGGCGGCCGTACAAATAAGGACGAAACTTTATGACTGCCCATACCATTGCAAGACATTCTTTTTCCGTCGTAGTGTAATTAGCTTCAGCTCGGGACAGCGTCCTGCTGGCGTAGGCGATCACGTTTTCGTTGTTGTCGTTCGACTGTCGAGCACTGCTCCAAGACCCACATTACTGGCGTCTGTACGAAGTATTGTCGGCGCGTCTTCATCGAAGTGGGCCAGCACGGGGGGTGTTTGCATTCGCTGACGAAGCTCGTGAAATGACTGCTGTTGGTCTTCGCCCCATCTGAAGGGGACATCTTCCCGAGTAAGCTGTGTCAATGGCCATGCGACGCGCGAAAAATTAGCAATAAACCACCGGTAATAGGCACAGAGTCCTAAAAAACGTCGCACTGATTTTTTGTCTGATGGCGTCGGGAAGTTTGCCACGGCGGCAAATTTATACGGGTCGGGTCGGATCCCTTGGCTGTTCACGACGTGACCGAGGAATTGAAGTTCGTGGAAGCCGAAGTGGCACTTTTTTGGTTTTAGAGTAAGACCGGCCAAGCGTATTGCTTCAAAAACTGCTTCGAGCCTTTGTAAGTGTTCCTCAAAAGTCGCCGAAAAGACAATCACGTCGTCGAGGTACACCAAGCAGGTTTGCCACTCAAGTCCCGACAGAACCGTGTCCATGAGACGCTGGAATGTTGCTGGCACCGAACACAAACCGAAAGGAAGAACGTGAAATTCATAAAGTCCGTCGGGCGTAACAAAGGCGGTCTTCTCATGGTCTCTCTCATCCACTTCAATTTGCCAGTAGCCACTTTTCAATTCCATAGACGAAAAGTAGCGTGCATTTCATAGTCTATCCAATGAATCATCACTACGCGGAAGAGGGTAGACGTCCTTCTTTGTGATCTGATTAAGCTTACGGTAGTCGACGCAGAAACGCGAGCTACCATCCTTCTTTTTGACGAGTACTACAGGTGATGCCCAAGGACTGTTAGATGGCCGAATAACACCATCTTCTAGCATCGTTTTCACCTGTTTTTGAATTGCCTCACACTCCTTTGGGGCGACTCGATAAGGATTTTGCTGGATGGGTTTAGCATCGGAATCCGTCATGATGTGGTGTTTCGTCAGTGCCGTTTGACCAACTCTTGATGTGGATGAGAAGCAGCCGTGGAACTTGTTGATCAGCGTGAGAAGGCGGTCTCGCTCAATGGGAGATAACATTGGACCAACGTCGACAGGTGTCGGTGTAGTGATAGTAGACGCTGCTGCTTCCTCCACTAAATGAAAATCTTCTGTTTGCGAGAGTTCGTCAAAATAGGCAATAGCCGTGCCTTTAACTATGTGTCGGCGTTCTCTGCAGAAAGTTGTCAATAGCAGTTCAGCGCATCCGTCAATAACAGTGATGATAGCCCTGGCAACAGAAATGCCGCTAGTGAATGCGAGCTCCTTGTTGTGTTCAGCGATGCCAGTACCATTTTGTAATTTGTCACAGTGCACGGATACGAGAGAACAACTTCGTGGCGGCAGTATGACGTCGTCATCGGCAATACCGAAGCGAGGTGGCTGGTGTTCCTTATCTGTAGCAGTCTCCGAGCTTACAGTGAACGTTACTCTTCTGTCACGGATGTCAATCACAGTCCCATATTCGCGCAAGAAATCCATTCCCAATATGAGCTGTTTACAGCACTCGTGGAGAATGACGAGGGTAGCAACAAAGGTGGAACCAGCAATGAAGAGTCGGGTCCGCGAAGGGGTGCCAAGCATGAAGACGTACCCAGCACCTCCACCAGTGCAACGACGCGAGATTGACGAGCACACAAAGCGCCTCAAACAAATACGATTTATCGATCGCAGGAAACAGACTGCAATGACTTCTTCGTCTTTTGCCCTCGGCCAAGGACACTTGCGCTGCTTTGTTGTCCTCACCACTGGCACATACGCGTGGCAATATATATATATATATATATATATATATATATATATATATATATATATATATATATATATATATATATATATATATATATATATATATATATATATATATATATATATATATATAAACCAGAAACAAAAGTGGTGCTGGGTCCGGGTAAGATTATTCGTAGGGAAGAAGACGCACGCACGAAGTGATTTTATTGACGTTTCGGCCACGGGTCCGGCCTTCATCATTTCTGATGAAGGCCGGACCGGTGGTCGAAACGTCAATAAAATCACTTCGTACGCGCGTCTTCTTCCCTATGGATATATATATATATATATATATATATGTATATATATATATATATATATATATATATATATATATATATATATATATATATATATATATATATATATATATATATATATATATATACACAATGCAGCAGCCGCTTTTTTTATAGGCTCACGTGATGAACTCTCGGTATAGCAGCTAGGACAATCAAAGTAAAAAAATGGTAATCTGTCAGAACCTTGTGTTGACATGACTGACATGTGACGGGTGCATGAATATACAAGTTTCAAATTTCCTTGCGCATCGACACGCGGGGCACCGTATGGTTGGCAGGACATTTAAAAGAGCTCTGAAGTAAATAAACCACGGTTGACTAATATACATCTTAATATACACTAAAATATTTTACTAATCTAAGAAGTCGTGTAGTTATAGTGCGAGGCAGGTGAGATTTCCTACGTTTTGATTGATACCTGAACGAATGGTGTTAAATTTGTGGATCAAGAAGGATTCCCTCACTTCCCTATCGTGATTTGTCTTGAAACCGGACTGAATAATAGTGGCCCTAATTTTGTCGAAACCATGGCCAGGCATACTGACGTGCTTCGACAGCGGTAGATTAGGGAGGCTTACGGCATGTGCACGGTGATTATTAAAACGAATTCTGAAACTTGTCTCTGTTTGACCGATGTACTGAGCTCCGCATGTTGAACACTCGAGAAGATAGATGACGTTGACACTATCACACGTGTAGTTCCCATTTATCTTTAAAGAAAAACTGGACGATGTACTTAAAACTGTTTTAGATGTCGTCATGTGCGCGCACACTTTGCAACGTGGTTTGTTGCAGGGATGACAGCCTTCATGATGTGAACACGTGGTTTTAGATGAGGTTAGTAAATCGCGAAGGTTCCGCGACCGCCGGTAGACCACGCGTGGTTGTTCTGTAAAGATTCCTTTGAGCCGCTCACTCTGTATTAAAATGTTGAAATGTTTCTTTAAGATATAGTTCACATTTGGAGCTGAGGCCGCATGTGTCAAAATTAGATTAGTCCACGAACAATCTTTGGGTCTTTTGTTAGTACTCAGCAGGTCTGAACGGTCAAGCTCTTCTGCACGTTTGATGGCGTCTGTGATTATGCTGGCCGGATAGCTCTGTTTTTCGAGCGCGCTCCGAAGTTGTTCTCAGTGGCGGGAAAATTCGCTGCTATCAGAGCATATTCTTTTAAAACGGACTGCTTGGCTGTAGGGAATACTAGTTTTGTTGTGTTTTACGTGACTACTACTAAAGTGAAGATATTTCTGCCTATTCGTGGGTTTCCTGTAAAGATTAGTTATCAGCTTCCCGTTACGTAGAGTGACCATGACATCAAAGAAGCTTATGTTCACAGGTGAATATGAGTGCGAAAAAGAAATCGCCGGATGAGCGTTGTTAAGATCTGCTATGAAAGAAAGAAGTTGCGATTCACTATGGTGCCAGATTAGGAAAATGTCGTCGATGAACCGCTTATAGTAAAATGGCTTATATTCACAATTTGCAAGAAATTTGTTTTCAAGGAGCCCCATAAATATGTTTGCGTAGTTTGGTCTGATTCTTGTGCCCATAGATATACCGCTAACTTGAACATAATGTGTCCCATCCAATTAGAAATTGTTAAGTTCAAGAATGAGCTTAAGCAACGTAGCTAACGTAGATGCGGAAACTGGTTTGTTGGCGTCGCAATCGTTGTACGCGCAGATAACTGCCTCGATGCCATCTGAGTGAGGGATATTAGTATATAGTGACGTGACATCTAACGTAACGAGAAACGAATATTGAGGAACCTGTAGGTCAACAATATCTGATAGAAAGCGATTGGTATCTTTAATGTAAGAAGAAAAGCTGGACGGAATGGTGTTGATGAGGCTATCTACATAACGGGAGAGGTTCTCAGTCACTGTTCCAATTCCAGAAATTATCGGTCTACCGGGGTTATCTCTCTTGTGAATTTTGGGAAGAAGGTAAAACCTGCCAGCTACTGGGCTCAACGGTATTAGGGATTTCAGAGTGCCATAGCTCATTTCTTTATCATTAAAGAGCGCAGTCAAAGTATCACGAACAATATCTTTGAACTCGTTTGTTGGGTCATGATCTTGCCGCTTGTAATATGATGCATCACTGAGCTGCCTATGGCCTTCGCTGATATATTTGCTTCTGTCCATTACAACAATGGCGCCTCCTTTATCTGCAGGTTTTATAATTATGTCATTACGACTAGCGAGGGATTCAATTGCTTGTTGCTCTCTGTCAGTAAGGTTGCGGTGCAATGGTGTACCTTCTTTATATGCCTGCATGACATCGCGTTGTACAGCTCTGATATAAAGGTCCAGACATTTGTCTCTTTGGGAGGGGGGTGTCCAATGCTTGTAAGATGGCAATGATGAGCTATCGGTATTGTGAGCCGAGGATCGATCATAAAAGTACTCATGGAGGCGAATGTTACGTTCGAAATTGTGAAGATCCTTCACCAACTGAAATTCACTATAGCCTCCTGTTGCAGGGCAAAATTAAGTCCTCGAGATAACACACTACGTTCCTCAATTGATAGATCGTAACATGACAAATTTATAATGTTATCCTGTCCAGAAGATTTACTTTCCAGCTCGGGCTGGCGCATTTCAGCTGTAGTTAGAATGTTTCCTCGTCGGGAGCATTCCTTTTTTCCTAAGTTGTCACGCGCGACCTTCTTTGACTTTTTAGCATCCAGCTCGGCTAACTTCTGTGACCGATATAATTCGAGAGTTTTTAATTCTTCAGTCGTAAACTGAGAGGATTGCACAAGCTGTTTTTCCTGATTCCGCAGACCTTTTTCTGATGATTCACAATGGCTAATAAGTATGCTGGTTAGTTCAACAGACGCCCGATTTAAGGTGTTGTGCCACCTTGACAGGTTTTTTTTTTGACATCTCTGATGTGGCCGGCTGCAGTTTTAGTTGTAAACCTTTAGGAGCACTTGTTGCCGCGACATAGATTCTAAGCATAGAAATGTGCGATTCACAACGAGTCCGTTTTTCTAGAACGTCCCTGGTCCTTAAAGAGTTCATTGAGCCAACAGATAAAGTACTCTCACCCAGCTGGCGTTGTGTTAGTCAGTTCGTTCCTCTCGTGGTTGTGCCCCTGTTCCGGAGTCCGTAGCCTGGTTAAGACGGCGAAAGTGATGCAACGACCGCAGGCGGCGGTAGGAAAGACGTAGGCTGTGTAGATTGCGACTTGTTCATGTGGGCGCGCGATGCTTTCGAGGTGACGTTCTCTGCTACGGAAGGCTTGCTCGTCAGGGTGAAGGTTGCTGTCGGCGCGGTGTTGTTTCTTGAGTTCGGCTGTGCTGTAGGATGACTGCGTGCTGAAGGTCGCCCAGCTCGATCCACTCGATGCGGAGAGCCATCATTCGTTGATGAATCGCACCAGGCAGCTGATGTCGTATCCACCGGTCTCCTGAAGCACAGGTGGCGGATGTGGCTTGCAAGCAACGACACACCCTCGAAGCTCATATGAAGGCCGTCTGCTGCGAGGACGCGTATGGGTTGTAACCATTCGATTTCATGATCGAGGTAGCAAACTAGCCGGGAATAGCGGCGAAAATTCCGAAGCATGTTGTTGAACACTGATGCTTCTCTGTTTCAGCGTCGGACTAATGTCAGGTTACAGTTCCTTTGTCGACGGTTTCCACTTCTAGGCAGTATCAGCGTGGCGTAAATTCGCCGAATTTCTGGGCGGTCTTTTGCAATGCTTTCAAGTTGTGAAAAAAGGACTTAAAGACGCCGAGGAACGTCAAACCACAAACTGAAGAAGACGAGCGGAGGGCAGGTGGCATGAAGGCGACATCAGGAAATGAAGAAGAAGAGAAGAAGAAGGCACGTGCGATGACGAGGCAACTGTGCGCCAATCAGCTGATGACCAGTGGTAGCCCATAGAGGTGGCGTGCCACTATTGGGCCAAGTGCGACCATTACGTGGCAGTAGGCTGTGTGGCTGGGGACGAGCCGGAGCAGCGGCAGACGGAAGACAGCGGGCCGAAGCATCGGACGCAGGCGATCCAGGTTCCGGCCAGGGAACGCGGCTGTCCACGCTACTGTCGTCCAACTACCAGCTGGGGCGGCATTGGCGGCACGAGTACTGCATCTTGGGGCGCGGCCTGGCCTGCTGTTCTCTTCCTCGCCGAGGGCATCGTGGATCTCAGCGAGGCGTCTCCACGGTCAGCCGTTCGACACAGCGATGAACGTGACCTGGCTAATGGTCACGGTTGCGTCGAGCATCGCGTCTCGGCACACGCTCTTCGCTGGACGGGCTGGCCATTCCCCGCATGGATCATCGCGTCTCCGATGCGGGTTGACTGCTCAGTAGTCGCACCCATGCCATCAAGCACCGGTGTCACCAGAGCGTCGCACATCGGCAAGGGACGAGTGAGACGTTCTGCCGGGTGAGACGCGGGCGTGTGCACGGAGGGCCACGGAGCCGGGCGAGGTTCAGGGTGGCCGAGGATCCAGGTGCCAGGGGAGTTGCTGGCTGAATCGAGGATCGACGAGCGGTGCCGAGCCATACCAAGCGACGCGCCAGACTCGGACGTGGGCCACGAGCTCATGAGCTGCAGTGTGCACCCGAGGGTACCTGGCGGTGCCCTGGCCAAGAAGAAGGAACGTGGGAAAAAAGCTCGAGGGTTGAGGCCACGAAGGCAGACGAAGCGGTGCGCCGCTCGAGAGGACGAGTTCCTGGCAGCGTTCCTGAGCCGGACGTGGGACCCGTACGTGTCGGCCAGGTCGAGCTCCGGTGTGTCCGTTCGAGGTCGAGTCCGTCGGCCTGTACAAGGTCCAAGGACGGGGCATGCTGAACGGCTCCTGCCTGGGTGCAGTGGCCGGGAGCAGGTTCGTGGGCGAGGCCTACCGGGCGTGGTCCTCTTGAGCCGTGGCCTGACCTGGATTTCAGAAGTTGCGACCCTGACTGCTGGCTTGGCCGTGACGTCCAACTAAACGGCGCTGCACATGGTAGTGCATCCGTGTGCCGTCAGCCGTTCCAGCCGTGCCACCTTTGCCCTCGTGCACGTCGACGACCGCATCATGTCGGGACGACGGGTACCCAAACTGTGAGGCAGCGGTTTCTGCTTGCGAACCGAGAAATATACGCGCTGAACACTGAGTAAGCGTAGCCGCGAGCTCTCCGCATAATAGAGGTCTGACTCTCCTGCAGGTGGCGTGATGCTTGGCGTGTAGGGTTGTATATATAGTTTCATTTTCACCTGCCATTTCCTCTCTAGTGTGCAATATAAATCTTCTTTTGTTCGCATCAATTGTTGATGTTAATCCTTTTTCGTCCGCTATCGACAAGCATAGTGACGAACGTCGTTTAACCATTACAGAAGTAGATCGCGGTATTTTGCAAACGCCTCGTGTCCCGAACTCGAAGCCACACCGACCGTCCCAACATGAAGAATGAGACAGGATGCTGAGCGGGGCACTAGATCCAGTAAGTCACGCACATCACCGATTGTAGCACCACACTGCGAAATGAAGGCTGGTGCGCCATTGCAGAGGGGGTCGAAGTATTGATGTATATACTTTGTTTGTGAATCTCCCACAACTGCTGTGGTAGGAGTGTGCACAAGGTATTTCGAAATCATCCTTTTCTTCAGTGCTGTCCCAGGACCCATGGTTGAAGAAGAACTTGAAGGGAAGGCACGACAGGTCCGGGTATTTTCTATATTGAATGAAGTTGCAGATAGCCCATTTGAAAAGGTGCTTTTCACTTTACATTTGAAAAGGTGCTTTTCAAATGTGCTATCTGCAAGTTCATTCAATATAGAAAATACCCGGACCTGTCGTGCCTTCCCTTCAAGTTCTATATATATATATATATATATATATATATATATATATATATATATATATATATATATGAAAATAGAGATGTTGTACGTCGTCAGACGCAGCTTGGCAAAATGTGCTTTATCAGGCAGGTCTGGCTAATGGCGAGCGGCGTGCGCGAGCTACTACAACAGCCACCGATCATCATCGTCTTCTTCATTGCCAGCAGAGCGTCCTTTATTCAGATTCATTAATTGATTACAATTACTCCCCGCTAAATAAGGAGCCATCCTGGCGACCTATGGACAAGTAAACACGGGAAGGTCGTAGCAGGGCTTAAGTCTCGAGACGTGGACAATTTCTTGGCCACGACGACGTTGCTCAGAAGATGGTTCCAGTGGCTCAATGAGGTAATTCACTGGTGACGTTTTTTGTAGCACACGATATGGGCCGCGATACTTGGGGATCAACTTGGTAGAAAGGCCAGGTGTAGCAGAAGGGATATGCAGCAAGACGAGTGAACCTGGATCGTAGGAAGTAGTGTTATTTGATACGTCATGGTGGTGCTTTTGGCGTCCTTGGTCTTGGGTTGTAAATGATCTTGCCAGTTGGCGGCATTCTTCAGCGTATGTAGCGGCTTGAGACAAAGTCGTGGACTCTGAGGAGTCAGGTTTGTACGAAAGAATGGTGTCCATAGTGCAAAAAGGTTCGCGTCCATAAAGGAGGAAAAAAGGAGGGAACCCAGTAGTGCTTTGAATGGCGGTATTATAGGCGAACGTGATAAATGGGAGCACTCGGTCCCAATTAGAGTGGTCTGACGAGATATACATAGACAGCATGTCACCAAGGGTGCGGTTGAAGCGCTCTGTCATTTCATTGGTCTGGGGATGATAGGCGCTTGTAGTGCGGTGAACGACGTGGCACTCACTCAGCAATGCTGTGATGACGTCTGACAAGAATACGCGACCACGATCGCTCAGTAACTCCCGAGGTGCTCCATGACGCAATACGATGTTGTGAAGTACGAAAGTCGCAACGTCTTTTGCTGTAGACGAGGGAAGGGATGAAGTTTCGGCATACCACGTAGATGCTCGACGGCAACTATGATCCAGCGGTTACCGTCAGCAGTGTTGGGAAGGGGACCATAGATATCGAAGCCGACGCGGTCGAACGGTCGGGATGGGCATGGTAAGGGTAACAAGGTACCGCTGGCGTGATAAAGGGGAGTTTTTCGTCTCTGGCACGTCGAGCAGCCCCGAACGTATTGTCGTATAAAACGGTACATGCCACGCCAGTAATATCGGAGACGTATGCGAGAATAAGTCTTCAGGAAACCTGCGTGACCAGATTGGGGGTCGTCATTAAAAGTGGAACAAATTTCGGATCGCAGATGACGTGGAATCACGAGTAGCCACTGACGTCCACCGGGTGCGTAGTTGCGTCGGTACAGCACGTCGTCGCGAGTGGCGAAGTCCTCGACTTGCCGACGCAACGTGCGAGAAGGGGGGAAGCCGTCCGCCCAGCCAGGATGTCTAGAGTCGAAGCAACCCAAGGGTCCTTGCGTTGCTCAGATGGCATTGCGGCGATGGTGACAACAGTGGCATCACAGGTTAGACTTTCGCAGCAGTCCGGGTCAGGGAGAAGGGGCGAACGGGATAGGGCGTCCGCGTCCGAATGTTTCCAGCCGGAGCGATAGACCACGCGAATATTATATTCTTGGAGGCGTAATGTCCATCGGGCGAGGCGACCGCTTGGATCCTTCAGTGACGACAACCAACAGAGGGCGTGGTGGTCTGTCACGACGTCAAAAGGGCGCCCGTACAAGTAAGGTCGAAATTTCGCTATCGCCCAAATAATGGCTACGCATTCCTTTTCAGTGACGGAATAGTTGATTTCAGCTTTGCTAAGAGTTCGGCTTCCGTAGGCAACCACGTACTCTTGGAAGCCGTCTTTCTTCTGTGCAAGAATAGCGCCTAGCCCGACACCACTAGCGTCGGTGTGGATCTCTGTGGGTGCCGATGGGTTGTAGTGTCGCAGAATAGGCGGCGACGTGAGGAGGCGGCGCAGTTCATTGAAAGAATCGTCATAGGTGGCAGACCAGGGTGAAGGGCCTCTAGAGCCGGCAAGGAGCTTGGTCAAAGGAGCGATGATCGTCGCGAAATTGCGGACGAAGCGCCGGAAGTAAGAGCACAGGCCTATGAAGCTTCGGAGCTCTTTCATGGTGGTCGGTTTGGGAAACGCTGAAATGGCTGTAAGTTTGGCAGGGTCAGGAAGAATGCCGTCTTTTGAAACCACGTGGCCAAGTATCGTAAGCTTCCGAGCGGCGAAATGGCACTTCTTCAGATTCAGTTGCAGCCCCGCGGCAGAAATACACGCGAGAACTTTCTTGAGGCGGGTTAAGTGGGTTGCGAAATCAGTTGAAAAGACGACAATGTCATCTAAATAACAAAGGCACACGTTCCAATTGAGGCCTCAAAGGATAGAGTCCATCATTCGCTCGAAAGTAGCTGGCGCGTTGCAGAGGCCGAAGGGCATGACTGTGAATTCGTAAAGCCCGTCAGGCGTCATGAAAGCTGTTTTCTCGCGATCGGCCTCTGCCATGGGTACCTGCCAGTATCCAGAGCGCAGATCTAAAGAAGAGAAAAATTCGGCTCCCTGTAGGCAGTCCAAGGCATCATCAATGCGTGGCAGCGGATAGACATCCTTGCGCGTAGTTCGGTTGAGACGTCGGTAGTCCACGCAAAATCTGATGGATCCGTCCTTCTTCTTCACCAACACAACTGGAGAGGCCCAGGGACTGCTTGACGGTTCGATTATGCCACGTGTCAGCATGTCGTCAACCTGTTCATTGATGGCATGGCGTTCGGTAGTTGACAAACGATATGGACGCTCCCGTAATGGCGTCTCTCGACCGGTATTTATACGGTGAACAACAGATGACGCTCGACATAAGGAAGGCTGATTGTGGTCAAACGAGGCTCGAAAACGCTGTAGGAGCTTGATCAGCTGTTCCTGCTGCCCAGGCGTGAGGTTGCAATTAATGGACTTGCGGAATACATCCATAGTATTATTAGCGTCAGTTGCGGGTGTAATGGCACAAGTCGGTAAAAATGGCTTGTCTGGATAGATCGGGTCTTCGAAAAAACAATTTAAGGTCTCGAGGCTTCCCAGACACTCGCTGCGTAGCAGGATGTACGGGCAAGCAGAAACGTTGCACGCATAAAGTACCGCCGAACCATTGGAAAAGTTGATGACGGCAAACGGGAGGACGATGGTTCGGTGTTGCAGACTAGCTATAGTTGGTTGGAACAGGAGTGTCGAGTTAGTAGCAGCAGGGGAAAACACAGGCACTAGGACTGCGGACAACGGCGTGATGCGGACGTCAGCTGCGGCAAACACTTTCGAGGGACTGTGGTGGTCGATATCAAGGCACGGATTCGTCAACGTGAGTTCAGCACGAGCGCAGTCGACGAGGGCCTGATGGGTAGAAAGGAAATCCCATCCTAGTATGACGTCGTAAGATGAACGTGGGAGAACAACAAAGTTGACGGCGTACCAAACATCTTGAATAAGAACGCGTGCTGTGCACTGAGCTGTCGGGGCGATGAAATGGGAGGTGGCTGTACGCAGAGCAAAATTCGTAAGCGTCGTTGTAACTTTTCTCAAATCGCGACATAGTTTTTCACTAATTACAGAAACGACGGCGCCTGTGTCGACAAGTTCACGTACAGCAACACCTTCTACTAGCACATCAATTTTGTTGGTCAGACAAAGAGGAGGTCTTAGAAATTTCGACGACGACGCAGTTCTTGCCTCCGGAACTGTGGCTGTCAGTTTTCCTCTCGAGCGGGGCTCGTGCGCCGAAGCATCGGGGAGACAGATCGGCGACGGGGTGGTAATGACCGGCGAGAATCGACAGGCCGTCGTGGGGACAATGAGTCGGTGATAGGAGAAGATGGTCACTGGGGATTCTGGGCAGCCTGGTAATTTGCAGAATTCCCATGGTTTGGAGGCCGGAAGTTGCGACGGTGACAGTAGCGTGCTATATGTCCCACGAAACCGCATGCGAAACAGATGGGTCGATTATCTAAGGTGTGTCATGGGTTAACGACAGAAGGGGCTGGGGGCGAAATGGGATGGGGTTCCGTGTATGTAGGCAGCGTCGTAGGGTAGGACGACCCGGTGCCCCGGTATGCGCCAGAGACAGGTGGGGCTGGGGGTCTAGCAACGACGGCAGCGTAGGTCAGTGGCGTAGGGACAGATGGCGACGGAGGCAGTGCCTGCGTGACCTGTGTCTCAATGACCTGGCGTAGACGTGGGTCTAACGAGGTCACTGGCGCGGATGCTTCGGCCACAAGAGAAAGCTGACGCACAACTTCTTCACGAATGAATTGTTTGATGTGGGGCAGTAAGACGGTGTGATCAGCAGCGACGTCGTGCACGAGGGTGGAAACTTCAGCCGTATCTTCAGCGGCCCTGCGCGTCGAGACGCGCTGCTTACGCAACTCGTCGTACTCCTGACAGAGCTGGACAACATCAGTGACGGTCTGTGGATTTCTAGCGACGAGCATCTGGAAGGTATCGTCCTCAACTCCTTTGATGATGTGCTTGATTTTGTCGCGTTCGGTTAGAGATTCATCGACGCGCTTGCAAAGAGACAAGATATCTTCAATGTAACTTGTAAAGGTCTCGTCCCTGCGCTGGACTCGACTACGAAGACGCTGTTCCGCGCGAAGCCGGCGCATGGCGGGATGACCGAAGACCGTGGCGATGGTTGTCTGAAGGCGGACCAGTTGGTGATTTCGCCTTCGTGGTTCTTGAACCAGAGGCTGGCCACATCAGCGAGGTAAAAGCGCACGTTTGTGAGCTGGTCGCAGGCGTTCTACTTGTTGGAAGCGCTTACGATTTCGTACTCGACGAGCCAGTCCTCGACGTCTTGTTCATCGTTGCCGCAAAAAATTGGTGGGTCGCGTTGCCGAGGCACGCCAGTACAGTACACTGTCGTTGGTAAAGCAGCTTGAGAAGGGCCAGGAGCAGTCATGGTGAACGGTGAGGGTAGCGTCCGATTGCGAAGTTCCAGGTTGATGGGAACCCCGGCTCCTCCACCACTTAATATAGAGGTGTTGTACGTCGAAAAAGGTTCAGACGCAGCTTGGCAAAATGTGCTTTATCAGGCAGGTCTGGCTAATGGCGAGCGGCGTGCGCGAGTACAGGGCTGTATTTAAAAACACGGACAGTGGAACTTATACAGATGCTCTCAGAGAAGGCCGCTAAGATTGTTGTCTTCTTCACTCGCCTGCGCTGCGCCTCTCGAGCAAATCCGCGTTCTTTGTTGCCGTCGCTATCTCGCCGCTAAATGCAGCTATTCACGCGGCATTACCCTCCCTCCATAGTGAGTGTCGTCCCGATGCTCAACAGGTAGAGATGCGGCCAGTGGGTGTTTACATCACTGAGAGTGGTAAAGTTTCATGCGGGCCACGTGCACTGTCTCAGGCAGATGCTGGAGACGTTTCGAACAAGAGGAGGCGTCGGGCACGACTTCGTACGTCACTACGCTAAGACGGCGCAAAACCTTGTAGGGTCCGAAGTATCGGCGTAGAAGTTTCTCTGAGAGGCCTCGTTGTCGTACAGGAAACCAAACCCAGAGTCTATCTCCTTGTTGATAAATGACGAATCGATGGCGAAGGCTGTACCGTTGGGCGTCAAGTTGCTGCTGGTTCATTATTCTGAGGCGGGCAAGCTGCCTTGCTTCCTCGGCGCGCTCAGTGAAGTCTGTGGCGTCTGTCTTTGAATCATTGCAATCGTAAGGCAGCATGGCGTCAAGTGCGATTAGTGCGAACGGCGTCATTTTTGTTGTTTCCTGGCGCGCCGTATTATACGCGAATGTGATTTACGGCAATATTCGGTCCCAATTCTTGTGTTCTACGTCGACGCACATGCAAAGCATGTCAGCGATTGTCTTGTTAAGTCGTTCTGTAAGCCCATTCGTTTGTGGGTGGTAAGCTGTCGTCATCTTATGCACTGTGCCACTGAGCGTAAGCACAGTGCGCAAAAGCTCGGCTGTAAACGTGGTACCTTTGTCTGTTATGACAACAGCTGGAGCACCATATCTCAGGACAATGTTCTCAATGAAGAACTGCGCCGCTTCAGCTGCAGTGCCACTCGCGATTGCCTTGGTCTCCGCGTATCGGGTGAGGTAGTCCGTCGCCACTATAACCCATTTATTGCCACTGTCTGATGTTGGGAATGGGCCCAGCAGATCCATTTCAATTTGAGAAAATGGTGTTTCTGGCACGGGAACAGCATGTAATAGCCCAGCGGGTTTCACAGGTGGTACCTTGCGCCGCTGACACTCAATGCATGTTCGGACGTAATGTTTAATCGCTGCTGCGATTCTTGGCCAGTAATATTTTTCTTTGATGCGTGTCAGTGTTCTTGTGAAACCGAGGTGGCCCGCAGTGGCTTCGTCATGGCAGGCTTGTAAAATTTTGCTGCGGAGAGCTCCAGGAACTACCAGCAGATAGCTTCTACCTGTTGATCAAAAATTCTTTTTGTACAGAATTCCGTCCCGTAAACAGAATGATGATAAGTTCTTCGAAAACACTCTTGGTGCATTGGTGGCTCGTCCGTTCAAGGATTCTATAAGTGAGTTGAGCTCCCGATCATCTTGTTGTTGCCGAGAAATGATAGCTGCATCAACGACTCCTAGAAAACCTGGGAACTCATCATCCTCTATAGCCGATGATTTAATCGGTGACCTTGACAAACAGTCGGCGTCTAAGTGTTGTCTTCCGAACTTGTAAACTACGGCCATGTCGTACTCTTAGAGCCGTAAGCTCCATCGTGCTAAACGTCCAGATGGGTCTTTCATGTTGGTCAACCAACAAAGAGAGTGATGGTCGCTTACGACTTGGAAAGCGCGGCCATATAAGTACGGGCGGAAGTTCGCAACTGCCCAAACGACGGCCAGACACTCCTTCTCCGTTGTGAGTGGTTGGACTCGGCGCGTGTCAACGTTCTGCTAGCGTAGGCCGCCACTCTCTCCACACCATTTTGGCATTGGACGAGAACAGCACCTAGGCCCACATTGCTGGCGTCTGTATGGATGGCTGTTGGTGCATTCTCGTCGAAGTAAGCGAGGACAGGTGGAGTTTGTAGACGCTGTCGCAGCTCGTTGAACGAAGCTTCTTGCTCTTCACCCCATACAAATGCAATGTCTTCCCTTGTAAGGCGGGTAAGTAGAGAGGCGATGTGTGCAAAGCCTGCTATAAATCGGCGGTAGTAGGCGCAGAGACCCAGAAAACGCCTGACTGCTTTCTTATCAACAGGCCTTGCGAACTTTGCGACGGCTGCCGTTTTATCTGGGTCAGGCTTCACACCTTCGCGACTGATCACGTGTCCCAGGAACTAGAGTTCGTCGAAGCCGAAGCGCCATTTTTCCGGTTAGAGTGTGAGTCTAGCAGACCGTATGTCTTGAAGGACTGACAGTAGCCGTTTTAGATGCTCTTCAAACGTGGCCGAAAAAACGATCACGTCGTCGAGGTACACAAGGCATGTTTTCCATTTCAGGCTGGACATAATGGTATCCATTAGTCTCTGAAACGTGGCTGGGGCTAAGCATAGACCGAAAGGGAGGACTTTGAATTCTTAAAGCCCGTCTGGCGCAATGAAGGCGGTCTTTTCTCGGTCGCGCTCATCTACTTCTATTTGCCAGTATCCACTTTTAAGGTTCATTGACGAGAAGTAGCGCGCATGCCGTAGCCTGTCCAAAGAGTCATCGATCCGTGGTAATGGATAAAGGTCTTTTTTTGTAACATGGTTCAGCTTACGATTATCGATGCAGAAACGCAAGGTGCCATCTTTCTTTTTCACGAGTACCACTGGCGATGCCCAAGGGCTCTTTGATGGTTGGATTACATCATCCTCTAGCATCTTGTTGACTTGCTGCTGGATTACCTCACGTTCTTTCTGAGCGACGCGATATGGGTTCTGTCGAATCAGTGCTGCTGTGTCTTCCGTAATGATGCGATGCTTAGTCAGAGACGTTCGACCCACTCGTGATGTCGATGAGAAGCAGTTCTTCAACTGATCAAGCAGCTCCATAAGACGGCATCTTTCATTCGGTGTTAGACTCGGACCGATATCAACTGGTGGTGTATGTGGAGGTAATTGAGCTGTGGCTTCCCCTTGCATTACAAGACAGTCGTGAGAGTAGTCGAGCTCTTCGAGGTATGCCAAAGCCGTGCCTTTACCGATGTGCCGGCGCTCATTCGTGAAGTTGGTCAGAAGCACCTCTGCGCGCCCATCCATTAAGCTTATGATGCCGCGAGCGATGGTGATGCCTTGGCGAAAAAGAAGGGCAGTGATGCGTTCGGCTGTGGCGTCGTCATTACAGTGCCGGCCTTCTGGAGCCAATGGACGACGCACAGCGTCGGCATAGGTACACGAGTTTCAACGGTGCGGTGGAGCGGAATATTGCTGAGGAGAGGCAAACGCTTGTCGAAGTTCATGGCGAACGACTTCAGCGATGGAGGCTACCGTGGACTCCTGCTGCGGGGGCGCCTGTGACTGCAATATGTATTTTGCGTTCTCCTTCGCAATCTCCTCACGCACGATCTATCTAATCATGTGGCGTAGAGAAAGCTTGTCGTTTGCGGTAAGTGCGGCGGCGCCTGCAGCTGCGCCGGTGGCCGGGCGATCAGACTGTCGGTACCATTGCTGCAGCGCACGCTCTATTGCGGTGGCCTACCTGGTGAACTCGTCCACTGTTGTCGGCGGATTGCGCACAAGACCTACAAATAGCTGCTCTTTGACGCCTCTCATGAGATGGCTTAGGTTTCGAGCCTCGGGCATGTTGGGGTCCGAGTGATGGCACAGAGGCAACATATCCTCAGCAAACATGGCGACGCTTTCATGCAGCTGTTGGGTGCGTCCTTCAAGAAGGCATTGTGCGTTTTCGCGTCGGTCCACGTTACCGAACGTGTCGAGAAACCGACGACAAAACTCCTCCCATGTCGTCAATGTTGCCTCCCGGTTTATAAACCACGTCTTCGCGCCGTCTTCAAGGGCGAAGTATACGTGGAAGAACTTTCCATCGAGACTCCAGTAGTTTGATTTAGCTACCCGTTCAAACTGCTCAAGCCTGTCTTGCGCATCTTCGTTCGGCCGGCCATGAAATGGTTCAGGCATGCGCATATTCTGGACCGTCACCTGTGCAGGCCTCGTTGCCATTTCTTGAGTAGGGGTGGCTGTCGGAAGTGTTGCTCCCTCTGAAAGGCCAAATTCTGGTTCAAGACCTTGAAGGTGACAGCCTGAGCAGTGCACAGGCGTCTCCACGCGTGGCTGTCTCGTAGGGCTGGACTCGGGGCTTCTCACAGGGGTGCTGATCATGAGGTGGTAGTACCCAGCACCTCCACCAGTGTCGCGGGTTATAAATTACAGGGGGTTTACTTAAAAACATGGGCAGTAGAACTTATAGAGACGCTCTCAGAGAAGGCCGCTAAGATTGTCGTCTTCTTCACTCGCCTGCGCTGCACCTCTCGAGCAAATCCGCGTTCTCCATTCACGTCGCTACCTTGCCGCTAAATGCAGCTATGCACGCGGCAATATATATATATATATATATATATATATATATATATATATATATATATATATATTGTTAAGGTATTTATCGTCCAGCAACCAGCGAGCATACACAATGGCGACAGTCACGGCCAAGCACGGACTGTCAGGGCGAGTGGCGTCCATGTTGGGTAGCCCAACTAATAGGTACTCCAGAGTTCGACCCATATCAGAGTTCGGAGGCTTCGCTACAATTACCCCGTGGTCGAAGAGGGAGCCGCCTGGTGACCTAACAGCTTGTTACTATGAGCGGGTCATAATAAGCCTTCAGGCACGTGCACGTTGACGATGTCGCGCCCATGGCGGTGCATGTCCGAAGATTGTTCGACGGGTTCGATCAGATAGTTGACCAGAGATGTGCGCTCGATGTCATGGTAGGGGTCTTCGTATTTGAGTAGTTTGGAAAAGAGGCCAGCGTCAGAGGTTGGTATCGAGAGCCATACAAGCGCCCCAGGAAGGAACGTGGGTTCAGAAGTGGTGGAGCCATCACGAATACTCTTCTGCTGCTCTTGCTCATGTTTCATAAAATTCTTAGCAAGCTCGCAACACTCTTCAGCAAGCCTGGCTGTCTCAGAAATGGGTGCACACTCAGATGGATTCGGCGTGTACGGGAGTATCGTGTCCATGGTGTGCGACGGGTGCCTTCCGTACAGCAAGTAGAAAGGTGAAAAACCAGTCGTGCTCTGAGGGGCGGTGTTGTAGGCGTAGGTGACGAAGGACACTATATTATCCCAATTATTGTGGTTGGCAGCGACGTACATAGAAAGCATGTCGCCGGTTAAAGCATTCGGTGAGGCCATTCGTCCGTGGGTGGTAAGCAGTAGTTTTGCGGTGGACAGAATGGCACTCCGTCAGAATGGCTTTGACGACTTCCGACAAGAAGACACGGCCTCGATCGCTGAGAAGCTCTTGGGGTGGTCCGTGGCGCAGTATGAATCGATGCAGCAGGAAGGACGCAACATCGCGCGCAGTAGCCGCAGAGAGAGCGGCGGTTTCAGCGTATCGCGTTAAATGGTCAACGGCAACGATGGCCCAGCGGTTACCAGCCGACGTCAGAGGAAGTGGTCCATACAAATCAATACCTACGCGCCCAAAGGGACGGTCAGGTCAAGGTAACGGTTGCAGACCGGCGTGCGACATGTGGGCTGACGGTTTACGGCGTTGGCAAGTGAGGCAAGATAGAAAAAACTGCGGCATGTGGCGGTACATCCCACGCCAGAAGTAGCCTTGTCGAATGCGGTGGTAAGTTTTGGATACCCCGAGTGCGCATATTGGAGATCAGAATAAAAATATTCACATATCTTCAACCGCAGACTGCGGGGAATGACGAGTAACCACTGCCGGCCATCGGAGTCGTAATTGCGTTGGTGTAGGGGACCGTCCTGGATGGCGAAATGGCGAGATCGACGACGCAAGGCACGCGTGGATGGTGTTGCGGACGGATCAGAGAGCAAGTCGGTCAGAAGGGCGACCCAATTATTCATTCGCTGTTCGGTAGCGAGGATGTCAACATCGATGACAGATACATCAATTGAGGTTACTGAGCAGGGCACGTCGTATTGAGGTAGAGGGGATTGCGAGAGGCCATCGGCATCAGCATCCTGGCGACAGCACGCGGATGTCGTAGTCTTGTAAGAGGAGAGCCCAATGGGCGAGACGGCCTGAGGGATCCTTCAATGGTGGAAGCCAGCATAGTGCATGAATGTCGGTGACGACATCGAATGGGCGACCATACAAATAAGGTCGAAACTTTGTAAGGGCCCAGACAATCGCAAGGCACTCTTCCTCCGTGACAGTGTAGTTTGTCTCGGCTCTCGTGAGCGTACGGCTTGCATATGCTACAACATATTCAGGGAATCCGGGTTTTCGCTGCGCCAGGACAGCGCCGAGGCCCACACCGCTGCCGTCCGTGTGCACCTCCGTTGGGGCTGTAGGTTCGTAGTGGCGTATAATGGAAGGCGACGTCAACAATTGGCGGAGATTCGCTAAGGCGTCGTTGCACTCGGATGATCCCAAATTGAGGGGCTCGTTACTTCTAAGGAGCTTAGTCAGCGGTGATATGATCGTGGCAAAGTTTTGTACGAAGCTTCGGAAGTATGAGCACAGGACCACGAATTTACACAGTTCTTTGACGGATACAGGTTTGGGGAATTCGGCCACAGCCGCAAGCTTGGCCGGATCAGGACGAATTCCCTCCTTGGACACGACGTACACTGGCGTGGTAAGTTGCTGTGCTGCAAAGCGGCACTTTTTCAGATTTATATGCGAGCCGGCATTGCTCACACATGCGAAAACTTTTTTCAGACGTTGAGGATGCGAGGAGAATCCAGAATGAAGACAATGACATCGTCGAGGTAACACAATCACCTGTAGCATTTCAAGTTGCGCAAAACGGTGTCCACCATGCACTCAAATGTCGCTGGTGCATTACATAGACCAAACGGCATGACGTTGAGCTCGTACAAGCCGTCTGGAGTGACGAAGGCAGTCTTTGGTAGAGCGTCGTCAGCCATGAGTACTTGCAAGTACCCCGAGCGCAGATCGACAGAAGAAGAAAAATCGCCTCCATGAAGACTGTCACTCGCGTCATCGATGCGTGGCAGTGGATAAACATCCTTGCGCGTGATCTTAGTGAGCCATCTGTAGTCCACACAGAACCGCACAAAACCGTCTTTCTTCACCACAAGAACAACAAGAGACGCCCATGGACTGTTCCGAGGGCCAAATAACGTCGCGTTGGAGCCTATCGTGAACTTGCTTATTAATTACCCGATGTTCAGCAGGCGACACGCAATATGGACGCTGCCGTAAAGGTAGATGGGCACCAGTGTCGATGCAATGCGTAACAGCGGACGTGCGACCGAGAGATCTTCGCCCGACATCGAGTGAAGAGCAATATTCTTGAAGCAGGTCCAGAAGCTGGGAACGCTGTACCGCCGTAAGGTTTTCAGCGATGGAGGGGCTAAATATATCAGTAGATGACGGACCAGAAGTGGAAACAGAATTGATGGTACGTGACCTGGGACAACGCGTGTCATCGGATACGTCCAGAACTTGTGCGTCGTCGACTGGTTCCACTCTGCCGAAACATTCCCTCGAAGCAAGGAAAAAGTGTAAAGGGATGGGTTGGTTACAAAAAGAGCGGCGTTGCCCTGGTTGACCTGCATGTTCACGAAAGGTACTAGCAACCCTTTCCTGCTACAAGCGTGGTCGGATGGTGAAACGAGTGCAATTGTGTCGGAGAGACCGGCGCAGTAGACCGACACAACCCTCGTCGAGTTTGAGGGCGCTGTTGTATCGTGTTGCATTCGAATCTTGCAGAGTGTTGAGGGACTGTCTTCTGGCATCAAATGCGAGAACAGGGAGAGTTGAATTTCTGTGGCAGCACTATGGACGACGGCGTCATGGTGACAGAGAAAGTCCCATCCCAGGATGACGTCATGAGAGCATGCCGGAATGATGGTGAACTGGGCGACATACAGAACGTGCTGAATAACAACGCGAGCTGTGCATCCTGCTGTACGATGAATACGATGCAAACTAGCAGTACGGAGGGACAACCCAGAAGGTTGCGTCGTCACTTTTTGAAGTAAGCGGCAGAGGTTTTCGTCCATAACTGATACGGCAGCTCCAGTGTCAATAAGAGCCAATGCCCAAACACCGTTCACAAGCACGTCAATGACATTTGAGGGGCTGTTCTGAGGGCTTTCACATTGCGATAGCGTAGCAGTCCTTGCCTCGGGGACTGCGACGACTTGTTTTCCCGCTCATGAGCAGCCGAACATGGCCGCATGGGGAACAAGGAACGACGTCGTGGAGACGGCGACCCTCGAAGAGATGGACCTGCGCGAGGCGGTGATGGCATGCACGGCAATTCTTCGTGATAGGGACGGTGGAACTGGCCTGCAACAGGCGAGCCAGCCATACGCGAGGGCAATAACGGGCTACGTGGCCGTCGTAACCGCAGGCAAAGCAGAGGGGCCGGCTGTCGGGTGCGCGCCATCGGTTCACCGGGGTAGGTCTCACCCATGTCGCAAGGGCCGATAGACGGAACGGTGGCTGCATGGTGGGCTGAGGCTGAGGCGTTACGTCAACATACGTAGCGGGCATGCCCGCTGCAAAGGACGGAGTTTCGGCATGGTGCTGGAACGACTTGAGGCGGCCTGGCGACCACTTGGGCGTAACTCAGGGGTGCAGGAGCAGGGGGCTGTTGGGGGTGGTATGGAGGCTTTACCACTGCTATTTCCTGCTCAATCGCTCGACGGATGGAAGGGACAAGGGTAGTAGCCGATTGTTGAACAGCCGGTTGGTGGGCAAGGGCAGGAGAGAGAACTGACGCGCGATTCCCTCACGGATGAAGGACATTAGTTCAGCCATCAATGCCACTTGGTCACAACAAGCCTCCAAGCCAGCAAGAGTTGCTGCTCGTGGTGGGGAGTGACGGGTAATCGAACGCTGCCGGTGGAGCTCCTCGTAGCTCTGGCACAGTGTGATGACCTTAGCCACTGTGCCGGGGTTTTCGCTGAGCTGTATCATGAAGGCAATGCCTTTCATGATGTTTCATGATCGTCAATGCCTTTCATGATGTTTCGAATCTTGTCAGACTCGGACATGGAGTGATTGGATTTGTTGCATCAGTCCAGGACATCTTCAATATAGCTGAATGATTCATCAGCCTCCTGAGCGCATTCACGTAAGCGCTGTTCGGCTTGCATCTTGCGAACAGCAGGGCGGCCGAAAACGTTGATAATAGCGGTCTTAAAATCGGACCAGGTTGTAAAATCAGACGCGTGGTTGTTGTACTACAAACTGGCAACGCCCCAAGGTAAAACACCAAGTTGGTCAGCTTGCCAACCTCGTCTCATTTGTTGGGGATGCTCACGCGCTCGTTAATGGCGAGCCAGTCTTTCATGTCAGTGCCGTCACCGCCAGTGAAGATGGGTGGATCGCGGATCCTGGGGACACCGGGACAAGGGGTGGCATGGGAGTAGGCGTTTGCTGACAGGCGTCGTGGGACATGGTAGATGGCAGGGTACGTGATCGTAGCTCCAAGAGCATCGAAGGGGATTGCAGCACTCTCCACAAATTTGTTAAGGCGTTTATTAGCCGGCAACCAGAGAGCATACACAATGGCGACAGTCACGGCCAAGCATGGACTCTCAGGAGCCGCACTAGAAGATACACAAGAGTTCGACCCATTTCAGAGTTCAGAGGCTTCGCTACAATATATATATATATATTGTGGAAAAGCCTAAAATGTGTCGAACTCTCAAGTGTTTTCTAATGGGTGTACCCAAAAAAGGACGCCGCTCGCGCTGGGAGTCTGTGCTTGGCCGTTACTGCTGCCATTGTGTATGCTTGCTGTGTGCCAGCTAATAAAGGCCGTAACAAATTGGTGCAGAGTGCTATGATCTCCTTCGACGCCCTTGGAACTACGATCACGTACCCTGCCATCTACCATGACCCACGACGCCACTAAGCAAACGCTTCCTCCCGTGTCGCCCCCTTGTCCCGGTGTGCCCACGATCCGCGATCCATCTATCTTCACGGGTGCCTATGGCACTGACGTGGAGGACTGGCTCGCCATTTACGAGCGCGTGAGCGTCCCCAACAAATGAGACGAGGACGGCAAGTTGACAAACTTGGTGTTCTACCTTGCGGGCGTTGCAAGTTTGTGGTAAAACAACCACGCGTCCAATTTCGCAACCTGGTCTGATTTCAAGGCAGCAATCACCAACGTTTTTCGCTGCCCTGCTGTTCATAAGCTGCAAGCCGAGCAGCGCTTACTTACGCCAACGCGCTCAGCAGGCTGGTGAATCATTCACCAGTTACATTGAAGATGTCCTGGACTTGTGCAAGAAATTCAACGACAGCATGTCCGAATCAGACAAGATCCGGAACGTCATGAAAGGCATTGACGATAATGCCTTCACGATGCTGCTTGCCAAAAACCCAGGCATAGTGGCTGAGGTCATCACGCTGTGCCAGAGCTACGAGGACCTCCGCCGGCAGCGTTCGATGACCCGTCCCTCCACACCACGAGATGCAGGGCTTGCTGGCTTGGAGGTGAGCTGTGATCACGAGATGCAGGACTTGCTGGCTTGGAAGTGAGCTGTGATCAGGTGGCACTGCTGGCAGACCTCAAATCCTTCATACGCAAAGAAATCGCGCGCCAGTTCTCTCTCCTGCCCTTTGCCCACCCAACGGCTGTTCAACAATCAGCCACCACCATTCTTCCGCCCATCCGCCGAGCGATTGAGCACGAAATCGTGGAGGTCATGCCTGCATAACACCCACAACAACTTCTGGCCCCTGCTCTTCAAGTTACGCCCAACTGGTTGCCAGGCCGCCTCCAGTCGTTCAAGCGCCCGCTCCACTGAATTACGCCGAAGCTGCTGCACGAACTCCGTCCTTTGCGGCGGGTATGCGGGCTACGCTTGTTGACGTGACCCCTCAGACTCAGTTTAAGCCCACCTTGCAGCCTTTCCAGCCACCGTTCCGTCCGTCGGCTCTTGCGACATGGACAAGACCTACCCCGGCGAACCAATGGCGCACACCCGACACCCGGCTCATCTGCTTTGCCTACAGTTGCGCCGGCCACGTAGCACGGCATTGCTCTCGCGTACAGCCGGTTCCCATTTCTCCGCCTGTTGCTGGCCAGATCAGTCGTCCCTATCACGAAGAACCACCGTCTATGCCATCACCGCCTCACCCGGGTCCATCTCCTCGTAGGTCGCCGTCTCCACGACGTCGTTTCTTGTTCCCCATGCGGCCAAGTTCTGCTGCTCATGAGCCGGAAAACAAGTCGTCACAGTCCCCGAGGCAAGAACTGCGACGTTATTGCAATGTGAAAGCCCTCAGAGCAGCCCCTCAAATGTCATTGGCGGTTTCTGGACACTGTTCATGCATCAGCTCCTATTGACACTGGAGTTGCCGTATCAGTAATGGACAAAAAACTTTGCCGCTTACTTCGAAAAGTGACGACGCCACTTTCTGGGTTGTCCGTTCGTACTGCTAGTTCGCATGGTATTCATCCTACAGCAGGGTGCACAGCTCGCGTTGTCATTCAGGACGTTCTGTATGTCACCCAGTTTATCAAGATTCCGGCATGCTCTCATGACTTCATCTTGGGATGGGATTTTCTCTCTCACCACAACGCCATCATCTGTTGTGCCCCTGCCAAATCTAACTCTCACCCTTCTCGCATTTGACGCCGGAAGACAGTCCCTCGAAACTCAGCAAGATTCTCGTGAAAGACGATACCATAGTGCCTCCAAGCTCGACGATGGGTGTATCGGTCTACTGCGCCGGTCTCTCCGACACAATTGCACTCGTTTCGCCATGCGACCGTGCTGGCAGAAAGAAAGGGTTGCTAGTACTTTTCGCGACCATGCAAATCACCCAGGGCAACACCGCTATGTTTGTGACCAACCCATCCCCGTAAACTGTTACCTTGGTTCGTGGGGAATGTCTCGGCTGAGTTCAACCAGTCGACGACGCACAAGTCCTGGTCGTACCCGATGACTCGCGTTGTCCCAATTCACGTAACATCAGTGCTGTTTTCACTTTTGATCCATCATCTCCTGATGTATTTGGCCCCTACATTGACGACAATGTCACGTCGGTACAGCATCCCCAGCTTCTGGACCTGTTGCAAGAATATCGTTTTTCTTTCGATGTCGGGCGAAGTTCTCTCAGTCGCGCGTCCACTGCCACCTATCGTATCGACACTGGTGCCCACTTACCTTTAAGGCAACGTCCATATCGCGTGTCACCTGCTGAACGTCGGGTAATTAATGAGTGGGTTGACGGTATGCTCCGATACAACGTTATTCGGCCCTCAGACAGTCCATGGGCGTCTCCTGTTGTTCTTGTTGAGAAGAAAAATGGTTCTGTGCAGTTCTGTGTAGACTACAAACGGCTGAATAAAATCGCTTGCAAGGATGTTTATCTACTGCCACGCATTGATGATGCGATTGACAGCTTTCATGGAGCCGTTTTTTTTTCTTCTGTCGATCTGCACTCGGGGTACTGGCAAGTACCCATGGCTGGTGACGCTCGACCGAAGACTGCCTTCATCACACCCGACGGCTTGTACTAATTCGACGTCATGCCGTTTCGTCGATGTAATGCACCTGCGACCTCGGAGCGCATGATGGACACCGTTCTGCGCAACTTGAAATGGCACACGTGCTTGTGTTACCTCGATGATGTTGTCTTTGCTCCAGATTTCTCCACGCATCTTGAACGTCTGAAAGAAGTTTTCGCACGTGTGAGCAATGCCGGCTTGCAACTAAATCTGAAGAAGTGCCGCTTTGCAGCACAGCAACTCACCATCCTAGAGTACGTCGTGTTCAATGATGGCATTCTTCCTGATCCGACCAAGCTTGGGGCCGTGGCCGAATTCCCCAAACCTGCATCTTTCAAAAAACTGCGCAGCTTCGTGGGCCTGTGCTCATGCTTCCGACGCTTCATACGAAACTTTGCCACGATCATATCACCGCTGACTAAGCTCCTTAGAAGTAACAGGCCCCTCGATTCGTGATCATCCGAGTGCAACGACGCGTTCGCGAAGCTCCGCCATTTGTGGACGTTGCCTCCCATTCTACGCCACTACGACCCTACAGCCCCAACGGAGGTGCACACGAACGCCAGTGGTGTAGGCCTCAGCGCTGTCCTGGCACAGCGCAATCCCGGAGTAAAACTCAACCTTCTACCCACTCCCTCTGTTCCCTTGAGCAGAGCTCTCCCAGCTGCGTAGCGGCTGTTGCTACAGAAGGGAGTGGAAGGTTGGTTGCTTCTCGGTGTCCGTCCTGTTTTGTCGTGGCTGCTGCTGTTTGTTCGGGAATGGAGGCCAGCACATTTCAAACGTTACAACTCGACTTTATATAAAGAAACTTAAGTACATATTTACAAGACTTGACCGTCGGAACCGTCGCATGTTGCCTCGGCAGAGCCGATAGTGCAGAGCACTCTTTGTTGCGACCAAACTCTCCTTCAGCTGCGTGGACTCGGAAGCCAGGTTTTAATACCTCGGTTGCCCCTCCCGATTTTCCTCACGGCCAACCGAAGCAATTTAGTCTGTTTATTGGACAGACAACACATTTGTTGCCGTCCCCTCCTCTCGCTCTCTTCTTCCCGCACTCGACTGCTTGGTCGGAAACAGAGAGACGAAAGGACCGGCCTGCACCCAACGTTCCGCGAACTGTGCGAACGCACACAATGGTGGCGCCGTTCGGCTGCGGGCCTCCTGCATTACTGCGATATGACTACGCTGTCCAGCATGACAGCTGTCCCGCGGACTCTACTCCTGACGGATGGGTGGCTATGCACTGTCCTCCCGTCACCCGCCGGCAATCCGCAGTCCGGGGACCATTTAGCTAGTTGCTAGAAGCGGCGACTGACCGCGATATTCTTGCCAGAAAGGGTGCGCTTACGCCGAGATTATCGTCTCCCGAGAATAGGCTTTTTGGGAAGCGCGCCCTTTTGAGACCGAGAAGACTCGCTCCCGTGGCCTGCGACGCCAGACCTTACACGCCTTTTCCAAGATTCGCGCAAGCGCTCAAATGCAGCTGCGCGAATAACAACATAAAGGTACGGCGCCGCACGTCCCCAACCCTGTGGCCATAGGGGAGACTCGCTCAAGTTTGCCCGGCGACGCCAGCGCTTGCCTTTCCCCTGCCAGAAAAAGCGCACAACAGTAAAGCCTTCCGACCCTTCCACTTCCTTTGGCTGCCACGCATTTGCGAAGCACGCGCTACACGTGAAACGTCCCTCGTTACGCGATGTCACCCCAACAGAAAAGGGGGTGACATCGCTGCGTCGTCAACTGTCACAATAACCATGCAAACACGAAGAGGTCGACTCAACCAGTGAAATTCTACCGATTCTCAAACCGATGGTACGAAACAAGCAGACGACAGAAATGGATTAAAGCAGTGCGCCGAAAAAAGTATGTAAACAATTTTTTTCATAAACATTAGCACGCGCACAATACATTCAAAATTACGTGTGTTAATTCCAGCGTCACCGTTTCTCTAATCTATCGAGTTACTGGGAGATGCACGTCCCCATCTTAAAAGTATAGATTTTCAACGCCCGTCTTTAGAGCACTGTTAAAAAATAGTGAATAAATATTTTATGCTGCTACTATTATTCGATATTGTTGGGGACGTAGTAGTTGAAGCTGTGTGCACATGTGGTATTGGTAATGTGTTGTTATATATTTTTAAATCTACGTAGCGTCGACGGAAGTGTGTGGTTGCCAAAAGCTTGGACAACTATGAAAAAAAGAAAAAAAAATGCATTAGCCGTTGTTGCACGTCCGTTGGCAGATACAGTGAACTAGTTGTTACTGAGTGTGCAGGGGCAGCTCGAACAACACGGTGCATTTTTGATGCGTGACCAAGATAAAATGCCTTTATAGCAATGCGCTCTTCCTCTGCAGATTAGACACACAAAAAAAAGATTATCTGAAAGCTGGGCGCTCATCATGATGGTACGCACGCTGTTCGTGAACTCAAAGTACCCGCGATAATAACGGGGATAACGCAAGGAAGCACACGCGAGATAGATGTCAATTATTGTTTTGGGTCAGAAAGAAGCCCCAAATAGACCATTTATTTTTGAAGTGTTGTGTATACACCGCACGATAACTTGGGTAGGTGCTAGTAAATTAAGGTATCCCAACTAATAGCAGTCACTGCGCAAGAACCGCTTAACCTAAAGCACGAAAAGCGGCCTTGCCCATCCATTCAGGAACAAACATAGTGCATAGTACACAGAGTAAACCAAATAAAACAAGTATATAATAATGAACGTACAGAAAGTTTTATTCGCCTCTAACGTCGTAAACAGCGTCGTCTTTCACTTGCGAAACGCACTTCGCTCTGACAAGGAGGGTGTCGTCTGCTACAACTTGCTTCGCTGCCCTTTTACTAAATTGCTGCCACGAAAAAAAATCCTCAATTGCGGCATCCTAATAAATGCGGACAGAGCGCACCGCACGCGACGCGAAACTCTCAAAAACACGTGCAGAACGCGTGCAGCGCGTGGGCAAAGAAACGCGTTTTCAAGGCAGGTTGAATGGGACAGCGGAGGGGCGAAGACTCGAGTAACCGGTTTTCTCCCCGCATTGACTGACAGCGCCACGCTCCGCAGCACCTCCCTCGGCGTGGGTCTCCCCTATACTTCGCAGTTCCTTGAACGTCAGAGGCGTTTCTGCAACGCGTGCAATAATTTATCTGCTTAACCCTTGGGGCCCCACCAAACGGACGCCACCACATAGCAAAAAAAACCGACACGAGGTCACTGTGCACACAAGTACAATCTATAAACCAGGCAAGTAAAACAACAACAAACTTCTACATGCTTACAGCCGTACATATACACAAACAATACTTCACTGAAACACACACACAACCTTCGGCACATGGTGCCGTTCAAATTCAACCAAAATACTAATAACTCCTGCCTGCTACACACACGCACAAGAGAAACAATACACTTCACTGAGGCACATAGACCTTTCAACGCGTGGTGCTGTTCAATTGTCCACAGGTTCGCGCACGTCACTTTCGAGTGTCCAGCATGCGCCTAGTCCTCTAGTGGCTCGACCCCCGGAGCACCGCTGCCGATTTCCCAGCACTCATTAGGCACCCTCGAAAGCGCATCTGCGTTGCCATGCTCGATGCCTTTCCTGTGCTGCACCATTACATGATACCGCTGAAGCGCCAAGGCCCAAGGGGTAAGCTTAGCCCCAGGAAGAGTGCCCTGGGCGAGAAAAGCTAGTGGGTTGTGGTCTGACACCACGGTAACCTGTGCGCCGAAGAGCCAGAAATCAAACCTTTTCAGACCCCAGATGACTGCAAAGGCCTCTCGCTCAATAGTCGACCAGCGCGTTTGAGTTGGAGAGAACTTGTGGCTCGCAAATGCGATCGGCATCTCGGTATCATCGTCCGCACGTTGCGACAGGCAGACTCCAGCCGCGACCGCGGACGCGTCTGTAAACAGCCAATACGGCCTCTCGGGATCTGGGGTCGATAATGCTGCTGCCTCACACAGTGCGATCTTAAGCCGCTGAAACGCCCTTTCAGCTACCGCGGACCACGGAATTTGGTTCGGGATTCGCTTCCCCGTTAACTCTGTCAGGGGCCTCGCTACCTCTGCGTAATCTTTCACATAGCTTCGGTAGTAGCCACACAGGCCCAGCACGCTGCGTAGTTCTCTTTTAGTCTCCGGCGTCTTTAAACTTTAGATCGTTGCAAGCTTCTCAGGGTCAGGTACATGCCGTCCTGAGCCTACCACATGTCCCAAATACCGGATCGATGGACGAGCTATCTGGCACTTATCCCTCTTGACCTTCAGGTTCACCCGCTTTAGGGCACGCGGAACACCTGCCCCAGGTGTTCCGCGTGCTCTTCAAGCGTTTCACTAAAAACGGCTATATCATCCAGGTATGCACAGCAGTATCCGCTGTGTGGCCTTAGCAGTTCGTTCATTGCCCTCTGGAATGTCTGAGCAGCGTTTTTAAGCCCGAAGGGCATTACCGTCCAGGCAAACTGTCCGCTATGACACGCAAACGCTGTCAGCAGGCGCGAAGAAGACTCGAGTGGTACCTGCCAATAACCTCTTCGCAGGTCGAGCAGCGTTATGTACTTCGCTTTTCCTACGTTCATTATGAGTTCTTGCTGAAGGGCCATTGGGTATGCGTCCGCCACCGTCCCCGCGTTTAATGCCCGAAAATTGACACAGAGGCGCATGCTGCCGTCGTTCTTCGGAACGCATACCAGTGGATGGGCATACGGGCTCTCGCACGGAAAGATCAACCCCAATTCGAGCAGCTCGTCTACCTGCCTCCCCACCTCAGCCTGTAAGTTTTTGGGTACCCTGTACGGATGCGGGCTTCTCCGGACAAACCCGTCTTGCAACCTTATCTCGTGTGGCCTTACTGCCGCTACCATCGGCCCCCCGCCAAACTGCTCCACAGGCCTCTTGAACACTTCGCAGATCACCCCGCGTTCCCGTTCTACTAAATGGGCTACCATATCGCGCGACATAAAAACTTCTTCACTACGCATTGCCCCTGGCTGTGGGGCGCACTCTACTTCACCGAAATCACCGTTCTCCTCGAACATTACTCCTACCGACAAAACCCTGGACTGATATGGGCGCAGTTTATTCGCGTGCACCAGTTTCCGGTTACCTGCTGGCATCTGCACGAAGTATGAATGCTCGCGGTATCTCTCGGTGACACTGCCTGGCCCTTCCCATTTCGGAAACATTTTCCCTGGTCGTCGATCATCAAACACCAGTACCAAATCACCGACGTTAAACTCTTTTGCCTTCGCCCTTTTGTTGAATTGCCCAGCGTAGGTGTTTTGCGATTTCGAGCTGATCATTTCCGCAACCTGCGCCGCGCGCCTCAGCCGCCCTCATAATTCTTCCATGTACGCCGCTGGGGACGCCTCCAACTCTCCCGGCGCTGCAGTTTCCCCCGTCCAAGCCCTCTTAGGTATACTTAACGGACCCGTTGGTTGCCTTCCATGCAGCATCTCAAAAGGCGCTACTCCGGTCGTATCGTGTGGGACTTCCCTGTACCCCCACAGCAAGAAAGGCACAAATTGATCCCAATTCCTCCCCTCCTTCTCTATTATGTGGTATAGCATGTTCTTAAAGGTCCTGTTCCATCGCTCGACCGCCCCATTGCTCTCAGGGTGCCCCGGCGTGGAAAATCGAGGGGAGCAACCAAGTTTTGACAAAAACTCTCTTGTCAGTGCCGCTGTAAAGTTAGTGTCGCAGTCGGACGCTATAACCTCGGGTATGCCTGTTCTGCTAAATACTGCCAGTAGTGCATCGCAGGTTGCCCTAGCGCTTAATGAACGCAAACATACCACCTCGGGCCAGCGCGTGCATAAGTGGATGACGCATAAACAGTACTTATGGCCCCGGCCTGATACTGGCTCCAGCGGCCCAATAACGTCCACGTATACCTGCTGAAACGGATATCTTGGTCTCGTAAGGGGTTCGATCGGGACGCTGTCCCCGCGACGCCAGTCTGCCCTCACCTGGCTACCATGACAACTGTTGCAGTGCCGTCGTACGTCGTCTCCTACGCCTGGCCAATAAAAACTGTACTTGATTCTAGAGCACGTTTTACGGCAACCAAAATGCCCGGCCCAGCTTGACTCGTGCGCCAGTTGCAAAACTTCCCTTCTGCGGCATTCCGGCAGTACCAGCTGCGTTACCGATTGCCCCAACACCTTATCTTTATGATAAAGTAACCCGTCGATTACTAGCATACTGCCTTTTCCTGTCGCCGCTCCTCTCCACGCTTCCTGTAAAGTCAGGTCTCCCCGTTGTTTCTCTCGAAATTCGTCTGACGCGGACCTCTCCTTCATGCCGACGCTCGGGACTTCGTAAGGCAACACGCTGTCATCCCGCTGATCCCCTTCATCGTGGCTTGCTACAGCTACGTCGCTGATCAACACCTCCTCGGTCGCATGTCGCTCTACCAATTTTACGCGAGTGTCCACCTCGTCCTGACGCCATACGGCCTCTGCGTGCTGAGGCTCGCTTTCGAACTCTGGCCGAGCGCCGCCCACTTCTGAGGTACCCTCCACTACCCCTTCGAGGGTGCTCTGCTCGTGTAGTAGTTTCCATGCTTCTTCGGAAAGTAGGCAATCTGTTCGTGCCGTTAGACGGTCCGTTAACGCGCACAACACTGGGACTGGTTCCCTAACGTCGGAAAAAACTCCACGCTCACGCGACATAGACAGTGGAATAACTGCAAGCTTGGCCTGTACTTTCTCCCCGAACACCGAAGTCAGGTTGACCATCCCATGCGGTTGCACCAACTCTGGCGGGACTACGCTCTCACGGACTACTGTAATTTCCGCACCTGTGTCCAACACTGCTTCTATATGTTTGTCTTTGCAGTCGAGCGATACTGGGATTAAATCACGGTGTGTGGCTGGGGGACCTTCAATCGAAACACGCGCCGCTAAGCTGTCTTCTTTACTGTTCGGAAGCACTTTCGTCGGCTGTTTCTGACGCTGCGGGCAATTCCATTTCTGGTGCCCTGTACTGCCGCAACTGTAGCAGGCCCTGGGCTTTGGTTTCCCCTCCACGTTACGGTTTTTCCCAGCCCCGCGGCCCTTCATTGTCTCTTTGTCGGATCTAGCCCTGCTCGCGCTTTTCGACTCCGCCACGCTTTGCTTCGCCTGCCTCGCGGCGCTGTTCGTCCCCTGTGCTTCTTCAAACGTTCGCAGCAACGCGGATATCTCTGGGGCGCTCATCCACGTTCTACCTTCTACGAGTGTCCCATATCGCAAGGCCTCCTCCGACAAATTTTTCTTTATTTGGTCGGCCACCAAAAGCTTGACCAGGCCCTCGATTGTCGACACCCCTCTTGCCTTAAGGTAAAAGTAGAGGTAGCTCTCTAAACGTGTCGAAAAAGGTTTCCACCCCTCGTTCGCACGCTTACCTGACCGCAAAAGTCTTTTTAGATATTCCCCGGCTGAAAGTTTGAGCTCGTCTAGCACGTCTGCTTGATTACTTGGTAATCTTTGTGCTCTGTTGGGCTTAGCCGCGCGGACAAAAACGGGACTCTCCGCTACCAACGGGAAAACTAAACGTCCCCAAAACTCCCCCGGTACCTCGTACGCTTCTAGGGCAATTTCCACGGACTCAAACCACACTGGTGCTTCAGCCTCGACTGGAAATTTGGGTAACACCCCGTTACACCGACTGTGAGGACTTTTGAGTAGCGTCTCAGTTCGCTACACGGATCCCGCCTGTCGAACTCGGGTCCACTCCACCGAGAGCTTCCGCCCATCATCTGCGACAGCTTCTCCATCTCCAACCGCCATTCCTGCAGTCTACGCTCCGGCGTGAGATTTCCGAAACTGTCATCTTTCTGGCTCTCCCGCGCACTACCCTCTCCCGGGTTTCCCACGTCGCTCTCGTCCCCCGACTCACGACTCATGGCCTGCGCTCGCCTGTCCGGGTTTAAGTGGGCAAACCTCGTGTCCATAGGACGCCTTAAAACTAAAAAAAAAGGCAGCGGCACCCCTGAGATGTAAGAACACCAGAGGACTCACCATTTTTGGAGTTTCTGCTCGCTGGTTGCTCGATGTCACCGGGGTTGTCCCCGGAATGATGAATTTGGGATGACCGTAGCAGGACCCCTGGCTTCCTCGGGTCGATGGCTGCCACACTGCCGCCTCCTCAGCTCGGTGGCTTGGCTCCTCATCGGAACAGCCGATGTCTTGGCTTTTGTTCTTGCGTGTTCTCCGCAACACGACGATCTCCTTGTTGCGCAGAGCGCTCCTTGTCGTCGTCGTCTCGATCCTGTCGGACTGCGCCAGTAAAACTCAACCTTCTACCCACTCCCTTTGTTCCCTTGAGCAGAGCTCTCCCAGCTGCGTAGCGGCTCTTGCTACAGAAAGGAGTGGAAGGTTGGTTGCTTCTCGGTGTCCGTCTTGTGTTGTCGTGGCTGCTGTTGCTTGTTCGGGGACGGAAGCCAGCACATTTCGAACGTTACACCGACTCGACTTTATATACAGAAACTTATGTACATATTTACAAGACTTCACCGTCGGAACCGTCGCATGTTGCCTCGGCAGAGCCGATAGTGCAGAGCACTCTTTGTTGCGACCAGACTCTCCTTCAGCTGCGTGGACTCGGAAGCCAGGTTTTAATACCTCGGTTGCCCCTCCCGATTTTCCTCACGGCCAACCGAAGCAATTTAGTACGTTTATTGGACAGACAACACATTTGTTGCCGTCCCCTCCTCTCGCTCTCTTCTTCCCGCACTCGACTGCTCGGTCGGAAACAGAGAGACGAAAGGACCGGCCTGCACCCAACGTTCCGCGAACTGTGCGAACGCACGCAATGGTGGCGCCGTTCGGCTGCGGGCCTCTTGCATTACTGCGATATGACTACGCTGTCCAGCATGACAGCCGTCCCGTGGACTCTACTCCTGACGGATGGGTGGCTATGCACTGTCCTCCCGTCACCCGCCGGCAATCCGCAGTCCGGGGACCATTTAGCTGGTTGCTAGAAGCGGCGACTGACCGCGGTATTCTTACAGAAAGAGTGCGCTTACGCCGAGATTATCGTCTCCCGAGAATAGGCTATTTGGGAAGCGTGCCCTTTTGAGACCGAGAAGACTCGCTCCCGTGGCCTGCGACGCCAGACCTTACACCCGGATTCCCTGAAGATGTTGTAGCATATGCAAGCTGTACGCTCACGAGAGCCGAGACAAACTACACCATCATGGAGGAAGAGTGCCTTGCTATCGTCTGAGCCCTGACAAAGTTTCGACCTTATTTGTATTGTCGCCCATTCGATGTCGTCACCGACCATCATGCACTATGCTGGCTTCCACCATTGAAGGATCCCACAGGCCGTCTCGCCCGTAAGGGCTCTTCGCTTACAAGACTACGACATCCGTGTGCTGTACCGCAACGGACGCCAGCATGCTGACGCCGATGCCCTCTCGCAATCCCCTCTACCTCAAGACGACGTGCCCTGCTCAGTAACCTCAATTGCTGTATCTACCATCGATGTTGACACCCTCGCTACCGAACAATGAAAAGATAATTGGATCGCCCCGCTGATCGTTTGGGCCAAGTGGAGCAATATCTTGATCACGTCGTCGCCCCTGCCGTTGCCGCGGATAAGCCGTTGTCGCAACGTACAGCCCTGCCCAGTCCACCGCATCACGCGGCCCTTATGCACCCGCCGGGTGCTCAGGCCAACTCCTAAATGCTTCAAGATGGCCAGGCCAATTGACGAGTTGTGAATCTGGCAACGGAACTGCAGGAGCTTCACCCACAAGAAAGCTTTTCTGCAGCAATACCTCCGTAGCCACGAAGCCAAACCTCACATCATGCTATTACAAGAGACTGTAGTACCAACCGCCACGTTTTCCGGATACCAGTGGTTGCCCGGCCCCTCGGGAAGACGCGGTATCGCCACCCTGGTCGCTAACAAGATTACCTGCACAGCGCACAGTCTCAATGTGCCCGAAATTGAGCACGTTATGGTCGAAATTCTCCCGGGCAACATATCACAACAAAGCGTATACATGCTCAATGTATACAGTAGTCCCAGCCACCATAGACAAAGATTCACACGCTTGTTCCAGAAAGCTGTCCGTCTCGCGGGGCCTAACCCGCTAGTGATTGCAGGCGATTTTAACGCTGCGCATAGCGCCTGGGGCTATACGTACGACACACCCAAAGGTAACGAGCTTTGGAAAAGTGCGAATGACATGGGCCTTATTCTCATTACGGACAAGGCCTTCCCCACTCGCACTGGTACGTCCACGCAAAGAGATACTACGCCGGATCTATGCTTCGTCAAGAATATCTCCGACGCCCGCTGGTCCAACCTCGCGGTAGATCTCGGTAGTGACCACTTCATATTGGCTGTACACCTCCCCACAGTAAGCAGGAAGACCAATTCGTACACGTAGGTCGACTGGGACCTCCTTCGTAAGACCCGCGCAGAACGACCTCCTCCCGATACCCCACCGAGCCTCGAGACGTGGACGGCCCAGCTCAAAGCTGATGTAAACAAGGCAACGAAAACTATCAGCACAGACTTTCCAACCGAAAGGATGGACAGTCGTCTCGCCCACCTACTAGAGGCCAAACAGTCTCTATTGGCCCGGTGGAAGGGCCAGCGCCTTAATCGGAGGTTACGCAAACGCATATCTCAGCTGAACAAGACCATGATGGATCACTGCCGCATCCTTTCAAAACAGCAGTGGGACGAAATTTGTAATTCGATTGATGGTCAGGTTCGAAATGGCAAAACGTGGAACTTACTCAAACACCTCCTCAATGAAACCAACACCCGCACAAATCAGCTTCATTCGATCGTCAAGATACTTCATCAGGCTAAACGAACACTGTCACCGGAAGATGTTGTCAAGAACCTCGTGGAAAAATATCTCCCGCTCCCCACGGGCCCTGTGACCCCTCACCCTGATTACTCTGGCAGCGACAACACTAACTTAGACGCCGACTTCTCTATTGAAGATGTGCGCCGAGCTCTCCATGAGCTCAATGGCCGCTCAGCCCCTGGCCCCGATGGCATCACCAACAAGCTCCTACGCAACCTGGACGATTCTTCCGTCACTTACCTCACTGACACTATCCACGAGATATGAAAAAAGGGTGAGATACCCGATGCTTGGAAACTAGCTCACACGGTTCTCATACCCAAACCGGGAAAGGCGCCGAGCCTAGATAACCTACGCCCCATATCTCTCACGTCGTGCGTGGGCAAAGTGGCTGAGCACATCGTCCTCAACAGGGCTGGTCGATACCTTGAAGATAACGACTACATCCCGCACCACATGATTGGCTTCCGACCAGGGTTATCCACTCAAGACGCCATGTTACTCCTCAAGCATCAAATTCTAGATGGCGGAAACACTCGGGACACTCGTGCAATACTCGGTCTCGATTTAGAAAAGGCCTTCGATACAATAACGCACTCGTCAATCTTGAAAGCGATCGCAGCCCTCGGCCTAGGTCATCGATTTTACTACTTTATCCGCTCTTTTCTCACTCGACGCAGAGCCGTCCTCCGCCTAGGAGACCTAGTGTTGGAAGAAATGGAGCTAGGACAGCGGGGCACTCCTCAGGGATCCGTCCTCTCACCCACGCTCTTCAACCTCGTGATGATCGGGCTTTCCGAACGACTTTCAAAAATATACGGGCTAAATCACACTATCTATGCGGATGATGTAACGATATGGTGCTCCACAGGGTCGGATGGCTTCATTGAGTCCGCCCTGCAAGAGGCTATCGACACCACCGAGTCTTACCTCGACCACACCGGTCTCAGGTGCTCACCTGCGAAGTCGGAGCTGTTGATATATTTGCCCAAACGCCGGGGTGCCAAGCCCAAAGGGTGGAAACCTCCGGCGGAACGCAATATCGCCCTCCACACCAGAGATGGTCGTACTATACCCAAGGTAGACACCATCAAGGTTCTCGGCATGATCATCGAGTCCCGCGGAACCAACACCCAAACAGTACACAAGCTCAGGACTAAGACTGAGAATGCCATACGACTCGTACGTACAGTAGCCAACAGGCACCATGGCCTCAAAGAAGACAACCTGCTGCGTCTCGTACACGCGTTTGTTTTGTGCCATTTTACCTACGTTGCCGCTATACACAAGTGGCTACGTGCTGAGCGCGATCAACTCAATGCGCTTATTCGCAAGGTGGTCAAACGAGCCCTTGGCCTCCCTATCACCACTCCAACGTACAAACTCCTCGAGCTTGGCGTATATAACACGCTAGAAGAGATCGCCGAAGCTCAGGAACGTGTGCAATCGACCCGACTCACTACCACCAAGGCGGGCCGTCATATTCTGCGCGAGCTCGGCCTCTTCTCCTCGAGGGCCAGGGACCCCCCAGAGTTGACTCTAATTCCCCGTGAAATCCGCGACCTTATCACGATCGCTCCCATACCACGAAATGTACACCCCGAATACAACAGAGGCAGGCGCCTTGCGCGGGCGACCGCCATTCTCAAGCGCATAGACATGGAAGTGGACAACGTCTCGTTCGTGGACGCCACTGCCTATCGCAACAACGAAGCCTTCGCCGCGGTCGCGGTATCATCCGCGCAGCAGACTCTTAACTCAGCCACAATCCTCACCCGAAACCCCGAAGTAGCGGAGCAAGTAGCTATAGCTATAGCTATGCTCGACAGCAAACGGGAATTCATCTACAGCTACTCCAGGCCGGCCATCAAAGCCTTCAAACGCGGAGTCATCTCCGACCAGGCCTTACGTATACTGCGCAATGCGGACCCGAGTGCCCTGAAGCACCACACTGTCATCCGGTTCCCCGCCCATCTCGGCCAGGTGCCGGGTGCCCTATCAAACCTCAACGAGATCGCCCATGATGCAGCGCGCGCACTTACCGACCGCACTGCCACAGGGCAACCTCATCTTGCTGGGTTGGATACCAATCGGGATGCACCAATTACGTACAATGAAATTACAAAGCACTTTTACTTGGAACGCCGCATTTTTCCACCCCCACATCCGAAACTTAACCGACCGCTGGCATTAACCCTACGCCTATTACAGACACACACGTACCCAAACCTTGCCACGCTTCACGTTTATTATCCCGATGCATACCCCAGCGACACATGCCCATCATGTGGACACACAGCGACACTCGAACACATGCTCTGGGAGTGTAGAACAACTCCTCCCGGCTGTACCTCAAGCAAGTGGGAGAGGTCCCTCAGGAGCCCACTTCTCGCCGACCAGCAATGGGCCGTCCAGCAGGCCCACGAAGCGGCTGCCAGGTACTCCCTGTCTGTCCCTACGTGGGAGACGCCCGCTACGCGCTAAGCGCGTCCTGCAGGACCGAAATAAAGTTTTTTCATTCCATTCCATCACCCCGCTGATCAACTTGCTTTCTGATCCGTCCGCAACATCATCCACGCGTACCTTGCGTCGTTGAGCTCGCCATTTCGCCATCCGGGATGGCCTCCTACACCGACGCAGTTATGACTCCGATGGCCGGCAGTGGTTGAGCTTGTGTTGAGTTTGAGTTTATTCAACCACGTGACGAGTACATGAAAATACGCTGTATACGTGGTTTGGTGCGAAGGGGAAAAAAAGATGCATTTCACAGCTTGACTGGCCCCTTCAACCAGAAAAAAATCTAAACTACAAATTTACAAAAATTACAAAAAGTACAGGCAGCAAAAAAACAGACGTTGTGGCCCATGACAGCAAATAATAGAATGACAACTCTGAAATATATACAAAAATATTCATAACAAAGCAATGTATCAAAGAATAAAAACTGAATAACCATTACAGAAATCACCCAGCATTCACTTACAACGCAATCAAAGAATAAAAACTGAATAACCATTACAGAAATCACCCAGCATTCACTTACAACGCAATCAGCACACCCGAATTAACATTTCAGTTTTAGACAGTATACGCAGATTATCAGTTGTTAGTTTCCATTAGTTCATCACACTTGGAAGGCGGTAACGTAGTGTTTCAAATCCATAGTTTGTGCGAGGACAAGGTACGTGCCAAGTCTCCGTACACCGAGTAACGCGACTGGCAGGATTTGGTTGCAAGGTGGCCAAGGTGCATAAAAAGATACTTCCACTGCGTATTTTTGATTTAAAAGCTGACAGAAGCTGGTAATCGTAATAACAGGTAATTCTTAAAATTCTATATTTTGCGAATATTGAAGCAGTGTGTGCGTTATAGGATACACCTTCAGTGCACCGCAAGACATTTTTGTGACACGACCAGGTTCTTTAGAAATGCTTTAGAGCCTCTCCAAAGCATCTCTCACTTGTAATACTCCGCAGTGTGTGGTTGGAGATAAGTGAATATTTCTATTTTGATCTGCACTGTGTGCACTCTGGGGTATCGAAAACCTACCACCGCATTCGACAACGCTACTTCTGGCGCGGGATGTACCGCTACGTGCAGCAGTTCGTTCAATTTTGCCTCGGTTGCCAACGTCGCAAATCATCAGCACACATGTCGCACGCTGGTCTGCAACCGTTATCTTGCCCTGACCGTCCGTTAGGGCGCATAGGTATCGATTTGTATGGACCACTTCCTCTGACGTTGGCTGGTGACCACTGGGCCATTGTTGCTGTAGACCATTTAACGCGATACGCCGAAACTGCTGCTCTCCCGGCGGCTACTTCGTGCGATGTTGCGTCCTTCCTGCTGCATCAATTCATACTGCGCCATGGACCACCCCAAGAGCTTTTCAGCAATCGAGGCCGTGTCTTCTTGTCGGAAGTCGTCGAAGCCATTCTGACGGAGTGAAATTCCGTCCACCGCAAAACTACTGTTTAACACCCGTGGACGAATGGCCTCACCGAACGCTTTAACCACATCCTCGGCGACATGCTGTCTAGTTACGTCGCCGCCGACCACATGAATTGGGATGCTATACTGTCCTTCGTCACCTACGCCTACAATACCACCCCTCAGAGCGCGACCAGTTTTTCACCTTTCTTCTTGCTGTACGGAAGGCACCCGTCACACACCATTGACACGATACTGCCGTACACGCCGGATCCATCTGAGTGTTCACCCATTTCTGAGACAGCCAGGCTTGCTGAAGAGTGTCGCGAGCTTGCTAAGAATTTTACGACACATGAGCAAGAGCAGCAGAAGGGTATTCGTGATGGCTTCACCACTTCTGAACCCATGTTTCTTCCTGGGGCGCTTGTATGGCTCTCGATCCCGACCTCTGTAGCTGGCCTCTTTTCCAAACTACTTCCCAAATACGAAGGCCCCTACCATGTCATCGAGCGCACATCTCCGGTCAACTATCTGATCGAACCAATTGAACAATCTTCGGACGTGCGCCGTCGTGGGCGCGACATAGTCAACGTGGAGCGCCTGAAGGCTTACTATGACCCGCTCTTAGTGAAAACCTGTTATGACGCCGGGCGTCTCCCTCTTCGATCCCGGGGAATTTGTAGAGAAGCCTACAATTACCTCGGGGTCGAAGGGCCCGCTGACTGACACTCCCACGTTTAAATTCACATATACACCCAATTCAGTGGCTGGGGGCTGGGTTAGCTCAGTGGTTAGAGCATTGAAAGCATTATTCGAAGGCCGTAGGTTTGATTCCTGCTCACGGCAAGTTAATTTTTCACCCACTTTTCTTTCTTCCTATTTACATTGGTTCCAATGACTTCTATACATTCTTTGGCATTATTGCCTGTTATATCTCAATATTGTGTCAAAACACGGAAGAACGAGCCCTTAGTTATACGCTCCTTCTCTCTCTCTCTCTCTCTCTATATATATATATATATATATATATATATATATATATATATATATATATATATATATATATATATATATATATTCAATGGGGAACACCTTCACACAAAAGAAGAGAAGCAAACGTAAAAGCAGGATCGGCGCTCACTTTAAACTGTTTATTCCTTGAGTAAACATGATAATATAAACCCACTTCTTGCCAACGCATGCGCAACGTGCTCGGACCATCCTTTACCTGATGACGCTATACACTCACAGAATTTGTGGGGTACTCTAAGAGCAGAGGGACTGTGTTACTCTCCCCAGAGTTCTTTAGTTCCGTAGGGGAGTGGGGCAGAGTTGGCCGCGGAACGTACTCTTTCGTTAAGTGCGGAGGAAAAGAGACTGCTAACTCTCTGCTACTTAAGTGGACTTCCCAATCCATGCAACTCAAGTGCCGACAAGGCGTGAATGGGGTCTGGCACTCCGGCCTTGCTGCGGAGTACAATCGAGCGCTTGTATGTTACCACCGACCCCGCAAAGCAATATATCTGTCTCGTAACCATGGCCTCTGAGCGTAGACGCCCCATATGTAAGTTTAATGCGTCAAGTAATAGGATAACTTTCAGTGATTACAAAACCAAGCTTCTATGACCATGGACGTTTAGTTCCCAGAGCGCCAACACCAACACCCTCGCAGCAAGGAACAGCGGCAGCTTCTAAAGCATCGCCAAAAGTTAGTTTACGGCACAAACAAATCGCTACTTGAGTAAGGTAAAAGAGTCAGCACATACTGTAAAAAAAGAAAAGAAATATTTACAGCGGGGTTCGAACTCGCCACCTACGCATGAGGAGGCGGGTACTCTACCACTCGCCACAAGGGGCCATGCACTGTGCTGTATAAAGAAATGGTTAAAAGAAAAGGCGCCGTTCCACTTCATGGGCCGTAGTTTGAGCACATACGCGATTTTCGTTTCTAACTAAACCTTGCGTCTTCATGATACGGGTACGGGCGTCCACGGATTACATGCCACTAATGCCAAGGCGCCAAGTTTCTTTCAGAATTCACAACACAGAAAAGAAAATATATAAAAATGACTGAGAACCAGGGGCAGATTATTGCCACGTTCGTTTACTCAAGTTTTGTTATCCCACCGTTACACTACGTTCAGTGCAAACCGCGCCTACGGTGTTCCAGAAGCTGCACGGTTTTAGTAGATTGTTTTGTTAAGATTCCATCAACTTCGGAAATGGCACAGATTATTCAGGAACCTACGTCACCACCAGCGATAATACTAGAATATTCGATGGAAAGGCTATAAATGCCGACACCCTTCGCCGCTTGTCGACGGCCGACGCTCTGTTCGCCACTCTCAGTGCTAGTGTCTCATTTTCCTTTTTAATGGCCACAAGTTCGACCCGAATGAACAGTTTCTTCTTCGACGTGGAGTCTGCTTCCTTCGTTCACGTCCTGACCCCGTGACATTATTTACTACCGAGTGCAATAGCCCTTACTCGCTTTTTCTGCTGGTTGACGTGTGCTGAAGTTTTATATCGACTGTAATGCTCGCGCGCGTAGTTGACTGAATTAGGTGATTTTTGTGCGCAAGCGACGATATGCTATTGTGATTTGCATCTGTAAACCGATAGCTGTAAGTAAATAGCTGAAAGCTAAAAACCAAATTGCACGTGCATGAAAGTGTCTGGTCGTGTTACTTTATGAACGCACACCGAACGACAAGCCTGTGTTTCCACATAGGAGTCAGCGAGTGAGTGAGTGAAAACATTTATGAAAAAAAGAGGATAGGGGCAGCCCTTTAAAGGATTCATAGTGGGTGGAGTCCTCATTCAGGGACCCCATTGGTGACGCTTGCTAACCTAGCCCTCTGGACCAGAGCCCTTTGGGCTTGAAGATCCGAGCAACCCAGCAGGGTCGCCTCCCACTCCTCTCTGGTGTGGTTAGGGTTGGGGGGAAGAGCTGAGTTGAGCTGGCAAGCCCGAAAGGTGTGGTAGGTGTCAGCCACCTGCCTACAGTATTGGCACTTGCCAGTGAAGGAGAAATCGAAATGTTACATGATTGCCGGGCACAATAAAGTATGGGTGAAAAGTCTCAGCGAGATGCGTTCATTTGCCTTCCCCAGCCCCTTTGAAGGAGGTGGGTATTGACGAAGTGCCGACGAGTGAGGCCGGCGTCTGTCGGCGGTGGCCAGTGTGCGCTGCGCCACAGGCTGAAAGCGCGTCGCATCGATGCTCATCGCTCCTTAAGCACACACCGTACGCAAGAAACAATGGTTCATTCAAGTTCACTGATGGCAAGGATCTAGTGTACAGTCATTCTTACTCATCGACAGAGCACATTATTAAACCAAGAAGTGCCGATGGCTTGTATGACGGACTCGGCCGGTAACCTAGGCCTTGATTCGCTGGGAGTTGTACTCGTATACGGGTCACGCTTGGACCGATCTCGACACAGGTGGCTCCTGAATGTTGACGCTTGAGAATTCCGCAACCCTCTCATTGTTGTAATAAGGTGCAGACGAAGTGAGCAATACTATAAGGATTGCCAGAGATGCGTTTCAGTACTGGTTTCGCCGACCAGTGTTGTTTTTCTGCGGTACAAGTACACATCGCTGCATCGCAAGTAAAATCGAACGCCGGATCATGACGTTCGTAGATTATTTCTGGGCCAGCGCTGCTGACAGATCCTCCTAACTGGGTTTGTAAGCGCCTAAGTACAACTCTCAGGCTTGGGCACAAGTAGCTTCACCGCATTGAGCTGATATGACAGAATAGCTGCTGATAATTCAAATTTAGTATTGAAAACGACGTTGTATGCAATGCAGTTTTATAATAAAAGGTCGACTTGCCTACAGAGTACCTGACGATCATTTGATAACTACACATGCTAGAGGTATATTTGCTCATCAAAACACGTAATAGAAATGTAGCGCCACTCGCACTAGAAGGGGGCTTGACCTCATGACTATGAATACCGGTTGCAGTGTGAATGGTTGTCCGTAGCACGGGAGGTACATGTTCAGTATTGTTTTTTGCTGTGTTGCGTACTAATATGTGTATACCGATTGTCCGTCCTGCATATGTGACGTAAGCTTGAAGTGATCTATGCAGTTCAGTGCTTTTATAGAATGCTCACATACATTTTTAGACCAACTTGCCCAAGCATCTGCCTTATCAAGGTAAAAACTGTGTTAGGGAAATTTCATTCATCCTGCATGAGTCGGAAGCACGGTATATAGACAGTATGTGTCGTATAACGTCATTAGGTAAAACACGGCCTGAGCACGTTCAGCATGCGTCGGGGAGAAATGGATTTATGTTAGCCTGTTTCCTCAAAGCATAAACCGCTAAAAGTGAGTCCCCATCTTGTTTATGTGTTTTCGTCTTTGTGTGGTCGGGAAATTGTTTATTATATTCAGAATTCGTGGTACAAGCGCCCATTGATAGCGAGCGTCTTAACGTGTGATTATCTTAATGGCTCCGTGGTTCAAATGCAGTAACCCACTACAAAAGGCACACATGCTACTTCGCCTATTCCCTTACAGTGACGTAGTGGGTGCATAGCAAGTTCGGAAATGTTTCATGCACTAAGTGTTTGAAGTACGCACTAGGAACAAGGTATTGCTACTGCATTCAACTCCTAAAAGAGAAGCTTTTGGGTCCCCTAATTTTTACTCATGACGGCCGTGTCGTTAGATCCGGGTTGCACTTACACCAGTGGGAATGGAGGACAAGAAAGCCTTGAGGAGCAATTTTACTTATTTTTTATTATGCTCTTCGAACCTGTGATCATGACATCTACTGGTATGTCCTATGTAGCATTTTCCCCAAGTGTAATCCTGTACACAAGTTGACACGTGCTACATTTCACGAGCTTGTTCATGTACTGCTTTGTGCATACGCTACCTGCGGTTCTGACTGTTCTTCGGATCCTACACATGCTCACCAATTGATTATATGCTAAAAACAATGGTTGTGCCGCACTTATCTGATATACTCTATTTTTATGACCGTCATCCATACGTACGTCCGGGATGACGGCAAAACTTTTTTTATTTCGTGTGAGCTCATGTTATTCATCTGCTCGGTAACCTTTCTGCAGCGAATCTCTATGCAAGCCTTCTGCAACCAACATGGCGAGGTGTTTAGGGTAACCTATGTCGCTTACCACGAGACCTGCTGTACGAAGCTTTCTTGCATGAGGCACTGGCATGACTTCTTCGCTGCTTTTATTACGCACGTCTTTGCCACTCAGCGTTTGATGAATCTTGTTTGCGCTGAATGAAACTAACTATGGCTTATTCGTCCTGAATGCAAGACGCCAGCACATCTTTTCATCATAGTACAGACATGTCAATGTGGTAATAATACGTAGCGAGAGCATAACAAAGTAACATTGCTCCGGAATGTTTTCTTGCTTTTCAATACCACTGATGTAAGTGCCAGCCTATGTAATGATTTTGTAAGTGTCATTCAAATAAGGGAGTTGAACTGAACTAAAACTAAATGCTAAAAATTTGAAATGTGTTTGACGACTGGAAATTTGATAGCTTTTCTCGCAATTTCTTTTAATTTTAATTTTTGTGGTCTTCACCGTTTGCTGTATTGACTGTTGGTTATCACTCTGCCCTCTTTGTACCACACCGTCTTGCCGCAGTCATTTACTCTCGTTAAACTATTTTAGCTTGTTTTATTCGCTTTATGTGGAGTTCACGTGGTCATTTCCCCTTGCTTTGCTTTTACGGCTGCTTGGCTAAGATTTGTATAGGTCACTATACCTGATGATCACGTTCGGCTGATGCTCAATTATTTGTATTCTTTGTGACACAGCTAATCTCCTGAATCCATTCGCACATTTATCCCCGCATGTATTTCGGACCACTGGGTAAGTGACTAGGTTTCCACTGAACAAATCGCTTTTGCTTTGATTACTTGCTCGTGACAATATGGGCCAGTGGAGACTCGCTTGTTCCTTCCACTTCGTTATTTCCCGCTGTTTTAACCCCCTAAAATTGCTGCAATTGTGTGGTCATTTTAAATTGCCCTAGTGTTGCAAAAGTTGCCAACACAAGATGCCTTGAGGTTGGGATTAGTCAAACGCGTGCGCAGGTGAAACCCTGCAGCCCCGGTAAGTGGATTTCTTGTCTTATCGGCGAGAGAAAACGGAGCATGATGTAGACGTCGAAGACAAGTGTTTTCAAGGCCACTTCAGTAGCGAAGTCTATGGGCCTCAAGAGCCAGGCTTTTCCAACTTTTGAAACAAGCAGGCTTTGATGACATGACTCCTAGAGGAACAAAATAAAATGAAAATGAAGCTATGCCTTGTTTCTCACAGTGGCCCCACAAGCTTTCCTGAAGTAAACGTAGGGAATGCACAATTTTTATAATACAACAACAGGGGTATTTCTAGGAAACATCTGCTTGACTATAACTGCATCAGTAAACGTATCGGGCAGGCAGTTCAATGATCTAGGTTAATAATAATGGTGGAAAAGGCACTTTTTCTATACAACTGGAGCACGCATGTGCACCTATAAAATATTGATTGATTATCAGGTTATCGCGATTGTAAAGTGCAGAATCGTGCGCCTACCTGCTCCTCAGTGAATGCAGATCCAAGTTGAACAAGTTGGTTGCTTTGGGCCAGAGCAGTCTGGAAAGCCGCGTATGCTACTTCTATCGCGGGAATTTCCGGAAACAGAGTCGGCGATTTTGTTCCTAGGCAGGAACGCGTGGCGGCCACCGTATGTTTCCAGTGTACTGATGCCCATGAAGCTTCGGAACTCAGATTGTGGCCCTGCCGGTCAATTTTTATACCTGTGTCGTCAAAGGCACGCACAACGGCCATTGCATAGGAAAAGCCAAGGCCTCCATAGGGCATGGCGGTGGTACCATTTACTGCATAAAGAGGCGCTGACAACGCAGCGACAGCAATCGACACATTATTCTTAATGTAGTTGTAGTTAAAGAATGGTAGGATGAAGTTCAAAGACGGCGAGAGTGCATAGGCGTACTCATCCCGCCTGCTAAGTAACCGTGAAAGCTCGTATGTTTTCAGGAAGAATGAAATAAAAGAGCTCTCGTTAAGAGAAAAGGCGCTGTACATTTCAGAGCGGCCACCCTCGGTCAGCAATCTGTCCGGCGGCCACAAACTGGTCTTCAGAGACTGCAATTTGTGGATAGCCGATTGCTTCGAGTATTCATCAGCCCACGACACCTTTGAAATTTGTTGAATAGCGCTCGTGATGACTGTCGAGAGCTGCTTATCGATTTCTTGATTTCTTGCCGCACTGGTGAGGGAAATCGGGGAATGTTGTAGATAGCGAAGACAAGTGTTTTCAAAGCCGCTTCAACTTCTGTAGCGCAGTATATGCGTCTGAAGAGCGAGGCCCTTCCTTCATGCCCAACGTTTGAAACGAGCAGGTTTCGATCAGCGAGACTAGCGAAGACTTGAACGAAAAACCAAGAAATATGCTGTAGAATTTCTTTCCTTTGATAGTGGCGAAATATGTTGTCAATCGTATACAATAAGGTTGTGTCAGAGAACACTACAGTGTTGGCTGCTGTAAATGGAATTGTTGGCTTTATTGTTTTCTGCAGTTCCATGGCCCACTCGCTCGACACGTTGTTTGTAAAATGCTCCAAGTCTTCGAGATAAAGTTCTGCCGGTTTCTTGTCAGTGGAATCAGCCAGCTTGATCAGCTCAGTAAATACACCATCTTCCACAGATGCAATTCTGTATATATTATCCGCGTTCACGAGAGGTCGTTCAGGGGTTATTGCTTTGTATATATGGTTCCAGTAGTCCTCGTACTTTAGAGCGCTGACACTCTTCTCATAGGCGTACCAAAACAACACAAAACTTCCCGGTTAAAGCAATAAAATTCGTCGACGTTCAACATTATCATTGCTATCTTCTTGTAGGGAAGCAGCGCCGAACCGCAGCCCCAGGCGCCAGTTGTATGCCATGTCGAGGAGCACACACAGAGGATTCACATCTGGAAACAATTCATCTGGCCAAGATATTTTGAGCGTGGTCATAAAGTTCTCGAGAACACGACGGCCTTCAGCGAAACCTCGAGAAGTGCTATGAGCGGTACACAAGTCCAATATGTTTACTACCGTGCGACCTGCTGGAATTTTTCTTGTACCAGCAGACATGGAGGCACGAAAGTCGTCAAACCACACCCCTACTTGCGTTGAAGCAATGGCTGAAGCATAGCTGTAATGTTCCGTCGCAGCAGCCCACCGCGAACAGGCGAATGCTTCGAAGTCTTTGCGGGGATCTATGCTCTCGTTCACTTTAGCGGCGATGAGGTGAGCGTGGCGGATGCAGCCTTCTGACAGGCATATAGATATTGTCTTGCCTTCCATCTGTGTGGATTGGGAGCTGCACCTAAGCCACGTGAAGGCTACGGCTCCGAAGCAGAGAACGATGATCAGGAGGCAGCAAAGTCCAGCGGGCAGAAATACATTCACGTGAGCGAAAATTTGGCGGGAGACCAGAGCCTGGTCCTGAAAATAGAACGAAGGAAATACGTTTATTCTAGAGCACAGCTAAAAACTCTTCTATTATTCATATTGATTGCATATGCTCATCAGTATCGTTATTATCATAATAAGACTGATTATGGCACCTGCGGTGCGTAGTACTTTTCCATGTTCCGCCAACAGCCCTGTTCACTGTAGCCACGGCATACCCGTGAAATTTGTGACCTTATCTGCCCACCTATCTTCATTAAGTTACCGTTCGGCTTAGCCATTGTACGACCTATTGTAAATTGCAACGTAAATGTGTCCAACAAAAACATTGCATCAGTGTTAGTGTATAGTAGAAAAAAGCTATTGATTTTTCTTTTTTTTTGCTTTTTCATCTTCATGTGCGATGAATGTGAAATGTATCATGTAATCAAACTTTCTATTTACCCATCCCTTTTCTCAGACAGCCGGCATATGTAAAGAATAAATTTGAAGTATTTTTTGAACTTACAAACATTACGCATATTTGAAATAATAATTATAGGATACTCGTAGCAGGAATGCACAGCACATCAAATGTTTTGATGCGGGTCATAAAAGCAAGAAACCTGCAGGTGCATAAACTGCACGTGTGTTTACTCAATGGTGATGTCCTGTTCGTGCGTAATACAACGATCAGCGCTTCTTGATTCCGCTAAATAGTGAATAAAATAGTGAGGTTCTTGGAGGTTTACTATTGCCTCGTTCCTTTGACAATAAAAGAAGCTGCGGTAAAGCTAATAAAGACAAAACTCATTATAGGGCAAAACGCAGTAACAGCGCGACTTGTTATTCGCTGTCATAGATGACTGGCATCGCGGCTTCGTTAGGTCAGTGATATAAATGTTACAACCACGTCGTCAGATGGTATCGATTGCTTCAACACACAGCAAGCGCTCATTCCATCGATTGCCACGTTTAGTTTTTCAGACGTGGGCTAATCGCCGGGCCTTCGCGTGCGCCAGAGTATAGTATTATGACAAACGCTGAGATTATATGTTGCGTCTTCCAAAGGGCCACCACTATTTAAGTTATGCTCTTGATTATGTTGCGGCTACGTAGACCACCATGTCCCAAGGCTGCACACTAGGCTGTGGATGGGTGTGTTGGTGGCGAAATTGCGTAGTCACAACTCGCGGTACTTGTTGCGGCAGTAAATGTGCGTAGGGCCGGTTTCTCCGTAACGGCAGCACTGTGATGCACGGTGGTCGGGGGTGCTCCAGATGTATGTCTTTCTCGAGGCATGGCACTGGTGAAGCAGAACTCGACGACGGCGGAAGCTCGGCATCTTGACGCGAGTGTGGAGGAGCTTTGCTGATGCAGAGATGCACTGCTTGTGGTTGAGACTAAGCTAGTTCAGGTTCACCCAGTGAGTGCTGAAATTCCGGAAGCACTCTGCAAGGAAATGAGTACGCTTTATGCTGCCATGAAGGTAAAAAACTTCACCGATCTTGTGGCGTAATTAATCCGATCGACTTGCGCAGGCTCTCGCTTCTCGGCACTTCAACTTCATAGTTTGCATTGAGCATGTGGCGGTGGTACTGTTGTATCTAGCCTTTTAACATCTATTCAAAATGACAAGCGTCCGAGAGAAATGCCTTGAAAATCTCAGATGGGGAACAAACGAGTACATCAAAATATCTTTCTTGAAACCTGTAATCAAGAAAACAAACTTTTCTTTATACAAGGTCAGAATGACAAAACAAGTGAGTCCATCCTTCAGTATACGTTGGGGATCGAACACGTACGGCTGTCTAGCAGGGTTCTGGCCTTTTCTTTCCGGATGTTACTCGTACACGTGCCGAGTAGTACGGTGCTAAAGTAGTCTAATATTGTTGGTGCAGGATTGCGGCTTTGGAGTCACGTACCTACTCCATTTTCAAGAGCAAAGTAAACACACTTAGGCTTCTCGTTGCACTCTGCGGCCGTGCGCTTACGACTATAGTTTTCCTGGTTTTCACACAGCGATCAACGGAAGGCTAGTGGTACCTATGCTGCTCTCAGAACATCGATGTAGATAAAGGTCATGGAAGCTGCCATCATCGATGTAGTAGTCATTACAGGTGTCATACTGGTACTGCTACGTAGAGGTGAGTGTGCTGGCTGTGGTCCTTACTGCCTAAGGCTACCTCGCTGATCCTCGATGGTGTTGGTGGATTACACGGCCTGAATCAAAGCTTGACGGGGGCGTCAGGTTGTAAACGAACCAACACCTTCACCAGATGTTACGTGGTTGGGAAAATGAAAAGGGCGGCCTTCAGACAAATACAGATGAGACTCTTTATTGAGTGAACTCGTGGCCAGATCATGTGACACGTACTACGTAAAAAAATAAAGCAGAGTGCAGCTATTTGTCGATCATTGAATTTGATCGTCGGTTAAACAGATCGTTTATCGTACAGCCAAGATCAATAATTCCAGCGTTATCAGTCGTGTCCGTGTCAGTTTATTTGATCAGACACACGCTATAAGCAAAGTCTGAAATATTCTAGGTGGTTGCCATGTATTTCGGGGTGGCCTTTCCGAGTGGTGGTTACACGCTTAATAGGCCAGCCAAATGAAAATGTATAAATACATCCTATGTCAATTATACTTGCCATAAACAAAATACCAATGTTCATGCTTTTTGTGCTCCCTAAATTTTATTGCATATCTTTCAGAGTTGGCATGATTCTTTTCTTAATACTGGTGTCGTAGAATTAAAAATCGAAGTGTGTGCCCTACCGCGTCCTTCCAGCAGCGCTCAATGCCATGGCGGCTCTATGAACCTGATTGATTGATTGATATGTGGGGTTTAACGTCCCAAAACGGCTCTATGAACCTGACGTACAAGTTCTGTCATTGTGGTCTTGGTATGCAATCATTCCTTCAACGTCGACAACGCCTGAAAGATATATTTATATGTGGTGTTTAACGCCCCAAAACCAGCATATGATTATGAAAGACGCCGTATAGTGTAGTGCTCCGGAAATTTTAACCATCTGGGGTTCTTTAACCTGCATGCACCTAAATATGAGCGCACGGGCCTACAACACGGACCTACAACGCCTGAGGCACAGCTATCAGTAAGAGCTGCGTTTGTGCATTTTGTCCTGATATCTGGCAGAAACGCTTCTTCTGCAACAATACTGACGCAAAGCCAGGGCAGCCAAAGTAAGCTAGGAAAGAGGAAGTTGGAGTGCTTGGACAGAGTGCTCTGCTTCAGTGTTAGAGGCCCGATTTTTAGGCACTTAAAAGTGCGTTTTAGGCGCAAAAATGGCCAGGTAAAGTATCTTTATAGCACTAAAAATAATCAAAATGAACAAAATAAATTTCTACACAAGTTTAAATAACATAAAACACAGATGTGGGTGACCTGTATCTAAGACCAGCAGCTAAAAATGTTATCTATGATAGTGTAAAAACGCCAACGGTTGAACATGGGCATGCATTTCCCGCGCAGTTCAAGGAATACGGCCTTTAGTTTCGTTGTCCAGCATAGTACGTCAAGTGTTCACCGTCCAATCAACACTCTCCTGGGTCTCTTTCGTTTCGTCGTGGCTAAGAAGTTCAGCGCAGGAGCGGATAGCCAGACCACTGAGAAACCAGAAGGGCATGCCGGGTCTAATCCCGTATAGGATCAAATTTATCGCCTGTAGGGAACACCTTACAGGCGCCTCCCAATGTTTGAGAATTTAGAGCTGACAAGCGTAATGCATGCGCTGGGCACTCAGGATTCCATCTGCCAAGATTTCTAACGCTACAAATTGCGGAAAGAAGTAGGGCATGTGCCCGCGAGGACAAACTGAATGCCGTTTGTCCTCGCGGGCACATGCCCCAAGATATATGCCTGCTCTTGCGTCGCTTCTATAAGTTAACCTTTGGTGCTCTGACGTCACTCACCGTACACTCTTAATATGGTCCTGGTGAAATCCAGGCTGTGTTCAATGAACCAGATGAGAAATGTCCAGTTTTCTGACTATACCATCACTTTAGCTGGAGCTGATGCACAGCATTGCACGTCGCATTGCGAGAATTATTTCCAGTGGCATTCGAAATTTATGTATTATTCTGTTGAGCATAGTGAATGAGAGCTGAGAGAAATATTCGAACGTGCAAACGCAATGTGAGTTTGGCCCCGCCACAGTGGTCTAGTGGCTAAGGTACTCGGCTGCTGACCCGCATGTCACGGGTTCGAATCCCAGCTACGGCGGCTGCGTTTCCGATGGAGGCGGAAAGGGTGTAGGCCCATGTGCTCAGATTTGGGCGCACGTTAAAGAACCCCAGGTGGTTGAAATTTTCGGAGCCCTCCACTACGGTGTCTCTCATAATCATATGGTGGTTTTGGGACGTTAAACCCCACATATCAATCAATCCAATGTGAGGTTGTTTTTATTTTTATTGCAATAACACGCTGCACACGTATCGGCCTCTGATTCACGTGCGCCAATAAAGAAAGAAAAAAATGGGGGACCCTTAAGCTTCACCTTTACAAGCGCCTTCTAACGCTTGAAATAATTGGTGCTGACTGCATAACTCGTAGTGGCCCTTTCCAAAGCTATGGCGAGCTAAAATGGCACCGAAACGCTCCTGTTATATCACCGGGTAATTGTAACGTTAAATGTCATTGCGGCATCGCATCAAAATATTGTTACTACTGGATTTGTTTTTTTTTATTTAGCGTGATATTTCACTTCAAGTGGGAGGGAATAAAGCTATTCGTCTTTTATGACTTGAAAACTGCAAAGCTGATAAAAAAAATTCACTTACCACTACGAAAATGCCACCAGGGGGGCAAAAGCCGCCAGGGGGCTGAGGTGTGTAGTCGCACCTCACATGGGCTCCTGCTCTTATTTCTATTTTCTGTGCAACCTTGCCTGGACACTACTCGCGTCTGGTGACCTGGGATTCCTCACGTTGCAAGGCATCGTTTGACACCAGACTCATCGCAGTGAGTGTACTTTTTACTAGATATTGAACTCTAAACATATTGTGCCTGTTCGCTGGGACGCAACATCGCCAAGGAATTCAGAGGATTCGCTGCACGCGAACGCCACTGTGGCACGAGGACGGGCCTGCGAAACGAGCTGCACGCCAGCGTCTCGTAGGTGCATGAGCACGCTGCTCGAGCAACACAGATACCCAGCGTCGGAGGTAAAGAGCTAACGCTCTCATAGAAACGCAGAAGTCTAACCCACGTCAAGAAATCCCGAGTACGATGCAAGTGGACAACACGGAGGGTAACTCAAGAACGGCATCACAATGGACGTTTGATGAAAATAGTGGCAAAACGACAGGCAAAGCCCACATTGAGTGGCTTCAAGCTGGCCGTAAAGGCAGGTGTAAGGAAAGGACTTAAAGACGCCGAGGAACGTCAAACCAAAACTGAAGAAGACGAGCGGAGGGCAGGTGGCACGAAGGCGACAACAAGAAATGAAGAAGATGATAAGAAGAAGGCACGTGCGATTACGAGGCAACTGTGCGCCAATCAGCTGATGACCAGTGGTGGCCAATAGAGGTGGCGTGCCACGATTGGGCCACGTGCGACCATTACGTGGCAGTAGGCTTTGTGGCTGGGGACGAGCCGGAGCAGCGGCAGACGGGAGACAGCGGGTCGAAGCGTCGAACGCAAGCGATCCAGGTTCCGGCCGGGGAACGCGGCTGTCCACGCTACTGCCGTCCAACTACCAGCTGGGGTGGCGTTGCCGGCACGAGTACTGCATCTCGGGGCGCGGCCTGGCCTGCTGTTCTCTTCCTTGCCGAGGGCATCGCGGATCTCGGCGAGGCGTCTCCGTGGTCAGACGTTCGGCACAGCGATGAATGTGGCCTGGCTAATGGTCACGGTTGCGCCGAGCATCGCGTCTCGACGCAAGCTGTTTGCTGGACGGGCTGGCCATTTCCCGCATGGAGCATTGCGTCTCCGATGCGGGTTGATTGCTCCGTAGTCGAACACATGCCATCAAGCGCCGGTGTCCCCAGAGCGTCACACATTGGAAAGGGACGAGCGAGGCGTTCTGCCGGGCGAGACGCGGGTGTGTGCATGGACCATGGAGCCATGCAAGGTCCAGGGTGGCCGAGGATCCAGGTGCCAGGGGAGTTGCTGGCTGAATCGAGGATCGCCAGCGGTGCCGAGACAAAGCGGTGCGCCGCTCGAGAGGACGAGTTCCTGGCAGCGTTCCTGAGCCGGACGGGGGACCCGTACGTGTCGGCCAGGTCGAGTTCCGGTGGTCTGTTCGAGGTCGAGTCCATCGACCTGTACAAGGTCCAAGGACGGGGCCTGCCGAACGGCTTCTGCCTGGGTGCAGTGGCCGGGAGCAGGTTCGTGGGTGAGGCCTACCGGGTGTGGTCCTCGTGAGCCGTGGCCTGATCCTGGACCTCCGGAGTTGCGACCCTGACTGCTGGGCTGGCCGCGACGTCCGACTCAACGGCGCTGCACACGGTAGCGTATCCGTGCGCCGTCAGCCGTTCCACCCATTCCATCAAATAAATCGTTCATGTTAATGCTTTCTCGTCCGCTATTGACAAACATAGTGACGAACGTCCCTTAACCATCACAGCAGGTCAGCCAAAGAAGAAAAGTCAGCCGAAGAACGAGCTACGCAACCTGTGAAGCCAGACGCCGAATCTCAACCGCAACGTCAACGCAGCACTAGGATGCGGCCATTCCTTACTGATAACTTCAAAATTGTATTCCGCCCGCAACCAGGACTAGATCTTTCAAAACGAACACTCATCGAGGTTACACATGCCATCGGAAGGTCCAGTGGCTTGGCCCAGCATGACTTCTATGGCCATGTGCAAGTGCAGGTGCAGAAAGTAGAGAATGTGATCATCGCAAGCACAGCAAGTAGTGAACGAGCTTCCAAACTGCAAAGTATAAATGCTATACAGCTCGGTGGAGTAATATATCAAGTGAATCCGCACATTCGACACCCCGATGATGTGTGCCGCGGAGTGATCTACGGCCTCGAACCAGGAACAAGCCCCACAGAGATTGTCGCAGGACTTTGCGTAGACCTAAGATACCACGTCCTTGGCACGCGCATGCTGGGATCTTCCACAGCTGCAGTTATCACTTTCGACGGGCAGCACGTTCCTTTTTACGTGACGTACCTCAGTGGAGACTACCGATGCAAACCATACCGGGAAGTCCATCCAATATTGCTGAACCTGTGGCGCCCTAGCCCTAGGTCACCGACAAGACATCTGCCCTCAGCCGAAAGCGAACTTGTGCTACAAATGCGGCCACAACAAGGGCACAGAACCACATGAGTGCCAACTGATGTGCAAAATCTGCGGAAAAGACCATGAGACTGCTGGAAAGGATTGCAAGAAGAAACTCCGCAGCAACCCCCCCTCCTTATCAAGTAAAACGCCAGCAGCTCGATAACGCCCGCGCCCGTGAGAATCACTGCAGTGCTTGCACCAATGATTTACCCGGGTCAGTTATCACGCCAGAAATTTCACGGGCCCCCTCTTTTCCCCCAAAATTTAACCAAAGTCGCTCTCTCTCTAAGAAAAAAGGTCGCTCTGGATCCCGCACGCCATCACGGTCTCGCTTCGTTAGGGGAATCAGTTACGCCGCCGTGGTGACCGGTAGTGACGGGCCCAGTTCTCTAAATACAAGTGCCTCGACCATCTCGTCTGCTCAGACAGTGACCATCCGGGCTCTAGAAAATAAAGTCCAAGATCTACAACGAAGGGTACAACGACGCCCACCAGCCGAGTGTAGCACACTAGAACTTGACGACAGCATACTAAAACAGCCGGAAGCCAGAATAATGAAGCGAGTAGAAGAAAGGCTGCAAGCACATGAAGCGAAGATGCTCGACCTCGTCGAACGACACCTTGAAGCTTTCGAGAAAGCCCTCACTGCGAAACTCCGCGCATCTATAGACAAAATTGTAGAGAAAGTGGTTACTAAAATTATGGAAAAGGTAGACCCACTGACCCGTACTGTAAGCACGCTCGACGCCAAGCTTGATGGCTTCATGGCACAACAGCATAACTTCATGACATATGCATACAAAAAATTCGTTACCCATGAGCAGCTGCTGGAGCAATCAGGGACCAAGCGGAAAGAGCGAAAAACTTTGGGGGATGAAACTGCAGCGGAAATTCGATCAACAGCAGAAAGCGACCAGCACCAGGCGGCAATCAACTGCTAGAATGGCAGCTCCCACACATAGACAGTCTGAGCCTCTCCCCACTCTTCGAATTTGGCGCTGGAATTGCATATCCTACAGACCTCGTTCTGCAAACTTGCAAGAATATGTTAAAACAAATTATCCAGATATGATCGCGTTGCAGGAAACCCACACAGAAAAAATCAAGCTCCCTGACTACAGCACTCTCACATGCTCACCCTGCACCGCAATTTTAGTCAAGAAGACTCTAACCGCACAGGCTCATGAAATTGAAGACATTGGCATCGATCACACCATCGTGGAGATAATCCCCACTCGGAAGACTCAACAAAGCTTATACCTGGCAAACATTTACAGCCCTCCGCGGGAGCAGTTACACCAATACGACCACTTCGTCCACGAGCTCCGTCAAATGGTTAACGGCAACCGACTCGTCATAGTTGGGGACTTCAATGCTCCACACGCGGCCTGGGGCTATCACAGCAGCACCAAGAAGGGGGCGCGTGTTCACGACACTGCGCAGCAACACGGTCTGACGCTGTGGAATGATTTGCTCCATCCAACCCGAGTTGGCAACAGCGTGTCGAGGGATACTAATCCTGATCTCACGTTCACTAGAGACGTGCACAACGCAACGTGGACAAGGCTACCAGACACTCTAGGGAGTGACCATCACATAATCCAAATAGAGGTCGAACAGGCTCACCGCTCGCTCAAGACAGGAAAAGCTCGGCTCACGCACTGGACCGCCTACAGGAATGACCTTGATGATGATTCGACTATCGAAGACATTGAAGCCTGGTTAAACAGTATTGTAAGTGTTGCTGACGGACATACCAAAACGATACACTTGAACGAGGACAATCCGGCAGTCGATAATCATTTCCTTCACCTATGGGAAGCTCGAAGATCGCTTAATTAACGACGGCAACGGCAAAAGCTTAACCGCAAGCTGAAGCACCGCATCGCCGTACTCACTAGACAGGCACAGGAGTACGCCGAAAACCTTGCGAGCCAGAACTGGCGGTCCTTCTGCGACAAATTTCAAAGGACATTGAGCACAAAGAAGAATTGGCGCATTCTTCGAGCCCTGATCAACGACACACACACCAAAACAAATCAAAGAAATACCATTCAGCGGCTCATACACAACAATGAGGCCACAGAGCACCAGTTACTCCAAGAACTTCAAGCAAAACTGCGTGGCTCGGTTAACCAGCAAGCTACCTCCATCAACAATTCGACACCCAGGGAGTACGGAGGAGCACCGAACGAAGCACTAGACCAGCCTTTCACGCTGGCAGAGCTACACGCGGCCCTTGCTAAGCTTATGCGTGACACGAGCCCAGGAAAAGACGGAGTGACCAATAAGCACCTACGACAGCTACCGCCCCGGGCGTTGACGGCACTCCTTCGGCACGATAACGACTGCTGGAGGAAGGGCGAGCTACCACAAGCCTGGAAACACTCAGAGGTAACCATGGTACCCAAGCCAAACAAGCCCATCTCGAATGCGAATCTTCGTCCCATTTCCCTTACATCTTGCGCTGGGAAACTCTTTGAGCACATGGTAAACGAGCAGCTCACCACACATCTCGAAGACAATGGTCACTATCTGAACACCATGTTCGGCTTTCGCCAAATGCTCAGCACACAAGACGTCCTCTTGCAGATAAAGGAAGATATTCTTCTCCGCTTGAGCAAGCACAAAAAGTCATCTGTTCTAGCTTTGGACGTAAAGGGCGCATTTGACAATGTGAGCCACGAAGCCATTCTGCGTAGCCTGGAAGATGTCTGCTGCGGGGCCAAGACATACGCCTATATGCTGGCTTTCCTCACCAACCACACTGCCACTGTAGTGATTGCCAATATCAGGAGCGAGCTTTTTCAACTCCCTAACAAAGGCACGCCACAGGGCTCAGTGATATCACCAGTGCTTTTCACCTTGGCCTTCCTTAAGCTCCCACGTCTCTCGGACGCTGTACCTGGGATACATCACGCGTTATACGCCGATGATATCACTATGTGGACAAGAGGTTTAAGCACGGGTGAACAGGAGGAACGACTTCAAGAGGCGGTTAACATCACTGAAGGATATTTCAAGACCTGCGGCCTCCAATGTGCTCCGGAAAAGTCGGAACTGTTAGTACCTGCGGCCCGCACCCGGGGTAGACCACCAAGCTACGACACTCCTGACCCACAAGTCTTTCTACAGGGAGTCCAAATACCACAAGTTGACACGCTTCGAGTCCTTGGACTACACATATATTAAGACGAGTCTGGCTCCGCTGCCCTACCCCGGCTGCAGGACACTGTGACACAGCTCACCCACCTTATCCGAAGGGTGGCTAATCGTCGAAGTGGCTTCAAAGAGCTAGACACCCTAAAAATGGTACAAGCTCTCCTTTACAGCCGCATAACGTACGGAACTCCCTACCTCAACCTGAAGACAGCGGAGAAACAAAAACTTAATCTGCTGATACGAAAGGCTACCAAGCTTGTCTTAGGACTGCCGCCAGCCGCCTCCACTGACCGACTGCTTCGCATGGGAGTTCATAATACGTGGGAAGAACTCACCGAAGCACACCTCATCAACCAGGTTGAAAGGCTCAAGCTGTCACTCACAGGGCAAGCCGTCCTTCGACGCACAGTATACCAGACCACACTAGAACCCCACAAAGAACACAACGGCAAAATACCGTCACAGCTGCGAGAAAGCCTCGAAATTCAGCAGATCCCTCAGAACATGCATCCTCAACATCACCTAGAAAGGCGGATCGCCAGGGTTAACATGATCCGGAAAAAACATGGCAATGACCCGTAGGCGCGATACGTGGACGCAGCCAAATATCCGAGACGTAATGCCTTCGCGATTACCGTCGCAGATTACAAGGGCGCGGTACTGGCATCGGCGACTATCCTCGCCAAACGGGGGGAAACAGCAGAAGAGGCTGCTATAGCACTCGCCACCCAGACGAGTGAAGATCCCATCGTGGTCTTTACCGACTCACAAACAGCGGCACGGAACTACCTGAAAGCCAGGGTCTCCACGGTGGCGATTAGGCTACTAAAGTGCGTGGACAATCCTCCTCCCTACACATGCATTGTGAGGATTCCGGGTCATGAAGGTCTCGAGGGAAATGAAACGGCACACACCACAGCCCGCGAATGCGTCAACCGGGCATTCCCATGTGAGATCCGAGGCATCTCCCACTCAACAACAGAATCAGTGACAAGAGAAGCCATACCACTAACGTACCATGCATTACTGCAACATTATCGGCTCGAACGCCGGTTATACCCTCCGTCACATCTAAAACTCACAAGAGACGAAGGGACTGACTATAGGCGTTTTCAAAGCAACACGTTCACACACGGCGTACTATTGCACCATATAAGGTCAACGTTGCACAGCTCCATCTGCCCTCACTGCAAAGTGGCAGACACTCTGGCGCACCTCCTACTGCAGTGCGAAGTAAGCGTCCCAAGAATACGAGCAGCAGCACCAGATGCGGACCAAGACCTCCTCAGTGAAGCGTGGGAAGCTGCGATCTCACAGCCGGACCTGGTCGAGCAGCGTCAACTCGTCGCTCGAGCTCGGCGGGCTGTCCAAGCCAGAGGGTTCCTGGAATAAGGGACCCTCCCACCTTCACTCACAAGCTTCTTTCAATAAATGTTTTCTCTCTCTTAACAGCACGGTGCTGGAAGAAACGTGCTGGGGACGATCCGGGCGCCGTTAATTCAAGGAACTTGAAGAAAAAAATTGGAAATACCACATATAGTGGCAATCAATGATATGCGAAGCATGAATAATAAATGTTGATATATCACTTAAAAATCAGCACAATGTGTGAGGTTGGGGTAAATGAGGCCGTATATGATTTCCGTGTCAAGATTATCATGTTTGGATGTGTAGTTTACCTTCGTCATCTATTCACGTCACGTGCTACCAAATTTAGAATATATGGAGCTATCAAAACGGCAGCGAGCACGCTATCAGCATGGTATGCTGTCGTGTTCCTACTACAACATACGTGTCAGGATATCATGTTTGCACCAGTCATATATTTCGTCTTCCATTGACGTCACGTAACACCGAATTCGGTATATGTGGAGCATGAAAAACGGGTGAGAGCGCATTATGAAGGGCCCAGTATACTCTAATGTAGCACTGACGCGCGCGCGCGCTGGGAACAGTATAGTATGACGCCAGGCGCGACCAGCGTCTGTCGATGCGGCCTGCCGGCAACCGGCACGAAATTCAACATGCTGCATTTCACGCCGATGCGCTACCCAGATAACACTGCGTCTCCCTCTTATCGTGACGGAGGGACGCCACGCACGCTGAAACGCGCATGCGTCAAAGCAACGCTGCGCGGCGCGCGTCTGCAAGTATATGGCAGGACCTGCGCCTGTGGTGGCAACATCGGCGTGACGCGACGAAATGAACGCCGGCGAGCACGCGCACAGCGTCACATCGAAATGTGTTGGTGCCTAGACAGTGGCATGTAGTCATGTTCTCACATGACATGCATCTCATGATTATTATGTTCGCACCATTCACATACCTTCGTCATACATTGGCGTCACGTAATACCAAATTTGGCATATGTGAAGCTAGCAAAACAGCCGCGAACGCATTATCATTCTCTCAGGTAGTCATGTTGTTACATGACACGCATGTCGTGATTATCATCTTTGGATGTGTCATTTACCTATGTCGTCTGTTCGCGTCACGTAATACCGAGTTTGGTACATGTGAAGCTAGCGAAACGGCCGCGAGCGCATCACGAGCGTTGCATGTAGTCATGTTGTTACATGACAAGCATGTCATGACTTTCATGTCAGGGTCTTTCGCTTGTATTTGCCATGAAATCATGTCATACTACACCAGTTTTGCAACATGCCATGTGAACGAAACCACCGCAAGAGTTGCAGGACGACGAAATGTAAATCATGACATTCATGACATACATGCCATGAGTGCCATGTTGTGACTAGTCAAATATGTTCTTCATGCAGTCATGTTTCGCCATACTAAGTTTGGTGTCGATACCATTATCAAAACGGCCAGGAGAGCTAAAAGTCGTAGGCGGATAGATAGATAGATAGATAGATAGATAGATAGATAGATAGATAGATAGATAGATAGATAGATAGATAGATAGATAGATAGATAGATAGATAGACAGACAGACAGACAGACAGACAGACAGACAGACAGACAGACAGACAGACAGACAGACAGGCAGACAGACAGACAGACAGACAGACAGACAGACAGACAGACAGATAGATAGATAGATAGATAGATAGATAGATAGATAGATAGATAGATAGATAGATAGATAGATAGATAGATAGATAGATAGATAGATAGATAGATAGATAGATAGATAGATAGATAGATAGATAGATAGATAGATAGATAGATAGACAGATAGATAGATAGATAGATAGATAGATAGATAGATAGATAGATAGATAGATAGATAGATAGATAGATAGATAGATAGATAGATAGATAGATAGATAGATAGATAGATAGATACGCTCTAAGTCACCGAAGTTCGCTAAGTAGTGCTTCGCATATAAAACGCTTTTACCTATGGCAGGGTCACTGTGCCCCTAGCATCGAGCAGTGGCTCTAACCGTGAAGAAACGCTACCATTGCTCTGAACTCGATTGCGAAGGCCGTAAGACAGAACGCGCGTTTCTAGTCCGGCCGTGAGTAAAGCTACAAAACATTACAATCATTCGCTAGCTGGTTCGTTTCACACGTGTCATTCGCTCTTGAATTAACACAATATTTGTTACCATCGCAACGGCTTCTTGGACATAACGGGCAATATGCCGTGCGGGCTTCCTGTACGGTAGGGCTTTTAGTTTAATTTATTGGGCAGCCTCCCGATGTCACAGGGTGAGGGAAAGACGATCAGGTGATCCCGCGAAAAGTGAGTTTAGGGTAAGCATCCTTTTCACAGTGTTCTGATATCCCTAGCGCTGCCATTCATGCGGCAGTTATCTTTTAAGCCTTCAGCGTACGCAACCAGAAGGACATGTAAAGTGTGCCCCGCCGTGGTAGTTCATTGGCTAAGGTACTCCGCTGCTGAACCGCTGGTCACAGGATCGAATCCCGCCTGCGGCGGCTGCATTTCCGATGGAGGCTGAAATGTTGTAGACCCGTGTGATCATATTTGGGTGCACGTTAAAGAACCCTGGGTGGTCGAAATTTCTGGAGCCCTACACTACGACGTCTCTCATAATCATGTGTTGGTTTTGGGACGTTAAATCCTACATATCAATTAAATCATGTAAAGTGAAAAGTGTTAGAGGGCCCCTTTGAAATTTCAATACGATAGCGATGTCACGTCCCTAAGTGCGCAAGTGCCTGCATTCTGTGTTGCACGCATAAAAGGCGGCTTTTACGAGCAGAGGAAGTTATTCTTTCTTTGTTTTCAAGCAAAGATACGGGTGAGTGGTATAACCTTTGCGTGCCACGCATACGGCCTGGATTCTATTCTCATTCGAACCCAGAATGCTTCATTCTAATTGCGTACTTTTAGTGGTTGAAACGGGTGCGAACTTGCTATACACCCAGTAGTGTGTGTCGCTTTTGCAAAGGGTGACTGACTTAACACCCCGAAGCCATAGGGAAAACCATATGTTGGGACAGCCGCTGGCTAAGGGCGGTTGTACCATGCATTATTACTGCAATATTTCATGTTTCATTGTTAAGCATGTATACAGGAGGCCTGTGTGTGTGAAGCGCATAACATACTTTCACTGCACTTCCAAGCAGAGGTAGTTCTTTTCACGGTATTCGCAAGGAGAGACGTGGCCGTGTGGTAGAACATCTGCTTGGCGCGGCAACGACGCGGGTTTGATTCCCGCTTTGTCTGAAGATTTTTATCATTTATTTTATTTGCACCATTCTAGATTTTTCAGTTACGCGTAGGATGATGAATTTTCGCTCACAACCAACAACACCCCCGCCGTAATATCTGCGAAAGGAGCTCTTTAACACATTCGCGTTAGAAAGCCTCGTTGGGCCAATTTCAAGGGTGCTCGACTGCTGACCCGTTGGTCGCGTGTTCGATTTTGGTTGCAGTAGTCACATCTCGATGGAGGCGAAATGGTAAGCGCCCATGTACTGTGCGATGTAAGTGCGCGTCAAACGCCGTATGGTCAAAATTTCCAAAGACCTCCACTACGGCGTCCCTCGATATCACATCGTGGTTTTTGACGTAAAACCACACTACTGCTACTACTACTCCGTTTCACACGCGTTCATCTTTTCGTTGATCCTGCATCGTGTCCTGACAACGCTTGGCGTACGTGTTTTTGTTCAACGCGTGTGACAGCAGCTTCAGCGAAGCGACGTGCTGCATCACGGGTAATATACTTGGTACGTGCGAGCCTCTCCAAACGTACACGCATTCAAGGATCCATCCCGCAGAAACTGCGAAAACAGTGACACATAGATGGCTATATAATTTTTCGCGTGTTATTTTCTGCGCTAATTGTTGCTCACTGCGCAGAAAAACGGGCGAGAAAAGTATTCGGCCTGGCGGAGAGTAACTATAGAAAAGCAATGTGTGAACTGGGAATAAAAAGTTCATCCCAGAGCAGTATTTGAGTAGACCAACCGTTCCTCTGGTGAGGTGCAACTGCGAGGACTAACGATTGCCCAGTATAAGGTGTAAATTTGTGGACTAACGGTTGCCCGATAAGGTGTAAATGTAAGTACTGAATGTTAGTCCTTTGATGTAATTTGTGGGACTAATTGTTACCCGTTAAGGTGTAAATGTGACGACTAAATGTTAGTCGCTTGAGCTTGGCTGTGAGGACAAACTGTTGGACCCAGTGCTGTTAGCCCTTATAGAGAATAATGATTGTGGCAGCCCCATTAGTCCCTAAAAAGACGAACCACACACCCTTTTAACACCCTTTTGTCTTAGAGTGTACGTCCATACCGATTCGTTGAAACGGTCGGCGAGGTGGTTCGATCGGCTGAAGGAAGCATGCTGGCCTTGTGGGTGGTATCTTGCGTCGCTGACAGTCTCGGCATGTTCACACGTAACGAGTGACATCGGCGGTAAGGGCTGGCCAGTAGTACCTTTCTTTTATCCTCCCCAAGGCGACGTGCTATTGCATCCTCGTACAGGGTCTGGAGGAGTTGTGGTCGTAGAGCTGAAGGCATTACAAGAAGGTACTTAGCTCGAAGCGGAGAGAAGTTATTCTTTTGGAGAAGATCATTTCGCAGTGAAAACGACGTCAGTTCCCGTTTGAATACCTTCGGGCTAGCGGAAGTCCTGCCCTCGAGGTATTCGATTAGGCCCCTAAGTTCCGGGTCAGCCCACTATCGCTAAGCGAAGTCGTCGGCAGTTATCGTTCCTCAGAAGCAGTCGTCATTCGGGTCTTCGGGTGGCGGTGGGTCGACGGGGGCTCACGACAGGCATTCGGCAGCAGAATGTTTTCTGCCAGAATTGTAAATCACGGTAATGTCGTATTCTTGAAGTCTTAGGCTCCATCGCGCAAGGCGAGCTGAAGGGTCCTTCAAGTTAGCTAGCCAACACAAGGCGTGGTGTCGCTCGCTTACAACTTTGAAGGGCCAGCCATAGAGGTAAGGACGAAACTGTGACGTCTCCCAGATGACGGCAAACACTGCTTTTCTGTTGTGGAATAATTGCTTTCCGCCTTTGATAGCGACAGGCTAACGTAACTATTAACCCTTTCCAGTCCATCAATTCTCTGCACAATGACGGCACCAAGTCACACGCTGCTTGCGATAGTGTTCACTTCTATTTTGGCGTTTTCATCGAAATGCGCGAGTATCGGAGGCATATGCAGGCACCATTTTAGTTCCCGAAATGCTTCCTTCTGTGGGGTTTCCCACTTGAACTCGATCTCGGTCCTCGTAAGGTTAGTGAGTGGCTCAGCGATGCGGGCAAAGTTTCTGACGAAGCGCCTTTAATAAGCGCACATGCCGAGAAATTGACGCACGGCCTTTTTGTCAGCGGCTTGTGGAAATGCAGCGATGGTGGCTGTCTTCTTCGGATCAGGTCTTACTACCGGCTTGCTTATAACGTGGCCCAAGAACAAAATTTTTGTTCTTCGGCCACGTGATAAGCCACTTCAGCTTCACCCTCAAGCCAGAAACTTTTCAGGCTTTGGGGTGAGTCCGGAAGCCTTGATGGCTTGAAGTACATCTTCAAGGCGCTGAAGATGATCGTCAAAGCTGGAGTAAACAAGACGACGTCGTCCAAATAAACGAGAAAAGCCTCCAACTTCAATCCTGCTAGCACTGTGTTCATAACGCGTAGAAAAATCGCCGGTGCCGAGCAATGACCTAAGAGCATGACTTTGAACTCGAAAAGGCCGTTCGGTGTTATGAACGCCGTCTTTTCTTGATCTCTCGTCGAGTTCAATTTGCCAGTAGCCAATATTGAGGCCCGCCGACGAAAAGTACTTCGTATTGTGGAGTCGATGCAAGGCGTCGTCTATCTGTGGGAGAGGATAAGAATCTTTTTGGGGATTTTGTTGAGGCGGCGATAATCGACACCGAAATGTAGGATTCCGTTCTTCTTCGTCGCTAACACCACGGGTGACGCAGAAACGACACGAGCAGAAACGACATGAGCAGAAACGACACGAGCGAACGCTCCGGCAGCGGCGGCGGTGCATTCAGCTAGCTGCACACAAACGCGAGACACGTTGGTCATGCCGACTCGCTGCCGCTGCAACGTCTACTTCCAGAGTTCTCGGCGATCGTGATCCAAATGAGGCTCTCGATGAGCACGTCCTCGTTGACGCCATCAAGCTTCGTCGTCCTGCACGGGTAGTTTTTGATTTTAGTCGATGCTAGCCACCGCTGACGCCTGTGCCGCCATATTGAATCTGCGGCCGGCTGGTTAAGTCACGTGGTTCGATCTAGCGCAGCCAAGGCTGTGAAGCGGAAATGAGATCTGGTTTCGCGTGGCAGGATATTCATGCTCGGGCCGATTTCTGCGCGCCGGCCGCGTGGCGTGGTTTTCCGGCAGCTGGGCGGCGAAACAAGCCAGTTTCCGGAGAGTTTCGCCGGTTTCACTCTCTTCGAAGCCCAGTGTGAACGCGCCTTTAGTTACGTCATCTGTGCGAAATGCGGCTTGTCGCATTTCGCGCTGGTTGCCACTGGGCCGCGCCGACGGATGCTAGTCTCACCGGTCGTGCTTGGCGTCGCACTAAAGACGAAAGCACGCCTATCTCGCACACAGGCGCCTTCGGCGGTATCCCCTCGCTCCCAGAGACGCCATAATTTGTTTGCAACTGCCAAGGTGCGCCTCGCTAGCATGAATTGCAGTGACTCTGGGACTTCTAAATGTGCGAAAAGCGCCTGTTCTCGCAGCGCCCGCTTATAAAACGTCATCTGGTTACAACTGGCTGTCATTTGATGCGACAACAACCAGCGCAACAGGAAGAGATTACTGAGGACTGCCTGTGAAGTTCACAGTGCATCGCAGGAATCGTGCTGGTGTGGTGTTTTGCGATTGCACAGATTTCCGTTCACAACAAAAAACGCAGAGCTCCGCCGCCTTAGAATACAATCGCAATTATCAGGAAAACTACGAGCCTAGTGAAGTGTACAAGTAAGTATACTCATTGCGTTTATTCAAGCGCGACTCCAGCTGTTTCACTTTACAACAGTGATTTGCGTGCAGTATGCCTGTAGTATGAGCCACAAAGCTATGGCCGTACTGTTTCGCAGACCGCATGTCAATAGTAGAGTGTACGCATTACGACTTAATAAATTGTTAAATGCTTATTACTTACAATATTATTGTAAGCTTATTAAATGCTTATGAAATGCTTACAATAATAAATCCTGCAGCCAGTTTTTGGAATACACTTCCTACAGAAATCACTTCATTATTCATTCAGCATTTTTCTAGCTCACTGCACCGATACTTCCTCTTTAATTTAAAAAAAAACTTTCTCTGATTTCGAGTTTTCGTACCATTTAGCCTTTTGTTGTTTTTTGTTTTTATATTATTTTCCTTTATGTATTGAATAGTTTCCTTTTACTCACTGTGTAACGATTTGTTTTCTTTATATACATATATATGATATGAAATAATGCATAGTTTCTAGTTTCGTTTTGCACATTGAATGATTTGTCTTTTCAGTATACACCTAAATATAGAATTCTTGTACATGGATTTAAATAACATTATTTTTCATAGGGACTCCTTCCACAACTCGTGCTGAGTTCTGGGGTCCTAGCTGTATGAATATTACCCAATGAACTTCATTTTTGTTACGAATAATAATAATAATAATAATAATAATAATAATAATAATAATAATAATAATAATAATAATAATAATAATAATAATAATAATATTAAACTGACTCACGCGTGGATGCACGCACCGCGCATGTTTAGTTCAACTTCAACGGCCTACTATCACGATGCGCGAACGGCACGGAAAGCAAGACTTTCGACTTGGTCGAACTGCGACATGCTTTGAGTGTCACTAGGCGAATCTACACGTGCTTTCGGCCGGCGTCACCGTAGCATTTTAACATCTTGTTCTGGCTGGCACTTTTGCAGCACGTTTGTGTTTTCGAGTGCCTGGCAGGACTGGTACTTGATACACATACGGTGCATGAGCGTAAGTTGGAACCAGATTTTAGCACTACGTTGATTCCGGCTTACAGCGCAAACTATGCCTTGTCACAGCCAAGGCATGCCGCAGTTCGACTGAGTCGAAAGCAGCGCTTTCCGCTGTTCGTGTTTCTTTCAATCGCAATAGTACATACCTGATAAAGCTGCTTCTGTAGTCTGCAATGCACGTGCTGTAGACATTCGGGACTTGTGAGAAAGGTCTCTTCGACGTATCACACGAAATCAGCATAAAAATCCAGCACAGGAACAGCGCGAAACATGCATACGGCTGGACTCGAGATGTGAAGTTCCGCGTTTGATTTGCTGAGCATCTGCTCTCCTGGCTGTTCAGAGTGTTGCTTCCCGCGCTTGTAACAGATGGCGCCACGCGCTTTTTAATATGGCAGCAACCACTGAGCTCGCTGTGTTCTGGTGTATAGAGTGTTCGCATTTTGCTAGCGTGGCGTCACTGCGCCCAGCCAGCGCGTGCATCAACGTTGCGGAGTATATTGGGCCCTTCATGACGCACTCACTGCCGTTGTGCTAGCTCCACATGAAACAAATTTGGTATCACGTGAAGTGAATAGACGACAAAGGTAAATGACACGTCCAAGCCTAATATTTATAACATGCGTTTCCTTTAAAACATTACTACATGCTACGCTCATAGCGTTCTCGCGGCTGTTTCACAGGTACCACATATGTCGAATTTGGTATTACGTGACGTGAATGAACGATGAATGTAAATGACACGTCCCAATATGATATTCATTATATGGATTTCATGTAAAGCATGACTGCATGCTACGCTCATGGAACGCTCACGGCCGTTTCGCTAGCTCCATATTTACCAAAGTTGGTATCAGGGGACGTTAATAGATGACGAGGGTGAATGAAACGTATAAACATGATACTCATGACATGGAAGCCATGTAAAGCATAATTTATTTCCACCTCTTAACGTTGGGCTGATTTTAAAGTGACCTATCAGCCTTCCTCATTCGTGCTTCGTATATCATCGATTCCCACTGTACGTGGGATCTGTCCATTTTCATTTGTCAGTTATTCTTTCTCTTATGAACCTGGATGTTTTTTTTAAACAGCAATCTAGGCAAAAAATCAATAAGCACGTAACTGAGTAGGTTTTGTATACTGCCTAGAATCAAATAAGACGTGAGAATAGTCTGTTATTATTGTAGTTACTCAACGTTTATTTTGTGATTAACAGTGTGCTTTCATTATGGCAAAACAAGAAAGTCGAGTCGAATTTGCACTATTAAAATTTTCCTGCATTTTGCGGCTATAGAGGGGACATAAGTAAGCGGTAGTTAACAGTATTGCTTGATTTTATTACAAGTGAGAAAATTAGTAAGGGTGTATGCTTGCTCCAGGACTCGAACTTCTCAATGTTGGCCATTTGTAACAAACTGTAACGCGCGGTATATGACTATTAGTCACATTGACACCCGTGATACGCAGCAAAGGTTTTTTATGTAAAAAGTGTCAGTTGCTATGCGCCAAAATTTTAAGGCACCTCTTTTGGGCTGCGCAGCAAGCTTTTATTTTATTTTCTTTTTCGTAACCTAAGTGCGCGCCAGAAGACATCGTCAAGCCCAAGGCACCGATGGTGCACGCGACTCCACTCCCATCCTATTTTTATGCACCTGTCACATGTGTCAACTGAAATATACTTTTAGGAAGTTTACTTACGCTCACCAAGTGTTGTTTTGGCGGTGTGCTACTACACAAAAAAGTGAAGTGCACTTTTGAAATGATAGCAGTGGCGATTGGCGGATTTATAGCACAACGTATATTTGTTATTTTTGACATTACTTGCTGGTTAAGAACCTAATTAAGGTGTGAACATAATTTATAATAAACTTTAGGCGGAAATGAAGTAAATGTCACAACCGCACACAATTATCAGTCACCTCGAGCCGAGTCAAAATAGTGCCATATTGAAACAAAAACAAAATGGCGGACTCCGGTGAGTTAGGCACGCGTATTGGTGACGTGCATTGGGAACGCGTTTTGGCAGTACTCATTCGCCTGTGAATGAGGCGCTGTCATGCGTACATCATGCTGGAAAGTGCAATTGACAGAGAAGTTGAAAGTGCTAGATACATTGAAAAACAGCTACTCATAAACTCATTCACCATAGCCGCCATCTTGGCTGACAGTGCACCCTTCGTGTATAGATCTGTGTGGAGCTTCCAATGGAATGAACGCTGGTTCGAATACACGTTTTCTCCTCGGACTGAATTCCACTTCAAGCGGGCATTGTGCGCCACTTCAAGAACATTCAGATACCTTGTGGAGTCACTGGCTTGTGATCTCAACCGCTTGAGCACAGAAATGCACATGGCTATCTCGGTTGAGAACAGTTGCCAATGAACTCTACCGCCTGTGCTCTCCTGATGAAAACACAACGATCGCGCACTTATTTGGTGTAGGTCACTAAACGATTAATGTGGTGTGGCGGCAGTTTTCCACAACCGTCATTGAGCAGCTAGAAAGCCAGTGGATTTACATGGTACGGCGCGAAGACATGGCCGACCACGTTAGAGAATTTTTCGCTGTGACCGGAATCCCCCAAGCTGTCGAAGCCCTCGATGGTTGCCATTTCCCCGTATTGCTATCAAAGAAACACGCTGCCGCCTACTACAATTACAAGAAGTGGTACGTTCTTTTAAATATTCAGCCTAATAGTGAACTGTTGGCTAGAAAAAGAGTCTAACGTAGAAGTCATTGTTGAGGTACAGTATATTGGCGTGTTTGGAAGAAAGTGTTATATTTTTTGACGTCCCAACAAATTTTTTCAAGCAGTATTCTTGTCTACAATATTACTTTAATAATGACAGCCCTTAACAGTTCTTAATATGTAAAATACGATGTTATAGCACTATCTGAGACTTGGCTAAAGGATAGTGAATTTCTAAACATCACTGGTACCGATTTGTTTCTCTTTCAAGACAATCTGTTTCCCGAGGCGGTGGCATGGCACTGTACATATCATCCTGTATTACTTTTACAAAACTAGAGAAAGTTAGTAAAACGCAATTATGAGAGCAAGAGGTGCCGTTTGTTGAGATGCAGAACAACGTAATAGTGTGCGTCCTATACCGACCACCAGATGCGAATATTAAGCCATTTCTTGAGAAAATACAACATATTATATTATATAGCAATTTACAAGTGAAAAAAAAGAAGTTGTAGTATGCGGGGGGTCTGCCACTAGGGGGCCCAGCCACTCGAACGCCTCTCAAGTGGGCCCTGCCAATTTTTTCCTTTTCGCGGCTGAATAAGGACAACTACGGGATTCAAGACCATCACAGTTGTCGCCAGACAATCACCCGATTCGTCCGCCGCCAGGATATATCAGGTGGGCCTACTTTTTTTGAGCCGTGACACTTCTTTCAAGTTTCCACGACGGGGTCACCCTAGCTACGCCATCGCAGTGCCATTGATGCGTTGGCAACACGGCGACAAGCCAGGCCCCCGGCTGGTGCGAAGCCTGCGAAATGGATTTTGTGGAAATAGAGGTGGAGACGCTGTCTCCCGAAGATTACAACAACACTCAAGAATGGGTTGTGGCCCATGAACGACGCAAGAAGGCAAAAGACAAGAGAGACGTGGTACCAGCCACGAACGCGGGAGGTGCGTCTAAGGAGGCGTCTTGGACAGAAGGGTTTTTTGCGGTGAAACTCCTTATATCAGCACCCGTTTGTCCCTCGCAGTCGTATTACATTTTGACCTCCAAGGTGGTGCCGATGAGAGATTTCTTCTGTGCGTTGTTGAACAATAAAAAATTCGCAGCGTGTGCGTTAACTAAAAGCCGAATCCTTCTGTCTCTCATTCCTCCTTAGCAGCCATTGACCTGTACATTGAGCCCTATCTGACAAGAAAGGGTTGCTACGTTATACTGGCTGGGCATAACCTCCTTGGTTTTAGATAGCTTTCGCGAGCGTTGTATTCATTGTATTCGGAAGAATTGTATTCAGTGCCATGACTGCAATGAACTAGTACATACCATGAACTCGAGGTGGTTAAAGGTGGGAAGTAGACACCAAGCGCAAGCCGTAAGAAAGTGTGCGTGTGCCACCTCTCGTTTAGTCCTTTGAATGTCCGCTGGATGGTGGTGCATATGCGGAATTTATGATGAAAAGATGCGAGATGGTGGTACTTGGAGCGTTGAATAGATGGACGAACGGACACATAGACAGATGCATGGACGGACTCACGGATGGCTGCACCGAAGGATGGACGCATGGATGGACGCAGGGGCGGATGCATGGACGAACGCAGGGACAGATGCACAGATGGACGTGCGGACGCACGAACAGACGCACTGACGGTCACATAGACGGAAGCAAGGACGGACTGAAGCAAGAACGATTGGACGGACGGATGCTTCGCCCCAATCTCCATAATTTTCTCCGTGGATATGCTGCCATTTTTTTGCATCCCCGATCAGTGCCAAAAGAACCGCAACTACAAGAAGGTGGTCTCGACTTGACGCGACAGAGTCTAGCGCTCATAAGAGACGGTGTTCTACGAGCGGCAAAAGTACAGCCTGACATTGCTGGGGAAGATACTCTCAGAATCAACATGAGACAAAATACCATGATCATGAGCACACCTAGTCTGGCCAATGCGAGGAATACAGCAACATCAAAGAAATTAAGATTCATGACAAGAGCTACGCTACCGCCACCTATGTAACAGCACCATAAAACACATCCAAAGGGGTTATCCACGGAATGCTGAAGTATGATAATCAGGAAGACATAGAAAGAAGCTTGGTCAATCAGAGGAACCCAACGATTCTACATGCATGGCGTATGGGACTTACGGACTCAGTGGTCATTGTTTTCGAAGGGTTTTTTGTGCCGTATTTCGTATACTACCATGGTGCCGAATATAGGTGCTTCCTATGCAAGAAGCAATATAAAACATGCACTACTTGTGGACGAATGGGACATCGGGTGGATGTCTGCCCACAGCCTGACAGCAAGAAATGTCGTGGTTTTGGGGTGTTCAATCGAACTGAAAACCCCCAGTGCGATCCTAGGTGCAGCCTTCGCGGGAAAGGTCATCTTACAGGGGAAAAATTGCGAAGAACGGTTTAGGACCCCGTACCTTTTGAAGAAAAATGGTGAGAAAAGGAACAACGACAAGGTGATGAACAAAGAGAAATGAAGATTTTGTCGAACACTAGAGCAACACCGGCCTGGAGGGTAGAGTATACAACAGAAAATCCTATGGAGGAGAATGGCAACGCCACCCAGGACACAGGAGGATGACGCAGAGATCGTTCCAGCTCCTTCCCGTGACTCGCCGATTGGTAAACAGAAAGGACTCAACACGAACCCAGATCCACATCCAGATCAAGGTCCATTGTCAACACAGATTCAGGTCACGGGCCAAATCCAAGACAAGGGCAACGACATCACCTCAAGAACAGTTCACGAGGGTTCTGACGGCGGTCGTGGCAGTCGACAAACGGTGAGCTGGGTGGGCGAGGTATCAGGGAGTCTCTCCAGTCTGGGAGTTTGCCTGAGGTTGTGGCAGAAGGGTCCACCCTAGGCAAAGGGCTAAGCCATATTAAGAAAATGCTAGAGAAACTCACCCGTGAGAACGCGAAACAGAGGGAGGAAATAAAACAACTAAAGGAAGAAAGCGATAAACTCAGGCAAAATCAGCTGCGCGAGTCAACTAGCCCCATACCATTGTGTAGTTGAATTTTAACTTTTGCGCCTGCACAGGAGTCAGGAGTGCATGCAGCGACACGAAGAGCAGAGAAAATATCTCCCTTGGATAATGAAGACCTCTCAATACCCCTAAAAAAATGTCGAGAATATGCTCAGAGAAATTACCAAGCTAATGCAACAACAATCCGCAAGATTGCAGTTGCAGCTCGTAGAAATAAAACAAAGAATAGATAGCATAGAAAATCGACCACCGCTGGTGGAGAACGCGCAAACAGAGTTGAGGTCTATAGGAGCAGGCCCGGTTAAAACTACTACTGAACCCTACAACCAGCCGACTACGACCGAAGTAACCAAAATCGCAGCAAAAGGGACTGTCCCTAGACATGACACGACGTAATCAGTATAATATTTGGCAGTGGAACTGCCTTGGGTATCCCCGGAAACAGGGTAACTTACAACAGTTCCTCAACGGAAAAAAGGCGCCAGACGTCATCGTCTTACAGGAAACTGGACGAATGGCTAAATTGTCGAATTACAAATCCTATGATACCCCTGACGAAAAACGTCTGTAACAACCCTCGTGCGAATAAATCTCACGGTGATAGAACATGATACAGAAATCTGCGATGTCGATCATGTTCTTGTTGAGTTAGTTCCATCGCAGAAGAGTGGTGACAGTCTATTCATATTAAATGTCTATAGCAGCCCTAGACAAAAAACCAAATTTAGCTCACTTTTTAGAAAAACGATCAGCATTAATAAAAAGCAAGCACTGGTTATAGTAGGAGATTTCAACGCGTTGCATGCGGCACGGGGTTAGGACAAAAAAAACATCAAAGGTAGAAATCTCTGGATCGACGCCCAACAGGAAGGCCTTACGTTAATAACCGACGCCCTTTTCCCAACTAGGATGGAAAACAGCATATCCAAAGACACGTCTCCTGACCTCACGTTTACTAAGAATATCATCGAACCTTATTGACTTTACACACAAGAAAATATGGGCCATGACCACTATATTATTGAGACCACGTTTGAGCAGGTCCACGTAAAAGAGGAGGCAAAGAATTAAGGATGGTTGAATAGGATAGTTTTTGAAAAATCATAGAGAAGGAAGCATGCGATGTCATCGATAACTTAGATGAATGGCTAGGGAACCTTAAGCAAAACATTCAAATGGCAACTAAGACCATACCAAAAACAGAAGGGCTAGAAAGCGCAGCCAGTAAACTCCTACATATGTGGGAGGCAAAAAAGAGCCTAGAAAAATGGTGGAAAACGCGAAAACAGAGCCAACGCCTACAAAAAAGAATAGCCACCCTCCGTAAAGATATTGAGAAGTACGCGGAGCAACTATGCAGACAACAATGGGAGGGAAAATGTGATGCGATGGAAAAACGAATACGTTTCTCCAAAACATGCAACCTGTTAAGATGTCGGATAGGCTCGGAAGTGAGCAAGACAGCACAACAACAAAACTTTATTATACTTGTACATAAATACAAAGGCCCGGCGGGAGAACTGATTGAAGAAATCAGACAGAGATACATTGGGGATACAACCAAACAGCAATTAAGCTCGTACAGATGTAAAAATGATTCCCTAGACCGACCCATATTAGAAGCCGAGGTATGATCGGAACTAATGAAACTGATCACAGCCGCTCCGGGCCCCGATAAGATCAAGAATAAAACGCTCAGAAATTTAGACGACAAATCTATTACAGCCCTCACTGAATATGTGAAGAAGTGTTGGGAGAAATATAAGATACACAAGCAATGGAAAACGGCAACAATCATAATGATTCCAAAGCCAGGCAAGAAATTAAATTTTGATAACCTTAGGCCTATTTCCTTGACATTCTGCATAGGAAAGTTCTAAAAGCATGTCATCTTCACTCGCCTGTCAAATTATATGGAAGACAATGAGCTCTTTCCTCATACGATGGTAGGCTTCAGGGCAAAACTGTCTACACAGGACATTGTGCTTAAGATTAAACATCAAATAATTGATTCGGGTCTCAATACACACGACACAAAGGTCATAGTTGGCGTAAATCTTAAAAAGGCATTCGATAATACATCACATAAAGCTATACTTGCCAATATTCAAGTGTTAGGGGTAGGAAAAAGAGTATACGAATACATAAAAGACTTTTCAACTGACCGGACTGCAAGAATAATACTAGGCGAAGCAGAATCCCGAAAGTTTATTCTGGGCAGCAGAGGCACGCTACAAAGCTCAGTCCTATCCACCTTTCTTTTTAATGTGGCCATGATAGGTCTCCCTACCAGACTGAAGGAAATTCCAGGACTCCACCATAGCCTCAATGCAGATGCCATTACCTTATGGGTAGCCGAGGGTAGTGACGGATACATAGAGGAAACTTTACAAACCGCAGTGAATATTGTAGAAGAATATGTCACCCATACATGATTACAATGTTCACCAGAAAAATCGGAACTTCTTTCTATAACCCGACATGTAGGGGTCGCAAATGTACCCAGGAAAAACCTAACATAAAACGCAAATACCTACGGTTGAAAGCACAAAAATTCTGGGACTCCGAATCAACTCGAACGGGTATTACGGAGAGGCGATTAGATTACTTGAAACCAGTGCGCAGAAAAATTAGGCGTCTACTTAAACGAATTGCAAACCGGCACTATGGTATCAAGGAAAATAATATGATAAGACTGGTACAGGCTTTTGTCATCAGTCGTGTTGTATATGTGAATCCGTACCTCAGTCTGCAAGTGGCCGAGAGAGAAAGGATTGATAGAATTATTAGACGAGTTTTCAAATAGGCGATCGGACTTCTAATAACTACCTCTAATGAGAAATTACTTCAATTAGGACTTCACAACACACCAGAAGAGCTTATAGAAGCTCAAAAAATCGCACAACATGAAAGACTAATGCAAAGTGAAACAGGCAGACTCATACTAGAGGAACTGGGTATAAACTGCGCAAATCAATTTGGCGCCAAAAACGGTATCCCGTATGAGATCAGGAAATGTTTAGTAATCTTACCAATTCCGAAAAACATGCATCCCGACCATCACAAGGCAAGGAGAGCTGAAAGAGCGAAAGATATACATAACGATGTAAAAGATTTACCGGAAACATACGTAGACGCGGCCAAATACAAAGGAAATGACAACAAGACTATAGCAGTAGTAAACTACAAATGAAATAATCAGGTCAACGGCTCGGTGAGAACGAGATTTACAGAAGAGACGGAGGAAGCAGCTATTGCAATGGCCATAGCATCCACCTCGACTTCACTAATTGTTAGTGACTCGAAGACGGCTGTGAGAAACTTTGCACGAGGTCGAACATCGCAAAGAGCTTTAAGAATATTGGCTGGATGCAAAGACCAACGAACAATATATATAGTCTGAGCACCCGCTCAATCCTCCTTACCCGGCAATGAGGCTGCACACGAGACAGCTCGAGGACTTACAGACCGAGCCTTTGGATTGCCCTAGTCGAGCGGGGAGGACGATGAGAGATATGAGCGGATGACCACTTACAGAGATATTACGCAGTATTACAGGCTAAGCAGGAAAATTTATCCTCCCGCACACTCGTCAATGAACAAAAAACAGGCGGTGGCGTGGCGCCTACTCCAGACCCATCCGTTTCCTAGTCCGGTAACAATGAACTGCTGCATACTGAAGCTTCATTCGGATAAGTGTAAATTTTGCCACAACAGGGTGGACTTGAGTCACAATTTATTGGCATGCCCACAGGTCCCCATAAGAGGCGAATTTCCAGACGGGAGTGGATGAGATACCGTGCTCCTCTGCTCTGACTCTCAATTACAAGCCCGCCTAATACGGCAGGCCGAAGACACCACCAGGGCCCATGGGATCATGGCCGTTGTCTAGGTTTGGTCCCCCTTTACCTCTCGCACCTGAAAGAAGAGGAAGACCTTTCTGCAAATAATTAAAGTTTGTTCAGCATCATGTACTATGCGGTGATTTCAATATAGACACAAGCAAACGAACAAGCGCGAAGTATGAACATTTAGTTTAAAATCATCGTTTTAGAAATTATATCGTGGCACCAACAAGAGTTACACCAACGTTATCCACAACAACTTACCACATTTTGTTGAACATTGATAGTGAAGCTATCACTGCCGGAGTGATAGCAGAAAACGTGTCAGACCATTTCTAGACTTCCATTTATGTGTCTGGCATTTATATACAAGCATCTAAACAGACTGACACAACTGTTCAGGATTGATTACGAAAAAAGTAAACGGGCAATCAAATAAACGCAGTTTTTATGTTCAAGTGATACAGATACGAACGCAGCTTACGCAGATTTGTTGTCACTGTTGCAGTCACGATGCATAAAAACAGAGTGAAAATCTCGCAGATCAATGTACTTGTCTACACTAATTTGCCCTTGCATGAATGAAGAACTACTCAGTTGTTAGACTGAGGAAAAGCTGGCTAACCCAAGTGGAGTAAAATAAGGAGAATTGTTATTATAAATAATTGTATTCATAAACTCGCAATCTGTCGTTATCAATGATGAGAAAACGAGAAAAAGGAGTATAACAGTATCCTCATCACGAAAGCAAATGGTGACACAAATAAAATTTGGCGTATAATAGAGGCGGTAGTAAATCCGGAGCCTCGACAACCTGTTATACCAAATTCAGACGTCGTGAGCAGTAATTAGCAATAGCTATCGGTACATTTAGGGATTATTTCGCAAGCATAGGAAAGCAGTCGGCAACAAGTACAAACGAAAAACATAACTCGCCAATCCCTCCTGTTCACGAGGATACCTTCTCTCTTCATGAAATTACTGAAGCGGAAATTATTGTAGTTGTACGCCAGATGTCATCACACAAGGTCATGGGACTTGATGGAGTACCAGTTAAAATATTGAAAGACAATATCGAAACCTTAAGCGCACCTCTCTAGCTGTTATTTTCGACCTGTCCTTCACGACAGGCGTGTACCCCGAGCAACTTAAGATAGGGAAAGTGACAGCAATCCACAAAGGTGAATGCTCTGACAACATCGCGAATTAACGCCCTATAACAATTCTAGTATGTGTGAACACTCCTTTTATGAAGCTTGTAGCCAAAAGAATGATGAACCTAACTAAAAAAAACAATATCATAACTCAGAATTAACATGACTTTAGGAAAAAACACAGTATGGCTACAGCGGTAAGCGTTGGGGCATAAACCGTAAATCAAGCATAAAGAAATAACCAATTAGACCTCGGCATCTTCCTTGGCAATAAAAAAGCTTTTGATTTATTGGACCTCATAATATTCCTAAACAAACTTGAACGCTATGGGTTCAGAGGTATATCTTCAAAGTTCTTTCGTAGTTATTTGTCCGAACAGACTCGGTATATGCAGATACTTGGTAACAAATCAAACAGGAAGCTCGTCCAAACTGATGTGCCGCAAGGTTCAGTACTTGGACCGATTTTAGTCTACCTCTTCATTAACGATTACAATCTTTCCTTAACCCATATGCAAGCACCTCTGTATGCAGATGACACTGCTGTACTCACAGCACGTCATTCTCTTCAGGAAGCCGAATCACTAGCCAATAAAGAGCTACACATGACTTCTCCGTGGTTTGAACAAAACAACTTATTGCTAAATACAAAAAAAAACCAAGTACAAAGTTTTCACTTCTAACCAAAAAATGATGTCTCGATTACATGGTCTATTCATCGGGGAAACTGCCATTGATAAAGTGAACGCATATACTTACCTAGGTGTGACATTAGACCATTCATTTCACTGGACATCGCAAATTGACAATTTGTGCAGAAAACTAAGCTTCGGAGGATTCACATTATTTAAGGCTAGAAAATGTTTTAGCTCACACATACTCCGTATTTTATACTTCAACATGTTCCACTGTCACCCACCTTATTGCATTGAATCATGGAGCTGCACATATGCCTCATATTGCTGAGTCATAACCATCTTAGAAAAAACAAAGCTGTACGAGCAATTGCGTCAGCACCCAAGAATGCACCATCGGCTGAACTTTCCAGAAATCTCAACATAATGTCTTTTAATATGGTTAGACGTTCAAAAGCGCAGTATTAGTACACAAAATAATCAATAAGGATGCGCCCTTTCATGCATCAATTTTATTAAATCCCAGAGGTCACACTCGGCAGGCCAAACAACAAAATCTTAATCTGCCAATAGTACACAATGTCTACGGCCATCTAACAATACCTCTTGTTGCTGCTAAAATTTGGGACAGTATCCCTACCCTTAATAAACGTCTGCCAAATATGGTGCAGTCGTTCATGACACTCTTTCTATCGGAAAGTTACCAGTTGCCATGCTAATATTGTGGAAATATATGTACATGTTGCATTATTTCTTTTTTCCCTACATGTCCACATATGATTTTGTAATCTGTGATTGAATTCTCTGTGTAGAGACTCTACTCGCTGATTAAACAAAATGCATTGCCTATAATGGATCCTTAACTATCCACGTAGGCTATGAATCCAGGTGCTTTCGCACAAATGTTTGTAAGCAATTTCATTGAAAAATAAGAATTCTTCTTCTCTTCTTCTCTTCTTCATCTTCTTCTTTTCTTCTTCTTCTTCTTCTTCTTCTTCTTCTTCTTCTTCTTCTTCTTCTTCTTCTTCTTCTTCTTCTTCTTCTTCTTCTTCTTCTTCTTCTTCTTCTTCTTCTTCTTCTTCTTCTTCTTCTTTCGCTTCCTCTTCTTCTTTTTCTTCTTCTTCTTCTTCTTCTTCTTTTTCTACTTCTTTTTCTTCTTCTAACCACTTTTTGTCAGTGTGGTGTTGGTTTTTATTTTAATCCATGCTGTGTGTATTTTGTGTTATAAGCTAAAGTAAATTTTACTGTACACTTAAGAGAGACATTATGTTAGTAAATGTTCTTCCGATTGTTCACCATTATTGAAATTGTAATGTTTTTTTTCTTTCCCCACGCAGGTACAGCAGGACACTTCTGGCGCCAGTAGACCACATAGACAGTTTCAGATACATCCTAGTTGGTATTCCTGGGAGATGCCATGACGCAGCTGTTTACGCAGCCACAGGGCAGAAAAAAAGGGTTGGAGTCTGCTCACTTCAAGTCTCCTCAGGCCATGATTGAAGGTGCACGCGTTACTCCGATTATATTGTGTGATCAAGCATTTCCTTTGACCGCAATTCTTATTAAACCATAAGCAAATGCTCAGGACGGAACACCTAAACGTGCTTTCAGCGACAACTTGTCTAAAACAAGAAGGATTGTAGAGAATTATTTCGGCAGATTGAAAGCTTGTTTTCGCTTCGAAGCAAAAAAAAATTGATTGTCGCCTTCCAAACTCAAAGCGTGCGATAAGGGCTCCATGTGTTTTGCACACCATCTGCCAGAATTTCCAGGACTGTGTCTAGCAGCCATAGGAACAGGAAGCACAACTCTTCCCTCTCTTTGAGCAGCCTTTCCACAACACAAAAGCTGGTACAAATGAAAGCGAGAAAACGAGGACTGCATTCCAAAAATACTTCTCGAAACAAGTTCCTCGTCCGTCGTGATCTAGTTCAGACCTCCTCATCGCAGACACTCATGTACAACAACGCTTCACATTGTTATATGCTGCGGCAAACCGTTCTGTTTTCCACACAATAAAATATGCATGAAATTCATCCAATGTTGTTTTGAATTTCTTGCTATTGCCTCCAGCACGGACAGCTACTTCTCCTCGTTTGAACCTATATCATTGAAAATATTCAGCTCTTCCTCCTTGAGTTGTAATTCTCTATCTCGTCGTCATTCGAGAGAAAGACGAAGTTGGCGTTGCTCTTCCAGCAGCTGTGCCATAAGTGTTGACGCCGTAGGTTGCCCCTTCCGATTCTTTGGCTTTTTTAGGGTTGTCACTGTCCAACCCCGCCTCACAGCTGGACGCAGATTCTGTAATAGCTGGATGTCCAGCTGTGGGTGGTGATGTGCTTCTTTGAGGGAAGCATGATGGCTCGGGTGCTGCCACGGGAAGAAGTGACGGGTTGCCATCATTGAGCTGTTCGTCTTGCACGTCACCCTGCGCTATTCCTTCGAGGATCTGCAGAGCACAAAATTGTGAATTCTCAACAAATGAACAACTACTATTGAAAGGTTAGCTCAATACAAATTGAAAACTGTTTACCTTTTGTTAAATGTACATGAGCACGCGTGCGCACAGCAAATTTCTCATTCAATATGGCGTTTTTATTAAGTGGCGCCTGATGATCATATATCACAAATGTACTTGCACACTCACCTCATGTGCTGTGGAACCCTGGTTGCAGCCGCTTTCATCTGCAAGGCTCTCATCATGTATAGCGGCAAAGATCCTAAAAAGCAATGAATATCCTAGTAGTTTGGCCAGCATATGGCGTCCAACACCATGTCCATCTGCTTTCATTTCATTACTCAGCAAGTGTGTAAGCAAGAAATGGCAGGCGTCACGTTAAACTTGTGCTTACACATGCTGCTAGTCACTCGGTGCCTGTCAAAGGGCCCGTAAACCACCAAAAGATGGTCTAGTGCTGCTCTCCATGCCTTTCCTCTTTGGAGAAGAGCTGGCGTGACGTCAACTGACGCTGCTTACAATACAAACGACGCTGCGTACCAGCGTACCAGAGACGCTGAGAAAGCCTGTTTTGTGCTAGCGCATGTACGCGCCCGTTGTGTTTCCACCTCGGACGCTGGGGAGCGGCACTAGGAGAGGTGGTCCAACAAGCCGACGAACGCAGCCTTCCGAAGAGTGAAACAAGCAAACGCGTGAAATTCCACAAGCGTTCATTGCACACTCGTACACAACTGTAACACCACATCTACATTTCTGCCTCTGGGTGGTTTACGGGCCATTTAAGGAGATACCTACATCGCAAATGGTACCGACGCGAAATGTCATATCACACCGGTGGGAGTGCGACTTCACGCGAATCGAGAACATTTTACAGGACAGCGTGAATAGCCCGCTTGCACAAAGTCTACATGAGGGTTAGAAGGCTTCTTATGGACGCCGTAAACAAAGCATAGAAAAACAGAACCCTGCTCGTGGCATCGGATCTCTCAATGCCGGAACTCGAAACGCGAGATGAAAATGTTCACTGGCGCTCTCTGCAGTGCCAATCGTTTACAGGCAATGTAACAATGAACCGGCAACACTCAGCACTCAGCAAATAAACTAAGCTAGACTGAAACTCAGCGTCTTTCCACACCTATTTCAATGTTACAACGTAGATAGTGTCGACAGAATGGGCCCTTCAAATGCTGCCAAAGAAGCAATAACAGACAAATACATTCATGAACTGCTGTTGTGCATATACAACACGCATGACAGTCCATGATTCAGGGAGCATTATACGTACGTGACTGCTTTAGGGGCTTACCTGTATTTGCTTCCCACATTCGCAATCTTCTTTTTGACTTCCTTGGTGCTTTTTTTTTACATCCAAGCGCCTCAATCTTCTCGGCAATCGCTGCGTATATTTTCGAATTCCGCTTGGCACGGCGCAGGTCGCTCAAATGTTCTTCCCACAGGCGTATAAGCAGCCGTGTGTCAGTGTCGGACACGTAGTCTTTGTTGAAGTGGTACCAGGGGCACACACCATCGTAAATGTCTGGAGAACGACTGACCAACACACGTGCAAGTGTGCAAAAAAGTAAACAACGTGACGGAGGCAGCCATTCTCACACGGTCCCTTCCTGTGTCTCTTCCCGTTTACGGCCCCCTTCTCGCTACTTCCATGGCTCCTGCATTACCCTAGCGGACGCGGACGCAAACTGCCTGAGGCCTAAACGAGAGGCTCAGTATCATTTGTTTAAACACATATGAGTATTCCTAATAAAAAAAACAATTGTTTAAAAATACCTTGAGAGTTGCTTTATACAACAGCGTATTTATGTGCAAGCGACTGCTACCGAGACTACACACACTATATCCGCGAAGTGAGGTTGGTGAACACACAGACCGGCAAGTGTACTTTCCTGCAAGTGACACTAAACTCGCCCGTGTAACAGCGCGCAAATGACACTCCCGGCTAAGTGCACTTAAGTTACCACGTGTGGCAGGGGTGTGAGCAGCCAGGTGAGCCGAGCTATTTTCATAAACCGATTGCTTACCCACCGGAGCACAAATAACAAGGCTGGGAACAGGCGTCAACGGGTCAGCGCACATGCACGGGCGATTACGCCAACGCGTTTGCTGTGCCCCATGGTGACAAGATCTACGCGCAGTTTCATTCGCCGAAGCAGCCAACGAGCCAATGTTAATAACCTGCGCATACCATCGTTGTTGCTGTGTTCACTGCAATACCAGTTACTTCCTAAGTACAGTGGTGGGTAAAGCAAAATCAATATTTGATTATTCTTTTTATATCTTCGCATTTGAACCAACGTGCTTCGATAAGCAATGCGCCATCAGTCTGAGCTGTACTTGGGCAGCTCTAAACCAAATGATGAAACAACATTGTGCAAGTCAGCCGTCGACACGCACCAGTAGTAGCGCGCCCTTTTACTCCGCCGTCATGACACGAAGCTTTCCATGCGTATAGGAGCTACACATGCGTGCATACGCCTGCCAGTGGTTGGCCCTTTACGGGTAGGTTCTTTTCTCTTCTTCCTGATATAACCAATTACAGAGCGAACGTCTACTGAGAGGCGGCACAGCACTTTTTTCTTCAGTTTTCTATTTTTTCAATATCACTCCGTTAAAACTGCTGCGCTCGTGCACGGGTGCACGATGTCCCTGACGACGCTCCAAATAGCACACGCGCTTGTGTGTGATGTAGTGCACGACGTTGATGGAGCAGTAAATGCGAACATTTAGCGTCTGTTGTGGCGAACGGTTTTAGGGCCGAAGCTCCTCTTGGCGTAACCCTGTCTTGTGTCAGGTGTAAGCAAGAGAAGACGAGAAACAAAAGAAGGCAATACTAGACGGTGCCGTCTCATAGAAGTACACACAAACTGCAGTGAAGTGAGCATATTCCCGATGGCGCTATACCACTACTATTTGATTGGCTGCTGCGCGGGTTTTGCCTGGATGCGCGAGGAAGGAGTGCCTCTCTCAGTCTCCTGGATTGTCGCCATACGCGGTGGATCGTTGATGGAGCATTTTCGAAGCAGGGCAGCGGGCGCGGAGCACTGCGCCGGCTCGTGCTCGTCGCCTCGTTGGTGGGACACGGACAAAGCGGAGTGAAGGCGGCTCGTGTTCGTCGCACGGCAGACGAAAAGACAGACACACAGACAGACGTATGCACGGGTAGATGTATGGGCAGACGCACGCACGGACGGGTGGGTGGATGGACGGACGAATAGACAGATGGACACACGCACGGATGGACAGACACATGCACCAACGGGTGGACGCACGGACGCGTGCACGGACGATGGACGCCCGCGCAGACGGACAGACGCTTTGTCCCACTCATAATTATTCACTCCGTGGATATGCTGTGATTATAGGGGCGAAGCTACTTTTCATCTAACCTTGTCCTGCGTCAGGCATAAGTGGCAGTATCAGACAGACAGACAGACAGACAGACAGACAGACAGACAGACAGACAGACAGACAGACAGACAGACAGACAGACAGACACATGAACGGATGGATGCGCTGACAAACGAACGCACGGAAACAGAGGCGTAACAAAGTACGGACACATAGACAGACAAACATACATACATACAGACAGACCGACAAACAAACAGACTAACAGACGGACAGACACACAAACACACAGACAGACGCGCGGACAGTTAGACTGACCGAAAGACGGACGGATAGACACACAGACAGACACAGACAGACAGACAGACAGACAGACAGATAGGCAGACAGACAGACAGACAGACAGACAGACAGACGGACGAATGGACGGACGCTTCGCCCCCCTCATCATCATTCACTCCATGGACATGCTATGATTTTTTTTCGTTTCGGCTGCCCATATACAGTTTTCGCGGTAAAAATCTACTTGGTGGGTTAAAAGTAATCGCACTGTGCTTCGTAAGGGCGTTGTCAGGATGAAAGTGCCTCAAGAGCCATTAGCAACAAATGCAGTGTTGCTCTCTAAACGATTGAAAGAAAACACTCCCCGTAGGGTTACGCCGAGCGCTTGCCCTTCTCGAGGGTCCGTGTAAAAAAAAAAAACTTTTGTCTTGCTTGAAGTCCGTGCTTGAATAAAAGCCTATCTCTTGAATCTGAAGATTCTATAGCAGATTGATGTGCATCAGTTAGCACTAGATTATGCAGATATATAAAGTAAACAAAGCTGAATGTTGACGTACACCAAAGACTCGTGAGACGCGGTTCGAAAAGGATGTGGTGTCTCTCCCCAGAGACACCACATTCTTTCATTCGCATCTCTTTTTCTTCTCCTCTTTGCCTCTATCTAAAATAATGTTGCATTGGCCATGTAAAGAAGGCCTGGGGGTGTTTTTTCTAGCCTTTAATTTTGTCACCGTTCAATAAGCATTCGTAAAATCATCAGTGCTTTTTCAAAACAATCAGTACGAAATTAATTGTTTTGATTACCTTACTTTTCTCCCGGTGACCTGTTTTTAATCCTTCGGCTACATTTGACGAGTGTAGTCGTCATGACATTTTGTAACAAAAATGACCACTAACTAGTTTACTCAAGGTCAATAAAAATTGGTCTCGAACGTAAGCAATCATTGATTCAACACAAACACTAAGGTACTATGTACAATGTGCTATTAGTGTTGGCGAACAAATTGGTGGTGCTGAAAAACATTTACTTAAGCAGGTATGTACAGAGAAGATCAAGAGATGTCGTAAGACTGAAAGGGGCCTCAATCAGAGAAGAAGACTTGATCGACTGCCTGCTGCATTCGAGCTTTTAATTGCACGTCCTGTGAGAGGGTATTGGTTACACTTATCATCACCTTTGGTTCTTTATTTCCGGTAGAATTTCTTTTTCCTGATTTTTCAGGAGCCATCAAGGCCAGTCTCCGGTCCCGGCCATGGCTCGCCCTGGTCGGCCAGACGCCCTGCCGAATCGGTACCACTTGAGTGTCTCCTCAAGAACATCGTAAGCAGTTTGCCTGTCGCGCCTGTGCCCACTGATGGTAGAGCCATTCGGTTGAGTGAAACAGAGGTATTTCAAGAAAAGCTTCGCAATATAACCAGGCATTTTCTGGACATCTCGAAGGTGAGGTGTTTCGGCAAGACTGGCATACTATGCTAGCCTTCAAATAATCAATGCGTAACAGACTTACTGGCCACCACCAGATTTGCGTTAATTGCTGTTCGCGCTTTTATCCCCCTCATCTTGCTTGCGTGAAGAGCATTTTTCACGGTGTTCCAACTAGCATTAGTCCTGAAGCATTCTTGAAGATGGTCTCTTCATTTCATTTCATTTCATTTATTTATACTGTTAGCCCAGAAGTGGGCCGTTACAGGGTGGAAGTACAAACAATTATTCGCGAAAAAGAAGTACCGTACAGGTCTCGAGATAATTTCTCGGTATTATTGTGAGCAGCAACTCGAAGTTATACATAACAAGAAATGGAACACACATGCAATGCAATACATACGCGCAGAACAGCACATGACGCATTTGAGGCGGCACTTTTGCACCGCCTGGTTTGATATATGTCTACAGATTCACCAGACCGGTAGGTGATAAGCGAGTCCCTACTGAAAGCGTCATCGTTACCTTTGCCAGTCTCACACGCCCGTCTGAGCTTAAGGCCTGGCCTTATCTATTCCGTGTAGAGGCATTGACACCTCGCCCACTGGAATGCCATAACTGCTGGCGATTCGGACATAGTGCTAATGCTTGCAGGTCCTCATTGAGATGTGCGAATTGTGGTGGGGCACATGCCGTATCACATTGTCAGGTAGACAACTCCAGCTGTTGCCTATGTGATGGAACACACACAACCACGGACGATAGCTGCCCTGCTCGAGAACGTGAACACAAATTCTGAATATAGTGGAGAAACGTCGTTGTTCTCTGTCTGAGGCCACATCCTTCATTAAAGAGCACGAAGTGGGGTACGCTGCTGCTACGTCTCCGCATTGAAGCGACGGTCGCTTCCGCAGTGTCGGCAGTGATAGATGAGGCCGTGCCAATGATTATAGAACGGCTTTTCAACACCTTTGCTGAAGGTCTGACCGAAATGCTCGCCGCCAGCTTAAACCGCCTTATTTCTTTCTTCGCTGCACACACTGTCATGGTCCAGGGTGAAGCTGGCCACCTCGGCAATGAAGGAAACAATTGGTGCGAAGAAAATGTTCCCCCAGAAACGCTCGTCAGCTCTCAGTCGCCGACACCTGTGGGGCCCAATGGGTCACTTTGTGACATGAGACTTGGTAACACCATTCATAAACGACGCAGTGCTCTATTGTCTCCAACCAGTTCACCAATGTCGCAACCAAAAAAGGTACTACTGATAGCAACAACGATCAGGACGTTTTGCGTTCTGCGGTTGAGTCAACTATATTAAGTCCATCATAGCGCCTGTAAAACTTCTCCAATGGAATTGTCTTTCCGTATCTTCCGCTTACACAGATCTCATTTCACTCATACAGCAAAGAAATCCTAATATAATTTTCTTCAAGAGTCTTAGCTTTCAGTAAACCAAACATTTACTCTGAATAGTTTTCGAACTTTTAGACCAGATCGGCAAGGTGGAGGAGGTAGATTACTGACCCTAATATCTTCAAAAATGCATCATCATGTTACTGTAACTTTTGAACATATTTGTCCGGATTGTGAATTGCTTGTTACCTGACTCCAACAGGATTACAGTGATTGATGCGTACTTTCCAAATGGAGTAAGACGCACAGATCACCAAGATTGTGTCATTAAGAATTCCTCTTCGAAATCAATTTTATTGGCAGGGTATTTTAACTCTCATCACTCTTCTTGGGGGTTTAAAACAGATGGATGAGTCAAAAATAATGTGGAATCGGTTGCAAGATAATAATTTTTGTGGTCATAGCTCTGGACAAGTTACCTTTCTACGCGGGATAAGCTCATCAACATTAGACCTGACTTTTTCGTGTGGCCAGTTTATAATTTCATCGTGGAAGACGCTTGATAGTGAGACGAGTAGTGATCATGCACCGATTACCTATGAAATAATGCTACCGCTCCTTACCTCTGGTATCCGGCCACAACGGTTGGTCAACTATAAAATTTATAAAACTGTTTTCAGTTCTGCCCTTTCGTCATCGAGAGGATGTGTCGGACAGAAACGAGCTGCTACAGTACTAGAATGTCTAAGTGACTCTGTTCAGCCGGAGGAGTTTTCTGTTAAGTATGGCGGCACACCGTCAAATTCGGCTTGGTGGAATGAAGAATGTGCGCTTGCGTATAGGCGATGTAAAGCTGCTTGGAAACGTTCACGCCACAACCATACTCTGAAAAATTGGGTTGACTATAAATTCCACGCAGCACTGTTTAAGCGTACAGTTGCTATAGCTAAAGATAAACACAAATCTGACTTACATTCGCGTTTATCGAAAAGTGATAAAAGATCTGCCCTGTATAGATTTCTGCCGAACAAAAATTGACGCAGGTACCAGCATTTTCGCATTCACTGGTGCTGTCTCCTGAAGAGGCAACCGATTTGTTAGAGGGCATCGCGAAAGGACTTGAGGTGCGTTTTAATCCATCATGCTTGAGACTTATGACATTCAAAAATCAACCTGAGACTTTCGGGAAGTCACTACGGCGGAACTAGCAGATCTCATACTAACTGTAAATTAAGCGGATTCTGGTCCAGATCAGATTACCAACTGTATGATTGAATTTAAATTCAATTCCCATCCCGATGAGCTTTTCAATATTGTTAACGCCTCCTTACAGCCCACATGGATTCTAAGCGCATGGAAAATTGCTAAAGTTGTGTTGCTGCGAAAAAATCAAAGCCTCGGATATGTTCTGGATAACATTCAGCCAATATCGCTTACTTCAAACATAGTTAAAATAAATAAAAAATCTTCATAGCTGACTCAGTGAATTCATCGCTTTTCAGGGTATCCTTTCGCCATGGCAAGTAGGATTTAAACAGGGGTGCTCTATATGGTCGGCTCATGTTGATTTGGAAAGCCAAATTCACCTTGCAAAAGTATCTGGCGAGCTTTCTGCATTATTCACATTAGATATTGCGAAAGCCTACGATAGCATGAAACACAGTACATTGATATCAAGATTAGTGGATTGTGATGTGCCTGAGTACATTATATCTTGGGTTCAGGAGTTGCTCTTTGAGAGACAGTTCCTTTGTTACGAGGCAATTACTTACGCCTCGTATAAGCAAACAAGAGGTGTTCCGCAAGGATTTGTTCTGTCACCTGTTTTATTTATTATCTTATTATCATCAATTCCCAGTTCATAAAAATGTTCCTCTTTACGACTACGCCGATAATATTGCTTTTTTTTCTCGTCATCCCGAGATATCAATAATTTGTATCAAATCTTACAGTCGTACTTGAGTGAACTTGAGGTATGGCTTGGCGGGCCGTCTTTTTCGCTTAATGTGAGCAAATGTGCTCTGCTTGTATTTCCTCTATCTGTTCCCGTATTTCTTTCACTGCGTTATCGAAATGATCTAATTCCACAAGTAATGGCACTAAAATATATTGGTATTGTTTACGTGTACTATTTAAATTGGCAGCAACAAATAGAATCGAACACCCGTAAAGCAAAAAGTGCCTTATGATCACACGCCGGTTTCGCAATAAGAATTCAGGGATGCGCAGAGATACGTTACTTATGATATACAAACTTTACATACGCCCAATTCTGGAGTTTGGTTGCGTTCTGTTTTCTGGCAGTGCCGGGTACAAATTAAGACCTCTTATTTTGCTAGAAAGGCAAGCTCTGCGGCTGTGTCTAGGGCTATCTAGGTGCGTCGCGAATAGCGTGCTTTATTCGGAAGCTCGAATCATTCCACTTGATTCTAGATTTCAACAGTTTACCGTGCAAAAAATTTTAAAACTCTAAGATGCGCCCCTCTCCTGTTCACAGACAGTTTTCATCAAATATCCAGTTCTTTTCTTTATGCGGCCGTGGTGTCGTTAGCAAAGACCCCAAGTCATTTTCGTCGAGTCTCTGTCATCAAATCTTCACGTTTCCTTCCAGCATTGAACTCCCCAAACACTACGCTCGATGCAAATTGGCTTAAATTTCGATGACATTTTACCAAAAAACGCCAAGTTACTTCCAAAGCATGTTCTAGAACATGATTTGGACTGAAACAGCCTTGAACGAGGCCCTCCAGCTGGAGGGCCTCGTTCAAGGCTGTTTCAGTCATTTTGCTAATTACGTAGCAATTTAAACGGGTGCGACGCAAAATCTTCAGGAGGCCGGAGTAGGTATTTTTTCTCATCAGCTGAATTGGTCTTTTGCGCTCTTATTGCCTAGCTTTACACCAACTTATTTCGCAGAATTCCTCGCTATTACATTGGCTCTTCGAAAACTAAGTTCTCAGCAATCAAAAGCTATTCCTCTTTCGGGTGCTTTGTCCTTTTGTACACATTTAACGTCCGCAAAGCAGTCTCCTTTTCTTAGGATATTTTGGTCTCTCGTACTGCGTATAGCCTATCAGAAGTTTGGTTTTTTTGGGGGGTCCCCGGGCATGCCAGAATTGCAATAAATGAAATTGCTGACTTGCTCGCTTCGGCATCTTTAAATTTGCCCGGTGGTACTAGTAGCTCCTCAGTTTTCTTTTATTACAGCCAAACGATTCAAACGTCTGTTAATCTTAAAAATCAACGAAACATCGCCCCTACAGTCTGAAGAATTTTGGCACTTGCAATCCACATGGAACACCGCAAAATGCCTTTCCCGTCAATGTGTGGTGACCCTCACAAGCTTTCGCTGCAGAGTTCCTCAGTTAAATTTTTATCGCCACAAATCAGGATTTTTATTAACTAACCTATGTGCAGTTTGTTATGAACTGGAAACAATATAACACTTTATTATCACATGCCACCGCTTCGCCTCACTGCGCCGAATCATTCTTGAGAGACCCATTGGTATGCTCGGATTGGCAGTTATTACATCCACGCTTTTATCATTTGGAGCCAGTCTGCTGGGTGCGGGCCACCATGCTAATCTGTCAGCACTACATATATTCATTCAGGCAACCGGAAGGATACGCTGCTTGTGGTACTGCCAGATATATCCAATTCTTTGTCCCCCTTCTTTTTTGCTAATTTGTTTTATATATTCTGGTTTAGAGAATTCTTCTGCACTTTTCACCTTTTTAGATGCGGAAGCATCTTATACTCGCGCCTTGTAGTGCGCCGTCCGCGCCGTCCGCGCCGTCCGCACCGCTTCTCGAACATTCGACAGCTGACGCGCGCGCATGCGCCGTCGCGCCGTCGCCCACCATCTGTGCCGCGCGCGCTTCTCCTTCGAGAACATTCGACAGCTGACAGCGCATGCGCCGTCGCGCCGTCGCCATCTGTGCCGCGCGCGCACTTCTCCTTCGAGAACATTCAACAGCTGACAGTGCATGCGCCGTAGCGCTGTATATATACTCAAGGTCGGCGCTCGCTCGCTCAGTTGCCGCTCGTCGGTTGGTTTGTACGGCGCGTCGACGTCCAAGGTCGCGGTGAAATGAATTCCAACGAATCCATAAACACAATGATCGACGTCCCTTCGACCAGCGCCGTCCTTTCGCATACGTGTGTACGTGTTCACTCATTTAACACCCCCTCCTACAACCACGTTAACCAATTTAGCCATCGACCCAAGTAAGTCGCAATTTAACACCCCATTTCACAACCACGTTAACCTATTTAGCCATCGACCCAAGTAAGTCGCACTTGAACACCCCGTTAACCAATTACATGCTCCGCATCCTCCTCAGTGTTCCCCCGAGGGAAGCTGCGGGCAATTTTTTTTTAGGGGTGAAGCTTTTTTAAGCGGCACCATTCGTTCCTCGTAGTAGTACGTAACATGTCTTACGTTTCGACCTGCCAGGTGGTGCCAGTGGGAGATTTCTCATGTGCGTTGCTGAACAATGAAAATTTCGCAGCATGCGCGTGAACTAAAAGCCGAATTCTTCTGTCTCTCATTCCACATTAGCAGCCATTGGCCCGTACATTGAGCACTATCTGACAAGAAAGGGCTGCTACGTTATAATCGCTGGGCGTAACCTCCTTGGTTTTAGAAAGGTTTAGCGAGTGGTGGGCCGCAGTGCCATGAATACAGTGAACTAGTATATACCATGAACTCGGGGTGGTTAAATGTGGGAAGTAGACACGAAGCGCAAGCCGTAAGAAAGTGTGCGTGTGCCACCTCTCGTTTAGTCCTTGGAATGTACGCTGGATGGCAGTGCTTCTATATGAGGAATATATGATGAAAAGCTGCGAGGTGGTGGTACTTAGAGTGTTGACTAGATGGATGAACGGACACACAGACAGATGAATGGACGAATAGATGCATGAACGGACGCAGGGACGGATGCACGGAAGGACGCGCGGACGATCGAACAGACGCACGCACGAACGGGCGGATGGGCGCACGAACGGTCACAAAGACAGACGCATGGACGGACGGAAAGAAGAACGAATGGACGGACGGATGCTCCACCCCACTCTTCATTATTCACCCCGTGGACATGCTGATATTTTCAAAGGAAAATTATTGTTATTCTTATTTAATTTCTCTCTTTTTTTATAAAGTGTTGTGCGAAAAATTTCTTTTATAGGGTACAGTGTGGCCTATCCCCCTTGTTGGTATGAGCCAAGATCTAGGCGACAAGACAAGACAAGCAAACACTAGCTTAGTTCCCTCTTACGGGATCCCATTGGCATCGGCCACGGCCCAGGCAGCGTGTTTTCGAATCATATCCCGTGAGATGTATGGGACAAAAGTGCCGCTAGTGGCTTAAGATAGTCACGTAATCTAAACGCGCTTCAAGACTTCTTGTTTATTTTAACTACTTTTTAAGCAAGATGGCGGCGCCCATAGACGCTAGTGATATAATGCCATGGTGAAGCTTGTTGAAGTCGTACGCCGTGCTAATTACGCCCAAAACGTGTGGGCTTTTCAGTGACAGTGTCGCTGAAACGGGTTTTGTTTCTTACGCAGCTTCACAGTGAAAATTTTTGCACCCAAAAGGGTGTAAAAAGGGTGCTTTTACGAGAAAGCACCCTTTGCAACACCCTTTAACACCCATAAATGGTCGATTGAAAAAAAGCACCCCTTTATTGGGGTGCTTGCCTCAATAGCACCCTAAAATAGGCTCTAAGGGTGCTTTTGTGCCTGAGAAGGGTGTAGGTGCCGATTCATCAGATGGAATATGCAGCATAAGAACAACACATAATTATAATATTTGGGATTTTACGTCTCAAAAACCTCGATATGATTATGAGGGTCGTCGTAGTGGAAAGCTGCAGAGATTTTCACCATTTGGTGTTCTTTAATGAGCACTCATATCGCACAGTGCAAAGGCTTCTACCTTTTCGCCTCCGCCTTCATTCGACTACCATGGCCGGCATCGAACCCGCGACCTTCGGATTGGCAGCCGAGCAGCGCAGCTACTGCACGAATATGTGGACCTTGCGTTAAATGACGGCCTAATTGACTTAAAATGTGTGAAGGTGCTCTCCGAATACAGCAGAATGTCAGCAGAAGCAAATCGCGTTTCATCTATAATGGCAATTAACTGCAATCCATGTTACGAAAGCTTTCCTTAGCGTTGGTTATAAGCTGCATGTTTGCTATGGATTATATACACACAAATAATGTTCGCCCGAGTATGGGTGTGTGTGCGTGTAAGCGTGATTGTGTGTACACCCGTGCATGTGTGCGTGCGCGTGTATGTGCGAGTCCATGCTTGTGTTAAGCGTGCCTGTGCACATGTGTACGCCCATGCATGCGTGCGTTTACGGTCGCGTGTGTGTGTGGCCGTATGTGTGTATACGTGTATGTCTGTGCGCCTGTGAATAAGTATGCGTGTGTATCAGCCCGTGCGCCCTCGAATTTCGTGTGTGTGTGTGTGCGGGGGGGGAGGCACTGCTTCTTATTGTTTAAGGTCCCACACCTGTTCAGACTGGGAGTCTATACGGGAGGTGGCTTAAGGAATGGCGGTTGTCAACGCACTGTACATGGACTATTCAGTACATGGAAAACAGCTGCACATTTTCGTACCTGATCGTTGCTTACGAACTTGCTATGGTAGCTGATTAGGTCCGTTGAGGTGCTTCTACGCTCGAAAACGTGGGTTATGACCAATTCCCACGGAAAGCTGTCACTGCACTTGTGCACAACCATCGTTTATATTAACAACGTTTAACAAGAGCGTGCCCTGCCTTTGCTACAGGTGCTTAGCTAGCTCATTGAGTAACCATATGGAATTATGTGCTGATCATGTGGTCAGCAAAAAGTTTGTTATAACAACCTCGGCACGTTTCGTGGTGCGTGACAAGCCTTCTGAACATCCGCGACTGTGGATTAATTTCTTCCAGCTTCGACTACGCATTCAGTGTTTGCGGCACCATACGCGGAAGTGCCAGACACAGACAATGCACAAAGAAATTCCTCTGGAAAAAGGTGTAGCGATGCTCTCCCGCTAATGCCACCGAGGACGAAATAATTATTGTTTCTGGCCATTCCATGGGGCACTTTGTTTTCCGCAAGTTTTTCTTCACTATTTTTCGCCCACTGCAATCGCATTCCGTCAAAATACTCCAAGAACCCGAGGCTGGTAAATAACCTGCGTCGCTGTGCGACTGGCTGGAAGGAGAGTTGCCATTTACAAGGAGTCATTCCGCGACGAACGGCCGTCCGCCGTATGCGCCATAGCGTTTGCTCTTCGGCGCCGTCCTGGCGGGTTTCCCGCTCCTCCCCCCCCCCGCTCACCCCGGCCAGCGTTGCTCCCACAACGGCGGCGTAGATAAGCGAATAGTTGCGTCACCGAACACCTGCGTCGACAGCTGCGGCGCCGCCGCCAGTGTCTCCTCTTTCTCTCTCTCAACGTCGCTCTCCCTGTCTCATCGTCTTTCAAATGCGTTGCGTTGGTCTGGGGTCTTGGTCGCTGTGTCTGTTCTAGCGAACAGGCGCATATTCAATGGTGGTCACGCATGACACCGTGTTCGAAGTGACGCTCGGATTAAAGAATTTTCATGGAGTGGCGGACACGGACAACGTGGGCCTGTTAACGGTGAGTGTACTGTTTTCGTAAATAGTAATCATACAGCGCTAGCTGGGCGCCTGCAGCAGCTCTGCCGAAGTAGGCTGCCAGCCATTTACAACAGCATGCGTTCGCGGGCCTGTTGCAGATGCCCGAATAAACGTGTGACTTAACGAGTTCACACTGCTATGCGCGATGTTGTGTAAGTGCCTGCATCACTCATACAGTGAGTGATGTGATCACTTAACAAGGGCGGGATTAGTTGCTGATCGCACATTGTCTCTACACTGCACAAAGTGATTGAATTGTTTTAAGGTGTGCTTTGGGCTACATCGTAATAACATTTCTATTAATACTCAAATGTGCAACGTGCCTCTGTAGGTGTAAGCGCAAAAAAAAGAAAGAAAAAGCAAAAAATATGTACAGCGGCGCACTGTACGAAATGGCTTTTTTTTTCGCTTAAAGACGGTATTGTTGGAGGTGCTGATATGCCGCGATGCTCCCAGCACGTGCGCCTCGGTCTTTTAAGCTATTTAGGACAAGTGCCACCAGCAACAGGGAAAGATCTAGCAGACTTCCAAAGGCGCATTGTTGTGGCCATCGCCGTGCGTTGTTTTCCCTCGTTTCTGTTTGCTATTTTCGTGCTTCGCTTTCATCTGCGATAATGTTCGGCGTTATAACAGAATCGAGAGAGTACACGTGACTGTTGGAGCTATGTGCGGTAGCTCTAGCATAAGCCATGGCTGCTGCGACGTAGTCGGCGTCCGCGCGCGTTGGTGTCGTTCGAGCGCTCTTACTTGCGTGATTGTGTTTAACTGAGTATTTAGGCACGGGTTACGTTTTTAAATCCCGTAATCAATAATCGCTAATAGCGTGCCCCTGATTGCCATCAGAGGATGGGCTTGGTTGTCGAAATATGCCAGACGCTTTTTCTGAAAGCAAGCTTTGAATTTTTTTTAAAAAGAAGTACTTTCATACGTGCAAGGCAGTGCCTATTGCAGGCCCGCAACTCTTTAAAAACTGGACGAGCTATCACATCTTTTATCAAATTACAATGAATTAAGATGATTGAATTATAGATGACGAATTTCTGTGCTAGATTAGGTGCACAAAACACATGTTCGCAGCCCTACGTCTAGAAAGCAGGCAAATAGGAAGCACAGCGTCAAATTTGGATTAGATTCCATTGACGGAGCGTCTTGTGAGAGTAGAAAGAACGAGAAAATTGTTCATTTTTGATGCCCTTATAGAGGCAGTCAGAATTGCACTGATTGGTGACTTGTAACAATTCCTCAGATTGTTAGAGGTGTGATTAAAGTCAGTAAATCTTTTACTTTTTTTTGCAGACCTCTTCCCTAGTGCCACGCCCAAGATCATTTGTTCTCATGTAAACGAGAAAGCAGAGATGTCTTCACTGTTTGTACATGAAGAGGTAAGTTTCTTGTGCATTTTGATTAATGTTACATGTTCTGAACGTTGTACTTTAGGAATTGTTTTTCACACTGGCTCACTACCCTAGAAGGAATTTGATTCTTAGGTGAGTTCAGGCTTTCGTAAGTGCCATTTTTGAGCTGTAGTCTTAAGGTTGGTGCACACCAGCGACTAGCCGCGGTCACGCGACCATTTGCGACTGGCGACCAAATTGCGAGCGACGTCCACACCGGCAAGGCTGCATGCGAGCGACCGGAAGTCGCAAACCCGGAGAGTCACGTACAGATCTCGTTATCAACGAGAACTTGGGCGACCGGCGACGATCAGCTGATCAGATACGGAGCCCGCTGAGCGCGATGCGTTTGTTTTTGACGGCTGTGTGTGTGCGTTCTCCCGGCAGCATCATAGACTTCGAGTCGAGTGATGAAGAAGAGGTTGTGGCGGTGCTGATGTTCTCAGCCAACGTGTCAGCGCTGGCAGCACAAAAGCCTTCAAAGCAAGCAAGGCGGTGGTGGGTGAGACCGTCCCTTCGCTCGCGAGAAGTGGCTGTCCACACAGGGCGTCTGCTTCCCGACTTGCGCTCGCACGACGAGGAGTATGTCCGAGAGTAAGTTTATGGTTGTTTTACGTGCTTATAAGATGGTGCATAACATGTTATCTCATTCTATTTTTGGTGGTTAGCTTCATGCGGATGCCGCCACGAACGTTCGATACTGTGCTCGAACTGCTGCGCCCCGCAATATCCAAGCAGGACACAAACCACCGGCCTACAATTTCGGCGCACGACTGCCTGGCCATGACCGTTAGGTAAGAGCGTGTGGTTTGAAGATTAATATGCTGTGGCTTGCGGCTGCGCTTCGCTTGTAAGGAAGTTTTGCTTGGGCGGATAGAACGAATTGCATTTATGACGTATGTGGGCTCGATGATGCAGTCGTTACTGCGGCCGGCAGTTTACGCGTAGGTGACGGGTTTGATTACAGCCGCATCGATCGCCTTTAGGTGGAGGCGAAATGCACTTAAGTTGGCGCGTTTGTTGCGCACGTACGTTAAGAATCTCAGGTGGTGAATATTTCAAAACCATCTGTTGTGGCTTATTGCGTGGTTTCCGCTTGTAAAATCCCAGAAAATGGGATTCTGCGCTACACAATGACATTACATTGTGGACCGGTCAGTTCCCGTTTTCTGTTATCCTGATGCACAGGTACTATATAGAACGCAATTATTAATGATGTTATAAAATAAGTGAAACACAATCCTAAGCTTTGCGAGTACAGTTATGCACAAATTGTTAGGACAAATTGATGTGCTGTTCGAGGCACTCAAAGAGTATTCATGCCAAAAATATTTTTCAGCATCGGGGAGGGAGGAGGTTCAACCAACCACCCTTTATGTATCTGCATGCACGACGGTGTGTGTTTGCACAAGTACACATGCGAAATTTCTCACAAACATAGGCAGCGTTTAACCCCTGCACCTTGCTACAATTATACGTATGTTCTGTTAAAATGACAGTGACCCAATACACTGTGGACAGTAGCGCAGTGGCGTATTGTGGACGGTAGCACATTGTGTGAAAGCAATTTGAACAATAGACTTGAGTGATGTACGTTTTGCGTAATAGGTTCTCCTTGAATTTACAGCTTTTCAGAAATCCATGCTAAGGAAATTGCTACAGGTACGTTTAGGTTGCCCTTTTTCAACCTGAGTGATATGAGCACGTACGCTCTTCCATGAAAAGGTTGATGCATGCTTATGATTCACTAAAATGTGTAGGCACAGAAATATTCACTGCATATACGACAGCTTGCAGAGTGCACAAGCAGTGCGACCGTTCGCGACCAGTCGCAAATGGTTGCGCGACCGCTCCTAGTCGCCGGTGTGCACCAGCCCTAATTTGGTTTAACTGTACAGGGCAATCGTTCTCTCAAAAGTGTACAATGGTTTTGTCCAAATGCGAGCAGTTACTGACCTTGGCTGCCATGAAACTTGACATATCGAAATTTCTAAAGTTAGTCAGCAAATATACATTTTATCAGAAGCTGTGATGTCATAGAAAATAGACAGCAGAGGTAGCGCTCATTAACACATAAAAATGAGGAACACTTTGGCAATGTAGCGTCATGACTACGACACTGAAATGCAACTATGTGTGAGATTTTCAAGCTCAGCATGCTCCTTTTACAGTGTGTGTCTTCCATCATGGCTGTGCCGACAGAAGTTTCACATGGCACTTATGCGTTGTAGGTATGCCAAGGAAGTGCGAGATAAATTGGCGCACTACTTCGTCACAGACGGTCAGGTGCCTTGGCAGGACAAAGTGGTGAACAGCACTTGAGGCGTACAAGGTGAAGGTGGGTTGTAAATGCATTTTATTGCTTACAGAATTTTATGTACATATCATCTTCTTAAGCTAAACAAACAAGAAAAAGATCACCCGTGACACAACAGATACATTACAGGGAAAACTGTCATGTCCAAATATAACCATGAAAACACAAGAATAAATAATTCATGTTAAAATATTTGAGTTATTGCACGGTTATCGCTACAATTATCACACAAATAAGTTGCCTTAAAGGGGTCATGACACCCAATTTTCAACCATAATGTGTGTTGTATGAGCTGATTCTTGTATGTTCACATACAAGCTGGTAAAATTCGAGCGATTTGGTCAAGCTGCTAATTTTTAATCGCATATTTTTATAAACGAGCTAGTCACCTGACAGTTGGGCAATACTGACGCACTCACTATCCATGACATCACGAACCGCTTGCTCGACAAGCTGCTGCACAGTGTGCATTCTGGCAGACGGTCATGTTTTGTCATCAACTGCGTTTGCAATCAAATTTTTTCGCATTGTTGAACTCTCCACTAAAGCTAAATGACTTCCAGGGGTCGAAACATGGCTACTGTGTCAGCAATGTAGCGCTGGTACTTGCAGAAAATAATTTCGGATGTCAAAATGGGTCCTGTGAATGTGCAATGCGTATACCATTTGCCATTGCTCCTTCGGCTTGTGACGTCTCGCACGCCATGACAAAATGGCAGTCACTTGTGGTAGGTTGAGTTTTAGGAGCCGAGCACTTCTACGGCATATTTTTGACTAAAATAATCTCCTAAGGCCCCTTTTCATACGTGTACTAGCACATTTTACTCTGTAGTTTTGTTTTTTGCTGACAACCGTCAATTGTTGAGTGACCAGTCATGACCCCTTTAAGTTAGGACTAGAAAAGTGAACACAAGATAAAAAAAGGTGGGTGTCATTGACTTTATATATATAAACACTTCAATTTGCTTCACTGCTCTGACGCAATTTTGCCTCTGCTTCATACAGCATAAGTTCTACTGCATGCATTACATCTTGTGCAATGTGCACTGGTAGCTCTCTGAGGCGTGCATCGGTACGTAGAGCGAAGAAACCAATGTTATCTTTTTTGATGACCCCCTTGTTCGCTCTGATGTGTTCAAGGTGCTCCATGCACGCTTGCGCCACAGCTTCATGGCTTGTGCCCTCTCCTGCATTGCTGCAAAGCAAGTGTGAATTGCGATTCATGCAAATGCTTTAAGGTTGCATTGTTACTTCATAAAGCACCATTTAGCAAAAAAAAACAGTGTGAGAACGACAAAGTAGAAACAGAAGAAACAAGACAGAGCACTGACTTTCAGCTAATGTTTGTGATTTTCGGCACTAAGAAAGAAAAAAATATAGAGCAACTGAAGCAAATTAAATAGCACACTTAAAAGATAAATGTGTCAATAGGGCGTCTACTTCTCTGTGAGAAATAAATGGGCTTTTGATCTTTGAAACGGACACTCGTGTTTTGGGACAGGGTGCTGATGTTCTGATATTAACGTCTAAATATTACGGTAGTTACATGGATTCTGTCTGCCTTAGTATAAATGTGCCCACAATAAAAACATTAGTTTAAAGTCAGTGCTCTGTCCTGTTTCTTCTGTTTCTACCTTGTCGTTCTCACACTCTTTTTTGTTACTATGTCTGTGTACCAATTTGACCGAGCGTTAACCTTATAAAGTTTTGTATTTTGTAGCATGCGCAGGATTGTTAGAAAAAAATCTGCAAGTTTATCCTCTAAGAGTTAGCAGTATATCTCACCTAGCGCCCTCGCAGGTTCGTTGTCGTCTTGACGAGCGTGACCTGCAGTGAATTATACATATTGCATAAATGTACAGAAAGAGATCCTTTTCGAAAAGTTGTGGTTGTGATCTCTTGCCAGGAGTACCTAAAATAATTCTTTTGTTTACACACCGTTTTGATGGTGGCTGCTCTCTTGAGGTGGTTGCTGAAGCATCACCGCAGAAGGAGGCAGTATTATTATACAACTTATAAAGTGTTGCAATTGCATGTAGCAGAATCTGGTGTGAAAACATTAGGCACATTCTCCAAATGTGCTAGAACATGAAGAAGGTTACAAAACATGCTTTTAAGATTTAATAGATTCGCTATCTATGCATGCCCTTCATTTATCATTACTTAGGTGGATTCATAAAGGTTTTACTCATTGCTGCAGGTGTCGACACAAGTCTCCTCAGCCGTATCAGGGGAACGTTTCGGTTCCGCTGCATGTCTTGGCCGAGGCGGTGATCTGCAGTGATGAAAATTTCTTTCTATGTATTTGATGATGCCGCTAGTACATGAACAGTTTTAGGCATTCTTTGGGAGTTAAAATGCCATTATAATTTTACTCATTACGAGGTTTATTTTACACTTGCGTTACCTCTTGATTGAGCACTGCTGTATGGAAGGTGTGCATACAGAAGTTTATTGTGCCTATTATGTCAATAAAATGCTATGTAGGCTGCACATCTAAATGAGAACAAGAGATATTGTCACGGAGATGAAGTAAAAGTAATTGCAGCCTGTCGCTGATGAATACTTTGCTTTTTCAGAAATATTTGACGTTGTAAAATAACCACATTCTCACATAAACAATGCCTGTGCCCTCATGTATTCCGGTGTGCTTCTGTTCAGTGTTGAGTGCTGAATGTATTGAAAAAAATGCAGTGGTTTGGGCAAGCTAACGACCTGAACACCACCTTTCAAGCACGCTTGTATTTTTGATAATTTTGCAAAGTACAATCACCTAGTAATAAAAAATAATGTTTCTAGGTTCAAGTCCATGCGTGTACAGCTTCAAGTGCATGCACATGGTACCGAAAATTTTTGTGCATGCTCACCTCTCGTTAGCCTCTTCTGCTGTGATGTGGCTGCTGCAAGAGAACATGCAATATGTGATTCTGTCAGTGCTATTGTGTGCATTTTTAGAGCATTTTCACTGTTTTGCTACAATATAAGTACTTATGCTGCATTCTTGTAATGAATATGTGCAATGCTTGTCTATGAACAGCCTCATGACACATGCAATAAGCGATCTCTTTAGATTTTTAGATTTTGTATTAAGCCTTCCTTCTTTTGGTAAATGAGAGCCGAGAATGACACAGAAGTACACTCAATTCTCTCATTCTTACTGTTCTGTCTTCAATATTCTGTTTTGTGAAGCTGTCCACGTGCCACTTGTACGGTATGCTATATTTTTTGCGTTGTGCTGATGCATTGTGCTATGCTAACCAAAACATTTCATTTTCTGTTCAATGGACGGTAAGCACTATTCATTACCTTTGGTCAATGGCACTCATGTTGCACAGTATCCAGAAAGAATGATGCACTGAGTTATTCTTCGTAGCTGTAGCCACAGTTATTCGACATCGAAACAGCCCATTGCCATCATGTTCATGATCACATGCATGCCCACTGTGAATTACCTCTTGGGACTTCTATGTTTATGTGCAGTGTACTTATGTGTATTGATATGTGAGTATCTATGTGTATGTATAACAGTCATGTGAGTTAAATCAACTTTTTTTTGTTTAGTACTCAATAGTCAGCTAATATTGAACTTACGCCACAGGCTCAGACTCTCCTTCCATTAATTCAAGCATGGCCTCAAAATGGGGCCATTTTATTGTTGGAATGTCGGCTGCTCCGGCTCCACTTCTTCGTTTTTTCACGTATGTCGTGTTGTTTCCTTTTGAAGATATCACGCAGGTTCTTAAATCGTTTCTCAACAAGGACACCTGAAAACAAAACCCTTGCTGTAAGAATGTATTGTGCATACTGTATCGCTTTATTTTCTTTGCCCAGATCATTTCGGCTGCAGCACCCTAGAAATCTGAATATTGGGCAACAAAATGAATCGCATGCCATCTAAACTTAACTATTGGTAGGGGCTTAAACATTGCAAAACCACTACATGATTGAGGGAACCCTGCAGCCGAGGGTTCCAGAAATGCTACCCACCTAGTGTTTTGGACCGTCCACCTACATGTGCACGACATCACAGCTGACGCAATGATTAGTTGCGCAAAGAGTTATGTACACTGTTTCTTGAAGGTAAGCATGTCTGCCAAGCTATTGTAACAAAGAGGCTGTTTATACTGTCGGAAATTGAAGTTCACTTGCAAAAAGTCTATTTCATGAACCAGCACATGATGTCTTTATCACCTTCACAGTGAAGCTTTCTAAGCATTACTGCATTGCGCAAAACTCCACAGGTGAGTATATACCATTGGTATCGGCCAAGCGCAACTGTCGTGTACAGCGGGAGCGATTGTTGTCAAACAAAAGCAAACATGTTAAATAACTTGAAAAGAAGAATGAAACTAACTAGAGCAAGATGACAATTTTCGAGAGAAAGAAATGCAACAAACATAGTATATGACTCAAAGTGTAACATAGAGAGAGCGAGAGGAAGGAAAATATAAGAAAATAAAGGAACCAAAACATGAAAACATACCAACACATAGAATCAGACATGAAAAATTGACTTTAAAATATAGGAACAAAGAAAACAAACAAAAACGAGGCACAGTTGAAAGCGGAGAGATATAACCTCGGGGAATAAAATATAAAGGCACCAATAGACAAAAACACAGGAGAGGAAAGGAACAGTTGTGAAGAAATGAGGATTAGATTTGGGCCACATTACAGAGGAATAAATTCCCCCATCTGTGCTTTCCTTCAGTGTTCGCCCAGCCACTAGAACACTACCATATCTTTTTTTTTTACGATTGCATGTCATTTGGCATCAACAGTATGTCTGACTCCCAAATCCGGACATTTGAGAGTGCTGCTAAACATGTTTTTTTCTGTTTTAATTACACGCTCCTCTGTGGAGTGCACAAAATGCGCTCAAAGCAGAAGCTACTTTGCATTCTTTTTTAAAGCAGCACAACTGCAATGCATAGGCAAAATTAAAGCGTAAACCCCCTCCCTCACCGCGCACTAGATATTATGCATTGCAAATGCCGCACGTTCACAAAAGCACACATTCCCTTGGCCAGACGATGACGTACAAACACAGCAAGGAGCATGCGCAAGTGAGTTGGCAACTGCGAGCAGTATTTCGAACGTCTGAGCTTTATTATCAGCTATACAATGTTCTGTCACGTCGATTTCGATGTTAAACTCGGGAAGTCGCGAGAACAAACATGCACACAACTGCGCTCGCATACATCACAGTCAATACATCTCATGCAAACTAACCATGTAACCTTGCAGTACAAATACCAATATTTTCATTGTTCATTCGTTGGCAACGCCAGCCATGCAGTACACACCTGTTTTTGCTTATATAGCTACTCAAACAAAAAATCTCGGTACTTACTCGACATGCCGAACATGCTTCGATCTGCCCAAGCCCGGTCCTTCTTTGTCCGATCTTTAAAAGAAGGGTGCCGCTTGTCATACAGATATGGGTACATTTTAGTCGCGTCGATGAGGAGCTCGGCCGAGTACCCAAAGCTGGCCGTGGTGGCATTCGCCTGATGCGAGGAAGAATCCATGGAGGAACGTACGTGTCGTTCGTACCTCACGGCAGTAGGCAAGTGCAACGAGAAAAAAAATAACATACGAGGAGACCGGATGTAAACAAAGGCTGACGTCACTTCTGGTCTTCGCTGATTGGTTAAACTGTTTTGCAACTGCAGTCGCGCGACCAAAAAATCGGTCAGGAAGCGACTGGCCCAAACAGTCGCTTTGCGACCGCTTGCGACCGTTCGCGACTGCTTGCGACCAGTCGCAAATGGTCGCGCGACCGCGACTAGTCGCCGGTGTGCACCAGCCTTTACACTTCACCTCATTTCGGGAATTTGCTGTATGCTGGAAAACTCTTATCTTTATCATACGAAATTATTGGAATGTATGGGTTGTATGCTTCGAGTTCAGTGTAATGTCAATTACACGCCATTTCGAAGGATACACACTACACATTCTTTATATATGGTGCTGCCAGAACAGCACGAACATCCTTTTATGAGAAGTCATATTTGCTCTTATTACAGGATGAGAGGGTGCCGCTGACGTCCTGCGTAGTCTACCCCCCGGCCCCAGCCTAGAGCAAGCCTACTTCCTGAACCTCCACATGGATAACCGAAAAATCTTCCGTGTCAGTAATGACGAAGAAGGAGTGACAGCACTGATGAGTTGATTTTTTTTATTTTCAACATTGTCTACGGCCGCAAGGCCTTTAACATCCACCGTGATTGAGCGGCTTTTTCTCGGCGTGAGTTTGGAGTTTATCAAAGAAGTTGTTCAGGCAGTACGACGCTGAAAATTTTAGTGTCACAATGCCTGAACAACTTTTTCTAGTGTGGTCATGGTAGATGAACAAACATTGTTATTTGTGTAAGTTATTTTGCTTAAACATAGCTGGACCATTCCATGCCAAACGTCCCAGCCACTTTGGCGACCATTTGAATTGTATTTGAAAAAAAAAGTGCTGACTTACTGCATTGAAAACAGTGAACTGCTAGAATATTTCAGCGAGAAAAAAAGTTTTGTTCATGTGGCTGGCTTATAACTTCCTGGCATAATGCCGTCTGTGTGCTGTTTGTGGAAAATTTTGTTTTAAAACTACCGCTTATTTTTTCTAAAGCAAATTCGGTCTACCTGTTAAGTAAATGTGCTTCTGTAAGGTATTTGAAGCTCAATAATAATAGTGCAATTTTTTTTGCCACATTCGCTTCCAAGAATAAAGCCAAAATGTGTTATATTTGCATTTTTTATTGCAATATTGTACTTTGTATAAATATCTGAGCAGTGAATACTTACTCCACAGAAGGTATATTTTGAGGAAAAAATATCTTTATACCTCTCAAGCTGCTGAAATATACGATAAAATATCACGAATTTAACAAAATTGTGATTTTTGTCCGTATTGAGATGCAATTTGCTCCTTGTTGTGATACAATGAAAACTCATCATTATACCTAAATTGTAAGAAAATGAACTTTTTTCTGTTATAAAAATCTTATCGCAAAAAGGACAGGAAAGAGCGCTGTCAACTGAATTTTATTGAAGGTGCTACGAGCGTTTTTATACTGAGCACAAGACCAGGGCTCATCTGCAACAACACATGTGTGACCACGACAAAATAATTTTAACCGAGAAAAGAATACTCTTTTTTGGAAAAGATAAGTGAAGGTGTACTGATGCATTGATCCTTGGCCTTCCTGATAAAGAGTTCTAAAATCTCTCATTTTTCTGCTTGCTTTTTTTTTTCAAAAACCGTGTTTTATGAAACCTAGGACTACACTTACATTCTTTACGGTGCCCGGCCATGAGACTACTATAGCCCTTCTTAACATTTAAAGCATCCTGTCTTGCTTGATCATTGAAGCATTGCCCAGTTTGTGCTATGTTTACTTTTCCACATGTTAGCGGCATCTTATACACATTAGATTGGCATTCAGTAAACCTATTCTAGTGACGAATGGTGCAAGATTGACTATTCCTGTTGCTGTAAGTACATGCACTTTTGAAAGCTTGCAAGGGGTGGAAAACAACAATGTCATATCTGCTGGCTCTTTTCCTAAAATTGTGAGACACCTTATGTACGTAGGACCGTGTGACATGCAGAGGTGATTGGTCATTCTCTTTTTCTTTTGGTCCTGTTTCCTTTAACTTTACTTTCTGCAGGAGGGTTTCGCAAACAAGTGTGATGATGCTGTTGGGGTATTGGCTGGTGCTATCAGCCCAGGAGTGCTAAGAATGTTCTGCCTTTTCATAGTGGGCATTCAAAATTAGTAGAAAGAGGAATTGATACCACATGTACTCAGGCCACCCTTCAGAAGTCATGATGGCACAAGGGTGAGGTCAGGTCTAAACCAGATTAAAAGACTAAAAGATGCTGGGTATCCCAACAGAATCATCACACCCGTTTGCAAAACCCTCCTGCAGAAAGTAAAGTTAAAGAAGACAGGACCAACAAAAAACAATGACCAAAACCTTTGCATGTTATACCACATCATGTGTCTCACAATTAAAAAAATAGCCAGCAGATATGATATTAGCGTGTTGTTTTCCACCCCTTGCAAGCTTTCAAAAGTGTGTGTACTAAACAGCAACAGGAATAGTCAATCTTGCCCCATTCGTCACGAGAATAGGTTTACTTAATGCCAATTTAACAACATTTGTAGAAGTATTTTTTATCAGGTAAACCAATGATCAGTGCATCACTACACGTTCACTTATCCTTTCCGAGAGGGAGTATTCTTTTCACAGTTAAGATTATTTTGTAGTGCTCACACGTGTCGTCGCGCATGAACACGGTTCTTGTACTCCGTATAAAAGCGCTCGTAGCACATTCATTAAATTCAGTTGACTGTCGGTGCTCTTTCCGGTCCTTTCTGTCTGTTCCTAAAGTTGTCGCGCTGTGACTAGCACACAACCACGATGAACCAACTCTCCCAAATTAAGCTCTTGTTACGTAACACGTAGACCGAGTTTCGTATGGAAAGAAGGAGCGGTGCTTTTAAAATAAAATTTTTCACATACAACACCTAGACGGCATTCCAGGAAGTTCAGAGGGCAGCCACGTGACCAAATATATTTTTTCTCCTAAATATTCCAGAAGTTCACTATTTTCAATGCAGCACGAGTTTTTCGAATACATTTGAGATGGTTGCCAAAATGGCTGAGACATTTGGCATAAAGTGACCCAGCTGTGTCATTAGCCATAATTATGCATTACCTCTTTTGTTTTTTGTGTGTTTTGACTCAGTTTTGTGTTCGTTTTTAGCTTATTGTGTTTCTGATTATTGTATTGGTTTCTTAAGTATTCGCTAAAGTTATATGTGCGAAAACCCGTATATGTTTGCATGTACATCATTTCTCATAACCAATTGTTATACATTCAGGAATACAAAGCTTAATCCACTGTGATTGTATACATTTGAAAACACTATCCATATATATTTTTGTGTGCATCACTTCTTGGGAATGATTGTGTACATGAAGGTGTATATAGTGAAATCTTGGTGATTAGATATATTTGAAAGAATCATAAGTATATATTTGCCTGTATTTCATTCCTATTAACCGATTGTGTACATGAAGGAGTATTAAACTGGAAACCACTGGGATTGTAGATACTTGAAAGAATTATAGGGATATATTAGCGTATATTTCATTTGTAGTCTCCATGTACTTGAAGCAGTATACTAAACTGAAACCAGTGTAATTGTATGTTGCAAATAATTGTCAATGAAGTGAAACTGAATAAATATAATAAACATTTGAGGTGTTGCATGTGTAGTGTACGTATACGTGAACGTATATCTTGTGAAAAAGTTGTGTGGCAGAAGAAAAGTTTATGTTTTATTTGCCTATTAAATAAACGCAATATGCAAGGGCAGCAAGGCTTCATTTTCTGTAACGCGCATTATGCATATACTGTGAAGTATATATAGATCTAGCACAAGTTCATACACGATAGTACGCGTTTATACTTTTGCCCAGACGCAATGAATGGAGCTCGACAGGTGGTGCACCATTGATAATCAGGACCACTTTCTTCAAGTAGTGTGTAATCAGTGCATGCTGATATCTATTAGTGCAGTCTAAAAGAATACTGGCACCTCTGCCATGGGCACTCAACACCCTTGTGCACCCTTCTCGCACCCTCCTCAGAGGGTGCTAAAAAAGTGATGGACATAGAAGGCACCCTTCCTTAAGGGTGTTTTTGTAACACCCTACAGTTTTTTTACATGTACACCCTATTCTAAGGGTGCATGAAAAAGCATCCTTTTTGGAAGGTGCTGAATTAACACCCTTAGGGTGTCGTCCACGGGACAAGCTCATTTACACCCTTCTGGGTGTAAAGATTTTTACTGTGTTGTGTGCCCCCGTTGATGATGAACAAACTTTATTTATTTAGCAGAAAGATCCTCCTCTCCTCTCAGGTGCGGGAGGAGAAGGGAGAACCAAACCTAGACGATGGCCATGATCCCATGGGCCCTGGCGGTGTCTTCGGCCTGCCGTATTAAGCGGGCTTGTAATTGAGAGTCGGAGCTGAGGAGCGCGGCATCCCATCCTTTCCCGTCTGGAAATTTGCCTCTCATGGGGGCCTGCGGGCATGCCCATAAAATGTGGCTCAAGTCCGTCCTGTTGTGGCAAAATTTACACTTGTCCAAATGAAGTTCCGCCACGCAGTGGTTCATTGTTACCGGACTAGGAAACGCATGGGTCTGGAGTAGGCACCACGCCACCGCCTGTTTTGTGTTCAATGACGAGTGTGGGGGAGGATAAATTTTCCTGCTTAGCTTGTAATACTGCGTAATATCTCTGTCAGTGGTCATCTGCTCATATCTCTCATCGTCCTCCCCGCTCGACCAGGGCAATCCAGAGGCTCGGTCTGCAAGTCCTCGAGCTGTCGGTGTGCAGGCTCATTGCCGGCTAAGGAGGAATGAGTGGGTGCCCGGACTATATCTATTGTCCTTTGTTCTTTGCATCCAGCTAATATTTTTAAAGCTATTTTGGATATTCGCCCTCGTGCAAAGTTTCTCACAGCCGTCTCTGAGTCGCTAACAATTAGTGAAATCGAGGCGGATGCCAATGCCATTGCAATAGCTGCTTCGTCCGCCTCTTCTGCAAAGCTCGTTCCTACTGAGGCGCTGACCTTTTGATTTCCTTTGTAGTCCACTACTGCTATAGTCATGTTGTCATTTCCTTTGTATTCGGCCGCGTCCACGTATGTTGTTTCCGGTAAATCTTTTACGTTGTTATGTATATTTCTCGCTCTTAAGCTCTCCTTGTCTTGTGATTGTCGGGGTGCATGTTATTTTGGAATCGGTATGATTACTAAACATTTCCCGATCTCACACGGGATATCCTTTTTGGCGCCAAATTGATTTGCGTAGTTTATACCTAGTTCCTCTGGTATGGCTCTGCCTGTTTTACTCTGCGTTAGTCTTTCATATTGTGTGATTCTTTGAGGTTCTATAAGTTCTTTTGATGTGTTGAGAAGCCCTAATTGAAGTAACTTCTCATTAGGGGTAGTTATTGGAAGTCCGATCGCCTGTTTGAAAACTCGTCTAATGATTCTGTCAATACTTTTTCTCTCGGCCAATTGCAGTCTGAGGTACGGAATTACATATACAATACGACTGATGACAAAAGCCTGTACCAGTCTTGTCATATTTTCCTTCATACCATAGCAACGCTTTACAATTCGTTTAAGTAGACGCGTAATTTTCTGCGCACTGGTTTCAAGTAACCTAATCGCCTCTCCGTTATGCCCGTACGAGCTCATACGGAGTCTCAGAATTCTTATGCTTTCGACCGTAGGTTTTGGCGTTTTTCCAACAAAGACTTTAAGGTTAGGCTTTTCCTTGATACTTTTCCGACCTCTACATATCGGGTTGTAGAAAAGAAGTTCCGATTTTTCTGATAAACATTGTAATCCTGTATGGGTGGCATATTCTTATACAATATTCACTGCGGTTTGTAAAGCTTTCTCAATGTATCCGTCACTACCTTCTGCTACCCATATGGTAATGTCACCTGCATAGAGGCTATGGTGGAGTCCAGGAATTTCCTTCAGTCTGGTAGGGAGACCTATCATGGCCACGTTAAAAAGAAAGGGGCATGAGACTGAGCCTTGCGGCGTACCTCTGCTGCCCAGACTAAACTCTTGGGATTCTGCTTCGCCTAGTATTATTCTTGCAGTTCGGTCAGTTAAAAAGTCTTTTATATAATCATATACTCTTTTTCCTACCCCTAACGCTTGTAGATTGGCAAGTATAGCTTTATGTGATGTATTATTGAATGCCTTTTAAGATCTAGGCCAACTATGACCTTTGTGTCGTGTGTATTGAGACCCGAATCAGTTATTTGATGTTTAATCTTAATCATATTGTCTTGTGTGGATAGTTTTGCCCTGAAGCCTACCATCGTATAGGGAAAGAGCTCATTGTCTTCCATATAATTTGACAGGCGAGTGAGGATGATATGCTCTAATAACTTTACTAAGCAGGATGTCAGGGAAAAGCCTAAGGTTATCAAGATCTAATTTCTTGCCTTTCTTGGGAATCATTACGATTGTTGCCGTTTCCCATTGATTGAGTATCTCACCATTTTCCCAACACGCGTTCATATATTGGGTGAGGGCTGTAATATATTTGTCATATAAATTTATTCGTGATCTCACCAGGGCCCGGGGCGGATGTTGTGCTCAATTTCATTAGTTCCGACCGTACCTCAGCCTCAAATATAGGTCGGTCTAAGGAATCATTTTCTTTACCTCTGTAAGAGCCTAATTGCTCTTTGGTTGTATCCCTAATGTATCTCTGTCTGATTTCTTCAATCAGTTTTTCCTCCGTACCTTTGTATTTATATAAAAGTCTAATAAAGTTTTGTTGTTGTGCTGTCTTGCTCGCTTCCAAGTCTATCAGACATCTTAACAGGTTCCATGTTTTAGAGAAACTTTTTTGTTTTTTCATCGCATCACATTTTTCCTCTCACTGTTGTCTGCACAGTTGCTCCGCGTACTTCTCAATATCTTTACTGAGGGTGGCTATCCTCCTTCTAAGGCGTTTGTTGTGTTTTTGCGTTTTGCACCGTTTTTCTCGGCACATTTTTGTCTCCCACATACGTAGGAGCTTACTGTCTGTGCTTTCTAGTCCTTCTGTTTTTGGTATGGTCGTAGTTGCCATTTGAATATTTTGCTTAAGGTTTTCTAGCCATTCATCTAAGTCTTCGATGACATCGCATGCTTCCTTCTTTCTGATTTTTCTAATACTATCCCATTCAACCATCCTTAATTATTTGCCTCCTCTTTTACGTGGGCCTGCTTTAAACGTGGTCTCAATTATATAGTGCTCACTGCCCATATTACTTTTGTGTGTTAAGCCAATAAGGTTCGATGATATTCTTAGGAAACGTGACGTCAAGAGACGTGTTTTTGGATACGCTGTTTTCAATCCTAGTTGGGAAAAGGGGGTCTGTTATTAAGGTAAGGCCTTCCTGTTGGGCGTCGATCAAGAGATTTCTACCTTTAATATTTCTTTGTCATAACCCCATGCCGCGTGCAACGCGTTGAAATCTCCTACCATAGCCAGTGCTTGCTTTTAGTAATGCTGATCGTTTTTCTTAAAAGTGACCTAAATATGGTTTTTTGTCTAGGGCTGCTATAGACATTTAATATGAATAGACTGTCACCACTCTTCTGCGACGGAACTAACTCAACAAGAACATGATCGACATCACAGATTTCTGTATCATGTTTTATCACCGTGAGATTTCTTCGCACGAGGGTTGTTACGGACGTTTTTTCATCAGGGTCCTGCCATATACTCGCAGGCGCGCGCCACGCTTCGTTGCTTTGGCGCATGCGAATTTCAGTGCGTCCGGCGTCCCTCCTTCACGAAAAAAGGGAGACGCAGTGTTGTTTGAGTAACGCATCGGCACAAAATGTAGCATGTCGAGTTTCACACCGGTTTCCGTCGGGCCGCGACGACGGACACTGGTCGCGCCGGTCACGCCTGCCGTCAGACTATAGAGGGCTCGCATTTTGCTAACGTAGCGTCACTGTGCCCAGTGTGCGCGCGCGTCAACGCTACGTTGGAGGATATTGGGCTTTTGGTGATGCGCTCGCGGCCATTTTAGGGGCGAAGCTCCTTAAAGCGGCACCTGTTCCTCCGTCGTAGTAGTCGTAGTGTCTAACCAGTCTTCGATTTTGACCTCAAAGGTGGTGCCAGTGGGAGATTTCTTCTGTGCGTCTTTGAACAATAAAAAACTTGCAGCGCGCGCGTTATCTAAAAGCCCAATTCTCCTGTCTCTCATTACCCCTTAGCAGCCAATGGCATGTGCATTGAGCACTATCTGACAAGAAAAGGTTGCTACGTTATACTCGCTGGCTGTAACCTCCTTAGTTTTAGAAAGGTTTAGCGACCGCTGGGCCGCAGTGCCATGAATACAGTGAAATAGTATATACCATGAACTCGAGGTGGTTAAAGGTGGGAAGTAGACACGAAGCGCAAGGCGTAAGAAACTGTGCGTGTGCCTCCTCCCGTTCAGTCCTTGGAATGTCCGCTGGATGACGGTGCTTCTATATGAGGAATACATGATGAAAAGATTCGATATGGTAGTACTTGGAGTGTTGAATAGGTGGACGAACGGACACACAGACAGATGCATTGACAGACTCACGGATGGCTGCACCGACGGATGGATGCATGGACGGACGCAGGAGCAGATGCATGGACGAACGCAGGGACGGACGCACTGATGAACGTGCGAACGCACGAACAGACGCACGCACCGACGGGTGGATGGACGCACGGGCGGCCACACAGACGCACGCATGGACGGATGGAAGTGAGAACGAATGGACGTATGGATGCTTCGCCCCACTCTGCATCATTCACTTCGTAGATATGCTGCTATTTTTTCTAGCTCCATATATACTAAATTTGGTGTTACGTGAAGTCAATGGATGACGAAATATATGACTGGTGCAAACATAATAATCCGACACGCGTGTCATGTAAGAACATGGCAACATACCACGCTCATAGCGTGCTCGCGGGCATTTCGTTAGCTCCACATATACTAAATTTGGTATCACGACACGTGATTAGATGACGAAGGTAAACGACGCATCCAAACATGATAATCATGGCACGCAAGTCATGTACGGCATCATTTACCTCCACCTCGTAACGTTGTTTTAAAGTGACATATCAACCTTTCTCATTCGTGCTTCGCATATGATCGATTCACACTGTACGTGGAATCTGCCAATTTTAGGGGCGAAGCTCCTTAAAGCGGCACCCGTTCGTCCCTCGTCGTAGTCGTAGTGCGTAACAAGTCTTTCGCTTTGACCTGCAAGGTGGTGCCCGTGGCAGATTTCTCCTGTGCCTTGTTGAACAATAAAAAATTCGCAGCATGCACGTTAACTAAATGCCGTATTCTCCTGTCTCTCATTCCCAATTAGCAGCCATTGGCACGTACATTGAGCACTATCTGACAAGAAAGGGCTTCTACGCTATAATCGCTGGGTGTAACCTCCTTGGTTTTAGAAATGTTTAGCGAGCGGTGGGCCGCAGTGCCATGAATACAGTGAACTAGTATATACTATGAACTCGGGGTGGTTAAAGGTGGGAAGTAGACACGAAGCGCAAGCCATAGGAAACTGTGCGTGTGCCATTAGCAGCTTTGGCATGTACATTGAGCACTATCTGACAAGAAAGGGTTGCTAGGCTATACTCGTTGGGCGTAACCTTTTTGGTTTTAGAAAGGTTTAGCGAACGTTGGGCCGCGGTGCCGTAAATACAGAGAACTAGTATATACCATGTACTCGAGGTGGTTAAAGGTGGGAAATAGACAAGAAGCGCAAGTCGTAAGAAAGAGTGCGTGTGCCATCTCTCGTTTAGTCCTTTGAATGTCCGCTGGATGGCGGTGCTTTTATATGCGGAATGTACGATGAAAAATTGCGAGATGGTGGTACTTGCACTGTTGACTAGATGGACGAATGGACACACAGACAGATGCATGGACGAATGAATGGATGACTGCACGGACGGATGGACACATGGACGGACGCAGAGGTGGATCCATGGACGAACGCAGGGACGGACGCTTGGATGGATGTGCGGACGTACGAACAAACGCACGCATGGACGGTCACACAGACGGACGCATATATAATGAAAAGATGCGAGATGGTGGTACTTAGAGTGTTGACTAGATGGACGAATGGACACACAGACAGGTGCATGTACGGATGCATGGATGGCCGCACGGACGGATGGGCACATAGACGGACGCAGGGGTGGATGTATGGACGAACGCAGGGACTGACGCTTGGATGGATGTGCGGAAGTACGAACAGACGCACGCATGGACGGTTACACAGACGGACGCGTCGTATATGATGAAAAGATGCGAGATGGTGGTAGCTGAAGTGTTGACTAGATGGACGAATGGACTCATAGACAGATGCATGGACGGACGCATGGATGGCTGCACGGACGGATAGACGCATGAACGGACGCAGGGGTGGATGCATGGACGAACGCAGGGACGGACTCTCGGATGGATATGCGGACGCACGAGCAGACGCACGCATGGACGGGCGGATGGAAGCATGGACGGTCACACCAATGGATGCATATATGATGAAAAGGGATGAGATGGTGGTACTTGAAGTGTTGACTAGATGGACGAACAGACACACAGACAAATGCATGGACGGACGCAGGGACGGACGCTCGCACGGACGGGCGGAGGGACGCATGGACGGCCACACAGACGGATGCATGTATGTTGAAAAGATGCGAGATGGTGGTACTTGAAATGTTTACTACATGGACGAACGGTCACACAGACACATGCATGGACGGATGCAGGGACGGACGCACGGACGGGTGGGCGGATGGATGCACGGACGGTCACACAGATGGATGCATGAACAAAGGGAAGCAAGAACAAATGGATGGACGGATGCTTCGCCCTACTCTCCGTCATTCACCCCATGGATATGCCGCCATTCTTTTCACGCGGAGCATGTTATACTAGGGGCTAGACATGCGCCGTCGCCCTCCACAGCCTCCCCTTCTCCTCCGCCAGCCATCTGTGCATCCCTTCCTCCTCTCAACACAGCGCGCGCTGCGCTGGCTTTTCCCCTCCGCGTTCCGCGCGGTCTTTAGTTTTCTGTGCGCCAGCTGTATGCTGACGCGCGCATGGGCAGGCTGGGACCTGCGCTCGCTATAAATAACCGAGTGTCGAGGCGTGCCGCCCTTCGTCGGTTGGTTTGAGTGGTCGTTCCACGTCCGATGTTGCTGGTGAAAATGTACGCTAACGAATCCACAAGCACACTTACTGACGTCCCTTCCAATAGCGTCAGCCAATGTGTTGGTGGAATTGCAAGCAATTCCGAAGACACTTCGTCCGTGGGCAAGGCCGCGCTGAGAATAGCTCGCGATCCGGAACGCAAAAGTCGGCGCCGAGTGCAAGATCCCCAGCTCCGAGAACATTCTCGGACAATGCTGGTTGGCATTGTACGCTTTTTATGCTTCGTTGGTTGGCATTGTATGCTTTTTATTATCAGAGCGTGCTTGATACCCTTTCGTGATACGCTCGTGCAGTTTTTGTTTTCCTTTTTTTTGTGTTTGTTGATCAGTTGTGTAATTTTCGTGCTTCAACACCCCTCATTCGTGCTTTACACTCATTGGGGTCTTTAAGGTAACTCTAAATAAATAAATAAATAAATACTAACCAAGATCGGCGATGGGAGAGCGCTGGAAGAAGACGACGTGAGTCTGATCGACGGTCGCTTCATGACTGCCGAGAAAGCCATGGAACTCGCGCCGTCAGCAGTCCGAATCTTCTACTCAAACGAGGAGGTCCGCTACTACAACGCGTTCATTGTTGATCAACACCAACAAGAGCGGGGAGGATACGTCGCGTGCTTATGTGCTCACGACACATTCCGGGGATGCAATACTCAAGCCGTGGTCGACAATGCTCGACGCAAAGTCACCAAAATGTCTACCGCCGAATTTGGAAACCTGCCCCACGAGATACGGCTGGTGGACGGCCAACCGTACATGATCACGCACAACATCAGCATGGTGAAAGGGCTCGTCAACGGTGCCCTCGGCACGCTAAAACTTTACGAGCACCTCGACGGCAACGACGTCTTCATCAACTGCCCGTGGCTGCAGTTTGAAGTACCCACCGTTGGAAGAATCGCGCGCGCACGTTCCAAACGAGCCGTACAAGAAGCCACGCGCAAGAGATACGTCGTTGACAACGCGTGGATCCCCATCGCTCGACACACTCTCACGCTGGCCATCAACTGCAAGGCCGGCGACCTGCGAACAGTGCCAGTTTCCGGTCGTGCCAGCCAGCGCCATTACCGTACACAAGTCGCAGGGAGCAACCTACTCCAAAGTCGTCTACGAATACTCAAAGACGCATCCGCAAAAGCTGGTGTACGTTGCCATTAGCCGTTGGACCGACGTCAACAACCTGTACATCCTGTACATCACCAACGAAGCCGGCGATCACCACTTTCATCACGCGTGCGAAAACGTCGACAAGAACATGGCCGACGAGTTTGAACTTTTGCAGAAACACAGACTGGACACCCTCACCCAACGATACTTTCGGTCGCTCGAAGACGTTGACTCACGAGTCCCACTTCACCCTGCCACTGCTCAATACCAGGTCACTGGGCGCTCACGCGGTTGACGCCGTGCGAGACCCCGTACTCCGCAAAGTGGACGTGCTTTGCTTCACCGAGACGTGGAACGCCACCAATGACGTCGACATTGCGGGATACGCTCCAGCCGCGTGCACGCACGGGTTCCAACGACCTGCGGGCGGCGTGGGAATTTACATCAAGCGTGACGACGTCGACTCCGTTGAAGACCTCCAACTGCGGCCCAGCGCTCAACAACGCGCAACGGCGAGCACAGCGTCGCTAGCGTCTGCGAAGTCGACGTCATGACGATGTACCTCGTGCCCAACCTATCGCGTGCCGCCTTGGAGAAGTACGTCGACGAAGTTGTGGAAGAATACCTGAAACAATGACCGCAACGATGACCCTTCGAGATAGTTGGCGACCTCAACGTCAACGTCATCAAGGACGATTGGGTGGTCGACTACATGGAGTCGCGGCACTCGCTGGAACGAGCAACGCACGACGGCAAACATCCTCCGACCACGGTTCGCGGGACGTGCATCGACCACGTCTTTGCAAATTTTGACCTTCGACCACTGCAACCAGACCCAATCACCCTTCTCTTTACGGACCATAAAGGCATCTTGCTCAAATTACCCAAAGCGTCTCAATAATAAACATCGTCTTTCGCAGCAAACGTTCGCGCGTGTTCACTCGTGTTCACTCATAACACACTCGCATGTCGCAAATAACAAACCACATTTATCGCAGTTCAACATATATGCTCCGCATGCTAACCAGTGTTCCCTCGGGAAACTGCGGTCATATTTTTTTTCTCTTTATATCACGCGACACACTGCATTCCAGCTTGCAAGCTGTTAACGCGCACGGTGCTCATGAGACTTGCCAAGTAGAGTAGAGCAGTTGGAGCCTACGCGTTCCCCAGATGCAACTCCGCATTTAAGAAGGACACTGAAATGCGCATAACGGCGGTCTTTCTTTACACTAATGGCATGCTGTCTACATCATCAGGTAAAAGCACATGATAACACGAAATCGTCTTCCGGAAATAGTTACTTACACTGGCGCGTTATCCTTCCTGGTCTGCAAAATTTCACAGCCTTCGACATCTCACCCATAGTAAAAAGTATATAGCACAAATGTGCTTCCCAAACTGATGGGTGAACTAACGTACTAAAATGTTTTGGGTTGTTTTGAAAAAAAAAATTGATATGTAAAGCAGGAAACGGTACATGCCATCCCAATGCATATCTTTTTCATGTTGAATCAGACAGGCAGTGCAAGTCGTAGAGTCTACTGTTGTCCATGCAACCCGAATATTAAAAAAAGATGGGTTGTGAAACAAAACATGGCTACTGAATTCAACAAGAAAATTGTGCAGTACAGAAACGCGTGATACTTGCCGGAACAGTTCTCGGAGACATTGTAGGCATTTTTGTTACCTTCACTAAACATATTTTACACAAAAATATTCTTAATACAATTATTGGCAAATTAACTGTAAAAATTATGCGTTCCGTGAAAAAAAGCAAATGTTGAATTATACGTAGTATGAAAAGAGAGAAAAAAGGAGAAAGGCATGTTTACTCATTAAAATATAGAATGTTATATATTTAAAACTTTAGAAACTGAAATAATTTTTAAGTCATGGCACATGTCTGTCTCCTTTTGTCTGTGTCATTTCATACCGTCAATCACATCACTGTGCTTCAAAACCCATTAATCCACAAACCCATCAACTGCAAATAAGTTCTTTTGACTTTGGCAAGTTTTGAAAAAAGTGACTGTGTAAGAGAAGAGTACTTCACAAGGCATATTATCTAAGACAATGTCACGATCACATTGAAATCCAATTTCGTTTTCAAATTGACATACCACGCAGAAGCCAGATTTGGATTATTTTTTACTTGAACCAGCACTAGAACGCCACAATATCTGCAACGAGGTTTAATTTTGGAGGGAATTGTGTGTTCTGGTACACTGCACAGATAGCATAATGTTGCACCAGAACACCATTTAAAGAACGATATCTGCTCCTACCCTTTGCTCAAATAGTGTGTTCCTTTTTCAGTTCATGCAAATGCGCAGTCCACCTGACGTAGCGTTCTTTACACTCGTCCACAACTTAAGTTAGTCTTATTCTTTTTCCTTCTGACTTTTGGCATAGGATCGTGTTATTCAGCAAGCATGAACTCCTTCTATAAATTGTTCTTCACCATTAGTCTTGACTTAGAGCTAATTTACATATAATGGTCCTGCTGCTCTTGCGGTGGCTTCGTTCACATGAAATGTTTCAAAACTGGTATGATATGACATGACTGCATGGCGACCACAAGCGACAGATACTAACACGAAAATAATGGCATGCATGCCATGTACAAACATGACTACATGCAATACTAGTGATGCACTCGCGGCCGTTTCGCTAGCATCACATATACCAAATTTGGCATTACGTGACGTTAATTGACGACGATGGTAAATGACATGTCCAAACGTGATGATCTTGACATATGCGTCATGTAAAACATGACCGCATGCCACGCTCATTGCGCACTCACGGTCATTTCGCTAGTTCTACATGTACCAAATTCATTAATACGTGACGTGAATGGACAACCAAGATAAATGACAAGTCCAAACATGATTATCCTGATATGTTTGTCATGTAAAACATCACTGTGTGCTACGCTCATAGTGCGCTCACAGCCGTTTCGCTAGCTCAAGATATACCAAATTTTCTATCACGTGACGTGAATGCACGACAAAAGTATATGACACGTCCAAACTTGATAATCATGACATGCGTGTCAGCTACACTATAACTACATGCTACGCTCATAACAAGCTCACGGCCATTTCGCTTGCTCCACATATACTAAATTTGTTATCGCGGGGCGCGAATAGACGACGAAAATCACTGACACGTCCAAGCATGGTAATCAAGACTTGGATGTCATGTACGGCCTAATTTACGTTCACCTTGTTACATTGTGCTGCTTTAAAGTGACATATCAACCTATCTCATTCATGCTTCGTATATCATCCATTCCCAATTTACGTGGTATGTTCCAATATTTTTTTTCTTTTTCACAGAATATCTATCGGTTATTTTGTACTCCAACGCTGATCCGATGGACACGGGTTTGATCGTGACCGCTGTTCTAGCATTTCTAGGCGAAAATCTTAGAGTACTTAGAATTAGATACGTGCACTGTGGCTTAACTAGGTAGGTGTAAATGCACGTGAAATTAACCAAGATGATCAAAATTTCAGGCACCCTCTTCTGCCGCATCATAGAATGGGAGACGCCCGCTACGCGCTCAGCGCGTGCTGTAGCCTGTAAGGCATAGTTTTTCCAGCCCAGCACTCCTCCACGGCGCGCCTCATTACATATCGTAGTTTCGGCAAATAGTGTTCCAGCCATTATTATTGCTTGTGCGTGGTTGCTGAAGATTTAGTTGCTTGTCTTCTCGCTAAAGCGCTGCACCCAGAATCTTGGCTGCAGAGCCAGTTTCGTTTCTGGAAATGAAGCAAGTTTATTTCTTTCTTATTACGTTACCCATTACTTAAGCAAAAAAACGAGGGGAAGCCAAAAGCTTATTGAGTTAACTACAGAGTCAGTAAAGTAACATATCTTCAAATTGAGTAATGAATGAAGGAAGCTATTTTTAATAGTGTTACTCCTACGAAATGGTTTATTCTGCTGTTACGTACCGGCAGAGTTGAAGGTGTTACGCACCGCAGGCTTTTCTTGCTAGCCGAACGTTCTCGTCTCTAGTCATCCTGTTTCCCGCTACCAAGAAGCTCATACCGAATTCACATATGCAGTAACATTTTCCTCCGTAGACGAAACCCAGCGGGTGAGTTAAAGCATCTCTCGGGGAACAAAGCGCTTGTACCGTTATACATGAGCAAGTTCAGTCTTTGCAGACAATCAGCCACTTGAATAGAAACGTGCTATGTGGTAAGGTAAATCGCTTATACGGTCATGAACAACACAAGTTCCTGCATAGTGCGTAAGCACGTTTTCACACAACCCGCGTTTTCTAGTTGGCGTTCAAAGCAACACGAGGTCTCCGCGATTATATGTCGCATGTCGGCGTCGATGTACAAAACGTGCCTTCGACCGATCTTGCGAAACGAAAGTGTGCAGATAAGCAAAAGATAGGGCTTCTTCTGCACAGCACACGATCTCGAATGTAAAAACATCATGGTGGTATAAAAAGGGAAGATCGTTTCGAGCGTATAACGAGGTGGACGGGCATAAAGAATAAAAAATGGACGATAGCCGGTGGTTTCACGCTGTGCGATGTTATATGCATAGATGCTGAAAGGTGGGACGTCGTCCCAGTTCTTGTGATCTGATGCGACATATATAGATAGCACTTTCGTGAGAGTTCTCTTATTTCAATCCATTAGGCCGTTTCTTTGTGCATGATACGGCGTAGAGTGCAGAAAGTTTGAAGAGCATAGACGAAGCATCTCTTCCACCATGTCTGCAACGTACTGTCACCCACGAACACTAATAACAATTTTAGGAGATCCGTGTTGTAGAACCACAAAACGGAGCATGAACAAACCCACACCAGCTCCAGTTGCGTTGGTATGGCAGCTGTCTCGCAGTGCTATGTTAAATTATCAGTGCATACGACTATCCAGCGATTTTCATTAGAATACGGTGAAAAGGGCCCTAGAAGGTCAATCTAAATTTGCTCGCACGAAGTTAAATGAGGTGGAACAAAATGTAGTCGCTCTGGAGTTTCCCTGGTAGGGTGCTTGCGGCGTTGACATTTGTTGCCACTAGAGACGTACTGTTCCGTCGTCGGGCGCATTTGTGGCCAGTAACACCTTTCTTGAAGGCGGCAAAGGGTATTCGCTGTGCCTGTATGACCGGATGTTGAATCATCATGCATAGCCTGCAAGATGGAAACGCGAAGACTCTTCAGAACCACGAGAAGATATCGTGAGCTGGTCGTAGTATAGTTCTTTTTGTACATTATCCCGTTGCCGATGCGGAAGCGAGACGCCGATCATTTCGACGCGGTATAGGAAGGAGCTGCTGTATGGTGTGGTCCCTTTGCTACTATGTCTTGAAGTCATTGGTATCAGAAAAGGGCAGGTCCAATGATGCGATGTAGGTGTCGAACTTGTCCGCATCACAGTCCGTCGATGGGAGCTGTAGTCGCGAAAGACATACTGCATCAGCATGACGACCACCACTTTTATAGGAAACCATAAAGTCGTATTCCTGCAGATGGAGTGCCCAACGCGCTAGTCGACCAGATGGGTCACGAAGATTGACCAACCAGCCGAGAAAATGATGGTCTGTCACGATGTGGCGTTGGTGCTGGTAGTACCGGAAGTGCTGCACTGCGAAGGTTACTGCAACGAGGTATTCTTGCTCTGTCACGGTGCAGTTACGCTAGAACTTGCCTAGCAAGTGACTTGCATACGCTACGACACGTTATTTGGAATTCAAGCGTTGAACCAACACGGCGCCTACACCAACACTGCTAGCATCTGTGTGGTGTTCTTTGAGAGCCAGAGGATTGAAGGGTTGAAGAATTGGATAGGATGTCAAAAGGAACTTCAACTGAGGAAAAGCGCACGCACATTCTGGGGTCCAGTCAAACGGCAAGCCTTTCTGAAGCAGGCATGTGAGTGGGTGCGCGATAGTAGCAAATCCAGGAATGAATCGAAGAAGTATGATCAGAGGCCCTAAAAGCTGCTCAGTTCTTTCACTGAGTGAGGTTGCTTGAACGCTTTCACTATGGCCGTCTTCACGAGATGCGGTCATATGCCTTGTTTGTTCACTAGGTGTCCAAGGACAATTGTTTGGCGCTCTTCAAAACGACGTTTATTTCAGTTGAGCACCAAGCGTGCTTTCCTCAAGCAGTCCAGCACGAGATCGAAGCTTGTGTTGTGCTCACAGAAAGTGCACCCAAAAATCACACCATCGTCCAGGTAGCACATGCACAGTTCGCACTTCAAATCATGCAGATTGTTGTCCAAGAAGCGCTCAAGTGTTGCAGCTGCATTTCAAAAAGTCCATCTGGTGTAAGATGTCATTTTCTCTTTGTCTTCCTCGTGCATTAGTATCTGCCAATACCTTGACCTCCAATCGACAGACGAAAAGTCGTCCCACTTTGGAATTTGGTTGTGTACTTTTCTCTGGAGTTACAGCTTACAAGTTGCGGCCTCTAATTCTTCTGGAAAGAGAAGCTTTGCGCTTATGCCTTGGCCTTCCCAAAACAGTTGCCAACAATGTGTTGTATCTCGAATCGAGCATCCCTCCGCTTTCTTGTAGAATTCGCCTTCTGACTGTTCAGACATTCTTAAGAATTTATGAATCACCATTACGACATTCAGAAACAGCCTTTATTTCCACCCCGGAATCATTTTTTGCTGCTAGATGACCGCGATTTCACACGCCACAAATTATATTTGTGCAAAATTTACTCGAGCCTCTAAACGTACGTATATGCGACATCATGCCGGGTCGTGATAATTCAGCCCCGGTGAAAATTCAATTCGACGACATTTTTCCTAATAATGCCAAATTACCTCCCCATAATATTTTGGATGGTTTACTACAAGATCACCTGCGCCGTATTACAAAGAACGTTATTATTGCTACAGACGCATCGCAATACGACGAAAAGTCAGGGGTTGGTATTTTCAGCCCAATTTTAAATTGGATTTATTCCCTTCGACTACCCGATTTCATACCCGTTTTTGTGGCTGAGTTTCTGGCAGTAGTGCTCGCCTTACGCAAGTTAGATACAGCAATTACATCAGCTGTCATAATAACATATTCCCTATCTCTCTAGAGGTACGTCACTTTCTGTTGGTGCTGATAATCACGTAACAAAGGCGTTCCGTGCACTAGTACCTGCAAATTTGAGAAAAGTACGACTAGTTTGGGTGCCTGGACATAAAGGTTTGTTTCTAAATTAAATAGCCGATTGCTTAGCTAAGTCATCAATCAGCGAACCAATTCTACCACTCTGTCCATCATCCGCTTATGTGACTGCTGCTCGATTCCGCAGACGTACGCTTCTGCAAGTCTTTAAAGTTTCAGCACTAAAAAACTCTACAGAATATCACCATTTATTATATCCCTGGCGAAGAGTCTTTTGCCACACTCGAAAACAAGAAGTAGCTATCACAAGGCTGCGTTGCCGGCTACCAAATCTATATTTCTATAAACACAGGTCTGATCTGGCACCTTCGCCACTGTGCGTGTTCTGTGATGAACTGGAAACAATAGACCATTTCTTTTTGACCTGCAGGCGGTTTAACACATTACGAAAAACCCTATTAGAAATACCTTTACGTGGTATTGGTATGGACTTATCTCTGCCGGTCATTTTGTCTTTTCGAGCTTCCATTTCTGGTTTCTCTAATGCGATAGTATGCGCGGCCGTCCAGAACTATACTGATTAAACTAATAGGTTGACTAATTAACCAGTTTCATTATCCTAACATGTCCACATAATTATATACGTATAAAATCAGATTATTGCTTTATGCTAAGAACAAATTCGTTTATGGAAATATTTGTATGCATTACATTAAGCGCCACACTTTCCTAGGCTATCGGTAATCTTTCTGTTAAACCTCCATCATTCCAAATCTGAACAGTAAATTTTAAAACCACTCAATTCTTGGCCAATCCCCCACAGTGGGTATGCGCCACTAACAATAGGAGAACAACAACAACAACAACAACAAGTAGGAGGCTGCTGAAAGACAGTGTATAGCATCACGAATGCGTGGTAGTGGGTATACGTCTTTTTTGGTGGTGGCGTTGAGGCAGCGGTAGTCAACGCTACATTGCCATGTGCCATATTTCTTCTTGACCAGAATTAAGGAAGCGGGTCACAGACTACGTGACTCTTGAATTACATTCTTCTTTAGCATCTCTCAAATCTCTTCATTCATCACTGAACGTTCCGAAGGCGATTCCCGGTATGGTTTTTCTCGTAGAGGTCAATGGTTTGCCTATTGTTATGTGCCGCTAACCTAAAGTACGAAGAAGGCACGGCAACTTACGTCTCCTTTAACGCAGACCCACTGGTACGTACTGGCGACTGCTTGATTACCCCTCCTTGGACGTTGTTCTGACGCAACATGTAGCTCTGCCTCACCCTCTTATGACTGGTTCTGCAAACAGCGTTTGCATACCTGCATACCTGTCCTGAACTTTAAACGCTGCGCAGAACTGCTTCCTGAAGGTATCACGCTAGGCACGATATCACCTTTAGACGCAAATGACCTTATTGCACTGGCCATTGATGCCCCACAGCTGCCTCCATGCAACCCTGCTGCTGTCCTGACACCTGATGACGCATTCTGGACTTCACCGTACCACCACATTCAACTTCGGCGCCACTATCGACAGCTATAAGAAGATCATCCTACCGGCTACCTGTCAGTGGGCGCGTCAGCTGGCTCCCGGCGGACGCTATGAACCCGATCCTGTTTTTCACGCAGGTTAGTTCAAAGTATTCTACGGTGAAAACTAGCGATCCGTTCTTTGTCCAGCTGACGTGCCCACACTACCTGAGTGCTTTTATATCATATGCAAAAAAATTTGTGCTGTCGCTGCTATTACTATCTGGCGATGTGGAGCCAAATCCTGGTCCTAGTGACCGGGAACTACTCACAGAAATTCTTGCGGGTCACAAAAGTATGATGAAAAGACTAAACGGCATAGAAATAAAACTGAAGAATGTTGAGGAATCCGTGGCAAAGTGCTCAGAATTAGGAGCAAGAATTGACAAGATAGAGAATAGCATTCAGACATTAGAAAGAAAACTTGTTGATCTTGAAGACTGAAGTAGGCAAAATAATCTCATATTATTCGGTATTACTGAGAATGAAAATCAGACGCCCGAGTCACTTACGGAAAAAATTGTTGAAGAAATATTTAAGGAAACACTGGGTGTACAGGTTTCCTCACTTGAACGGCTGCACAGAATTGGGCGTAAACAAATAGATAAACCGTGCCCAGTAATCATGAGGTTCTTGGACCACCGTGATAAGCTGAACGTGCTAATGAATTGTTCGAAGCTAAAAGGCAAACGAAATATTACTATCTCGGAAGACTTTTCTGCTTCAACAAGGCATGTTAGAAAGCAATTATGGCAAAGTTCCGCTGATTAAAGAGCATCTGGAAGCAAAGTGCAGCTTTTTTACGACAAGATCAAGATCAATGGCAATATGTACACGTGGGATGATACTAAGAAGATAAGGGTGCGGGTTGGTAAAGATGGTGATAGAACACGATGGTCTAAATGACCTCATGGGCAGCTAAAAACATTTAGGTGCTTGAATCTTAATGCGCGCAGCATATTGAATAAAATGGATGACTTGGAAAACATTATAATGGCACATAAACCTCCTGTAATAATTATAACTGAAACCTGGTTGCACAAAGACATCACTGACGCTGAAATTGCATTTCCTCACTATAAAATCCATAGATACGACCGGGATTCCCGAGGCGGTGGAGTAGCTATCCTATTCTTGGAATCATTAAACGTCCTAAAACTACAGGATATTCCTGGAATTGAATGTGTAATTAAAAAAATATTCCTCGAAGAATTTAATTTAATCATTGGAGAATTCTATCGCCCTCCGAACGCTGACAACACGTTTTTTGATCAAATAAATGAATTTTTGTTTCAATATAGAAATCACGCATGCAATTCGCTACTGGCCGGCGACTTCAATATGCCTGTGATAAACTGGGCTCAAGATTTCCCGGATCCACTTTGCAGAGCTTCTGAGCCACTTGCTGACCTTGTTTTGTTTCACAACTTAACGCAACTAGTGAAGGAGCCTACTCGAACTCAACGAAACAGCAAGTCAGTCCTGGACCTCTTTCTTGTTAACAGTGGCATTCTGCGTCGCAACCCACAGGTTCCGGTACTTAAGGGCATATCTGACCATAAAATGGTGTCCCTAATTATGAAAATAGATTTTGCGGCAAGACACACGGTCCAAAAAAAAAGATTCTCGTTTTTTCTCGTGCCAGTGACGTTGACATTTTGGATGCTATGGGCAACAGCTTTTCTGAGTTTACTTCTCTTTATGAATCTGCTGAACATTCAGCAGATAACCTATGGCGCTTTTTTAAAAAGTTAGTGTTCAAGTGCATACAAAACTTCGTCCCATGCAATGCAAAGATAAAGTACTGCGAAATTCTAACCCCTGGACAACAAAAGATATTATCCGTCTAGGTCGTAAGCTGAATAAAGCTAGAAAACAACACAAACGACGCCCCTCAAAGAACAGCACAGATAAAATGCTAACACTGCGCGTGCAACTCAAAAACGTAATCTCAGAAGCCAAAAAGCCAAAAACCAGTATCAGAAAGTGTCCTTAACAAACTTTCTTCTTTCATCGCCTCGGAAATTCTGGCGTCATATCGCACCAAAAATAAAACTTCGATCAGTCTTTCCATAAACAATACAAACGTAGTCGACAGTGTAGAAATCGCAGAGGCGTTGAATGACTACTTCAGTTCGGTGTTCACAAACGATAACGGAATCGCCCCTCCTTTTTCATCATTAGACTACATAGATCCCTTAGACAACATTAGCGTTTCTGAAGAAGGTGTGTTGTCGTTGGTGCTGAACATTGATACAAAAAAATCACCCGGAACTGATGCTATACCCAATGAATTTCTTGTTCGTTATGCGAAATGGTGCTCCAAATATCTAACACTTATATTCTCCAAATCATTTTCTAGTGGCGAAGTCCCGAGTGAATGGAAATACGCAAAAATTATTCCTATACCTAAATCTGAAAACAAGTCACTTGTGTCATCATACAGGCCTTTTTCTTTGTTATGTACATGTGCAAAATTGCTTGAACACCTAGTATTTAAACACATCTCCGCCTTCCTTGACAGAAACAACATAATTGACCCCCGGCAACACGGTTTTCACAAAGGACTATCGACTACCACACAACTACTTGAAACAGTTCACGACCTCGCTAGTGCTCTAGATAGCCATAGTGAAATTGACATTATATTCCTTGATTTCGAAAAAGCATTCGACCGAGTCTCCCATCACAAGTTGCTTATAGAACTAAAACCGATCCTGAAAACGATTCTTTACTAACATGGATTCGGGCATACCTTTCCCATAGATACCAAAGTGTCTCTGTAGATGGCTCAAGCTCCACCCCCACTTCAGTTCAATCCGGTATACCACAAGGCTCCGTCCTTGGTCCGCTTCTGTTTTTAGTATTTATTAATGATATAGTCTGTGACATACCCTTTAAAATAAGGCTTTTTGCAGACGACTGCATCCTGTACCACGTCATCAATGACCCCAGCGACCAGATCACCCTAAACAAATCCCTGGATAAGATACACTCTTGGTGTTCGACTTGACAGATGAGCATTAACCTAAAAAAGACCGTCGCTATGAGAGTTACCCGCAAAAAAAGTCCCTTTCTTTTCACCTATTGCATGAACAATAACTGTATATCTCTAGTTAACAGCTTCAAATACTTAGGGGTTATAATTACCTCCGACCTAAAGTGGAACGAGCACATAGAGTACACACAAAAAAAGGCAATTAAGGCACTTGGGTACTTACGCAGAACCATTGGAAAATCTACCAAAGAAATTAGAATGTTGGCGTACAAAATTTACGTGAGACCCATACTGGAATACGCGTCTCCTGTGTGGGAACCTCATACATCGGCAAACATTAAAAAACTGGAACGTGTACAAAGAAAATCCATAAGGTTTATTTACAACGCTTATAGAAGAAACACCCCCAGGTGGTCTAAATTTCCGGAGCCCTCCACTACGGCGTCTCTCATAATCATGTAGTGGTTTTGGGACGTTAAACCCCACATATCAATCAATCAATAGAAGAAACACATCCCCCTCGACCCTCCTTGAAAGTTCGGACTTGGAACCCTTAGAACGCAGGCGCTCCCGTGAAAGACTGAAACTGTTTTATCAGATCTATCACAGTAACCTTGGAATCGGTAAAACTAAATATATTCTACCGTCGAAATCACGTATAACCCGGTCACACCACAGCAAGAAAGTCAAGAAATTTTCATGCAGAGCCACTGCTTTACAAAAATTATTTTTTCTCCGAGCACCACGTCGTTGGAATGCCCTGCCCGATGAAGCTGTTTCATCCACAACTGTCGCTTCATTCATGAATGCGATAGCAAATCTGCCAGCTATCCTTTGAACTTTTTTCTTTCTTTCTTTTTATTTCATTTTCACCGCATTTAATCTCTCCCGTGTGTGTCTGAGTTGTATTACTTTCCTATGTTCAGCGCTAGCTCAATTGTATCACGCTTCGTCGATTGTGTCGATATGTGTTTTTCTCGCCTTTTTTTTGTCAGCAAAACTTGCTTATTCTGAAGCGCTGCATTGACTTCAATGTTTGTAAATCCCTGTTTTTCTTCTATATTTCCCCCCGACATATTTTATTTTTGTTTTAAGCTTCTGTTGTTTTCTTTCCCTAAAAAATGTCCAATCAAGTGTATCTGTCACCCACTCCTGCCTACGACTTCGCATAGAAGTCGGCAGTATTCACTAAATAAGTAAATAAAATAAATTCGACAACGTGATTGCGCCGGACCTGGACCCCTCTAAAAGCCTGAACCTTCACCTTTTGTTGGCGCTGTACCAGGATGTTTTTATTTCGCTTCAGCAAAACTTGGAGAAACATCTCTGATGACCCATTGAATTGACACCGCGGTCACAAGACCTATTCATCGACGCCCTTACCGTGTCTCGGCGAACGAGCGCAGCGTCATTCAAACGGAAGTTGAGAAGATGTTCCCTAAGCTTCTCCGCTAAGCCATCGAGCCATCTTCGAGCCCTTGGGCGTCGCCCATGATACTTGTAAAGAAGAACATTACACCTGGAGGTTCGGCGTCGCCTACCGGCACCTTAACAAAGTCACCAAGAAAGGCGCCTACCCTTTTCCGCGAACAGACGACGTCCTTGATACCCTCCATGGCGCACGGTACTTTTCTTCTATCGACCTTCGTTCAGGCTATAGGCAAATAGTTGTCGATGGAAATAATCGGCAGAAGACCACCTTTATTACACCCGATGGTCATGCCCTTTTGGTTGTGCAACGCGCCAGCAACATTTGAGCGCATGGGGCACTTGCTATTGAGGCGTTTCAAGTAGTTCATATGCCTCTGCTACCTGGACGATGTCGTCGTTTTGTCCCCTACGTTCACCAGGCACCTGCAGCACCTGTCGGCGATTTTGCAAGTCTTTCGCACCACCGGTCTTCAACTGGATTTTTCAAAATGCCACCTTGCCTGCCGATCAATCCCCGTACTCAGCCATCTTGCTGACGGTGCGTGTATACGACCTGATCCAGCAAAAATACGCTCTGTCACCAACTTCCCTATTCCACGTTCTTCCAAGGACTTTCACTCGTTTTTCAGCCTGTGCTCGTATTTTCGCCGTTTTGTTAAAGATTTCGCAGTCATTGCGCAGCCCCTCGCATGTCTTTTGAAAAAGGGCATCCCTTGCTCTCGGGGACCTGACTAAGCGTCGGCTTTTGCTCATCTCGTCGACCTACTCACGTCACCCTCTGTATTGGCCCATTTCGACGACTCTGTGCTTACCGAAGTACCCACTGATGCTATTGGTCATGGTATCGGCACTGTCCTTGATCAAAATCAACGCAGTCACGACTGCGTCATTGCTAACGCCAGCCTCCTTCTCCCGGCAGCTGTGTGGAACAATTCTATAACCGAAGAGTGCCTTGCTCTTGTTTCGACTGTCGAGAATTGTCGTACCTATCTTTACACCAGACCCTCACCATGGTAAGTGATCACCACGACTCATGCTGGCTGTTTTCACTCAAAGATCCGGCTGGTCGACTTGGTCGTTAGGCGCTACGACTTTAAGATTACACGTTCGCTGTTGTTTAAGAGTATGGCCGCTTGCATCAAGACACCGGCCTCCTGTCACGTTATGAACGATACCATTCCGGCTGCGCTTGCTGTAATTGACCTGTTAAACATTTTGCTGAGCAACGATGTAAACCGACTCTTCATAACTATAGCGGTTGCCTGAACTCGGCAGCTGCCGATTCATCCCTTCGTCTCGTTGTGCTACGCGATGGCACTTTGCTATACGTCGCAGTCTGATACCCAATGATCCTGAACTCTTGTGATTTCGGCACATCTTAGTTCGGCTGTTCTGACCCAGCTTCACGATGTGCCGATGGCGGGGCACCTTGGCGTTTCCCATACCTACGATCGTGCACGCCGGCGGTTCTACTGGCCAAGAATGTATAAGTCGGTACGTCATTACGTGACCTCGCGCGATCTTTGTCAGCACCGGAAGAAGGCAGCACTACCAGCTGCCGACTTTCTTCCATCAATCGACGTCCCATGTGAGCCATTTCATTATGTCGTCTTTGACTTGCTTGGTCCGTTCCCTACGTCTGTGTCCGGATATCGATGGATCACCGTTGCCACGAACTATGCCACACGGTTCGCAATCACTTGCGCACTTCCCACCAGCTGCGCGACCGACGTAGCGGACTTTTTGCTCCACAGCGTCATGCTTCAGCACGGAGCACCACGGCACCACTGTTTATAAAAGCATGCGTGATTTTCAACATCTGGTTATATAAAGCATGCGTGACTTTTCAACATATGTCTGAGCGACGATATTTGTACATGTATTTAGCAAGATTTCGTAATGTTTGGCTTAATCAAAACAGTACAAGAAGGTCACCCTCCTTGCGGTTGCTTCGCCTTACTTTGATCCCCATGTTACGTCGGATCTGCCAATGAAAATGATGAAAATTCCCTCCTGTCTATAAAACTGGAACGTATGTCAATCTGGATGGGCATTTCGGATAGGAAAGAAAATAACATTTCAGCAACCCTTTACTTTCGTGTTTATCTCAACCGTGTGATGTTGCAATATTAACTATGTGGACACTATCGATGGGTTCTCGTCGTCGACGTCACCATCGCTGTCACGTTCCATTAAAAGTCCCCATCGACATCATTCTCCTGTTTACTGTATGATATGCACGTGGGTAAAAACACGTAAAAGGCAGAGGACGGCTGATCAAACGTATAGGCTGGTGCACACTGGCGACTAGCAGCGGTCGCACGACCATTTGCGACTGCATGGTCGCAAACAGTCGCGAACGGTCACAAACGGTCGCAAAGCGATTGCTTTGGCTAGTCGCTTCTTGATTAATTTTTCAGTCGCGCGACTGCCGTCGCAAAGCCACTGTAATCAATCAGAGATGCTCAATTTCATTTTTTTTTCATTGCGCTGGTTTTCTGCCGCCAGATACAAACGAGTGCGTCTCTCTGGGTATGTGGCACGATGAACACGACGGAATACTTGGCTTGGAAATGGCGGGGTGCAGCAGCTCGAGCGAGATGTCGAATTCGCGTGACGGCATTCACAAGAAGCTAACTACGTCAAAGTAAAGAGAAAATAAATTGTACACTATCTTTCCCTGTATTCAGAATCGTTTTTTTTTTTTTGTGTCGATTTTGACTTCCTTGACGCTGTTCGGAACGCTGTGCGAGAACGGACGAAAACAATAAATGCGGCGCGCTCGGTTTGCTCCGCTCACGCAGCTGTCGGTGATCAGCTGATTGGCGCCGGTCTCTAGAGTTCTAGCTTATAACGAGGTTCAGACATGACTCTCCGGTTTTGCGACTTCCGGTCACTCGCATGCAGCCTCTGCCGGCGTGAACATCTGTCGCGTTTTAGTAGCCAGTCACGAATTGTCACATGACTCTGCTAGTTGCCGGTGTGCACCAGCCTTATCGGCCAATCTCCGTTGATCAGAGGGCCAATGCGATAAAATTAACTCACGGGTGAAGCATGTCATCAAACGCTGCTGAAGCAAAGCGCAAACGCTCTGTTTGCTTTGAAGGCGCATGAACAGATGTGGAGGTGAAGGGGGGGGGGGAGCATTAGAGCAGCGATTGTGAACATTGACTACAGACTCGGTGGCGAATGCTAAATTCACAGGTATCACAAAGTAGTTCTAAGAGAGAAATCAAGAGAAAAGTGAGCCCCGTAATTGTCTGCTTCAGCGAGCGACACCTCAACAGTAGCTCACAAAGGATGGGGGTGAGGAGAAATTAAAAGGGTAGGAATAAAGGTGTAGAGAGAGAGAAAGACAGATGAGGTAAGCCAAAGAGCGACGACATATTAAGGGGATAGGAGAGATATGAAAGATGGAAACGCGGTCACAGGAGTCCGACGACGGGGCACCACTTGCGAGAACTCTTGTCGGCGTCAGGAGATGGCGTAGAGCAAGTCCAGTCGGTCAGAGCTACACTGTCGTCGGCGGTCGGCGTCAGAAGATGACGTAGGGCGAGCCCAGATGACCAGAGCGACGCTGACGTCGGAAATCACGAGGGCACAATCGGTGTGCACGGAATCCAGCAAGCGAGTATCAGTGGACGGCTTGTATACCCTTCTATGTTCTTCGCCCTCAATGAAAAGCGACTCTGCGGATTCCCCTTTCTTACCGCGATCGGCTGAACCACTTGTTAGTATATCATGGTGGTCCTACGCCTAGGAAGCTCCTCGTCTCATATGGTGGCAAAAACTGTCACTGCTTGTCATTCGCGAAGCTCCAGCGACTCGTCAATATATAGGGATGAAAATGGGGCAGTTTCTCATGAAAGGGTCTGTCAACGCAATGTCTCAGCATTATCTTCATATAGTTATTTATGCATTGAGGAAAGAATAGGAAGCGTAAACACGCTAGAGCTAAAAAAAATCAAGTCTGTTCTAGCCTTCAGGAAGACCAGTCTCGACCCAACCACTGTTTACGGATTGTTCATAGCAAGCTTTCATCTTGCCCTTTCTACGGTATTTTTTTATATTTCTGATATAGTTATTCAGTACTTGGCATCGTGCGTGCCACCGGACACTCCATTTGAAAGAGTCTAAATTATCCATCAGGCAAATTTCGCAGAATCACAACAAAACCAAGGTGAAGGTAATATTAGCCAAACGTGCGACCGATGGCATATCCATGTCGCGGCACCACACCAAGCCCGCTCCCCTCCCTTCCTTTCCCGAGTTTTTTTTCTTCTCTATGGCACCCCCCCCCCCCCAAAAAAAAAAAGAATCTGCCAACGCCTTCATGGCGGATGTGTCAATGACGGCTTATATCATGCTCATTTGATAAAAGCGGAACAAGGTTACAAAGGTCGCTAAAAATAGGGGACCTTAAACCTTCGCCCCTAGGTGGTCAACGCGATAGCGACCTTTTGTTCTTATAGCACGTACTTCAAGCACTTAGTGCATGAAGCCTTTTCGAACCAGCTATGCACCCTTTACATAGCCATAAGGAAACAGGCGCAGTAGCATGTGTGCATTTTTGTAGTGGGTTACAGGCTTTAAACCACCAAGTCATTGAGGTAATCTCATGCTTTGGCGCCTTATTTCCATGGGCGCTTGTACCACGCTTTATTACTGCAATATTTCATGTTGCATTGGGAACCATGTGTACAGGACGCGTGTCTTTGTAAAGCACGTCTCACTTTCACTGCATTTCCAAGCAGAGGAATTTTTTTTTATGTATTCACAGACAGACGCTTGGTCGTGTGCTTGAACATTATTCGCTTCGAACGACGCGGGTCTAAGTTTCTCTCGGATCCAGGATGTGTGGTTATTTATTTTATTTGTAGGAGGAGGAGGAGGAGAAAAAGTTCATTTCAACAGAGGAGTTTGGAGCAGGCAGGCTTCTGGGCCCCCGCACGATCCCGCTGCGCTCAAGCGTTCATTTGGTGGTGCTCTATGACGCTGGCAGCCTGGTTGGCAGCCATTGTCTGCTCAACCTGGTCCTCTGAGCGCAGTAGGGTCTCCCAGTCCTCCCAGGTCTGGAGATGTTCCAGGGCCCGTGGGGGAGGATCCAGCAGACAGCGTTATCGGTATTTTGGTGACGCATATGATGATTTTTCGCTCACAACCAACGACGCCGAAGCCGAGACCAGTGCCGGAATTTCTGTGAAACGAGCTCTTCAACGCTAATGCATTAAAATGGGGGTTGATTAATAAAACAGAACGGTGAAACATATTACAGACGTCAATTTATTGATTTTTATGTACACAAATGCAAGCAGCCCTAACTATAACATAGGACGCATCGATTACGAACGCTGTTGTTGTCCTCAGTATTCCAGCCCAAATACGCACCGTAAAAAATGTCACTTCTTATATTGATCAATGTCTTGCCGTGCTTCTTCGTTGTGTGATTGGGTATGGTATCACGACAGGGTCAACATATCCAATCACACTGCAGCAGAAGCGAGATAGACTGCGGGTCTCACTGATATATTGCCCGAAATTCCTCGCCCTTGTGATCACTCTGGACGAACTTACACTAATCCTTTTATTTCCCTGCATCCACGCACATGACGGAAGTGAAAAGATTACCTGCAGGTATAAAAGCAGCATTTCTACAAAGTAGAACCTAGTTAGAGACAATTTGTTAGAATAGTGAATGTGAAGCGGAGGTGTTTAGGTTTAGGTTCACTTCGCTTCCACCTTTCCTGTACTCACCGAGGGTACCAAAAGGCAATTGCATATGCGAACGTAGGACAGAAAACACATCATAACGTTAATGGTAGAAACGAATGACCTCCGGCGACTTCTACTGTTAGAAAATGGTGGCAGTAACGACGTACATACGCGTAGATTTGCCGCTTTGAGGCGTCAGAGATGGCGCGTTGCAATGATGTACTCCTCAATAGCCAACATAAGCGTAGGCGGTGGAGGGGGTGTTTGAACTCTTTTCGAAATTACGAAGCTTTGCATGTGTAGACACGCACATATACAAATAAACGCACGAGCATAAATATTCTATGTACAAATACCCTCCACCTTTGCCTTGCCAACTGACGGAGGTCAGCCGCGACGGCGGCGCGGGCCTATGTGCGCGGAACAAACGGCGAAACGGCAGGCAAGCAGACGCGGAAACGCGACAAATTGCAGCTGCACGTAGCTGCCATAGTAATACAGTGTCTAGAAATATACTGCCTAGTCTGCTGAGCGCGGGCTAGGAGATGGCCCCGCAGCTGATGACTGCGGCAGCGCCCGCGTGGTGCGCTGCTGTGCGAGTGGGTGCATTTGCTTTCAATCCTTGCGCTCCACAAGCGTTGCGAAGCCTGCAGGAGGCCGAGCCGCGCCAGGCCAACGATTATTTTTCAGCATTTTCGGAGTGTTTTTTTACGTAATGCTTTATTGTATAAAAACTGCTTGATTGCTTTCACACTACTGGCGCTTTGCAATACCAAATGAAGATCATTCCGTGACATACATTTCACCATCCGCTACTGCCCAGGAAAATAAAAATATACGCAGATTTCACGTAGCTTCGGAATCAATGCTACGCGAGGTGACTCTGTTGTAATGTTTCATTTGGTGAAACATGATTGAGTGGCGCTAAATACATGAAAGAAATTGGATAGTCAACACAGGAACCAGCATTGGCGTTTCATGAACTTTTGGCACCTCTTGCAGATAGATAGATAGATAGATAGATAGATAGATAGATAGATAGATAGATAGATAGATAGATAGATAGATAGATAGATAGATAGATAGATAGATAGATAGATAGATAGATAGATAGATAGATAGATAGATAGATAGATAGATAGATAGATAGATAGATAGATAGATAGATAGATAGATAGATAGATAGATAGATAGATAGATAGATAGATAGATAGATAGATAGATAGATAGATAGATAGATAGATAGATAGATAGATAGATAGATAGATAGATAGATAGATAGATAGATAGATAGATAGATAGATAGATAGATAGATAGATAGATAGATAGATAGATAGATAGATAGATAGATAGATAGATAGATAGATAGATAGATAGATAGATAGATAGATAGATAGATAGATAGATAGATAGATAGATAGATAGATGCTTAAAGTGGTTGCAGTACGCAAAGAAATTATTTTAAAACCATTGACAGTATAACCACCAGAGTTATTTTTTATATTGTACTTTGTTCTTGAGAGCAAGAATTATCATAGAAGAGCCTGAAACCTCTACTTCTTAGCCTGCATTCCATTAGGATTCTAGTGAAAACAAAGAATGATAACATGCCAATGAATACTCTCACACTCGCCGCATTTGATACTCAAAACGTGTTTGGAAAGCGAGTCCAACGTTGACATGTGAGAAAAACTGTGTGAATGAAATTCCAAAGGGTATTTTCACTTTTTTAGATAAATAATAATATTTGAAATTTCGCCTAAACGGGGATTTCATTCCCGACACCGTTCACCCAAATCCGCAAAGATAGTTCGATTGAGTCACTTTCAGAATGCTTTTCTCACACGACAGCCTTCGGATTAAGCCTTCTTCCGCCCTCTTGATCCTACTTTTTCATTCAGGAAACCGTGCTGGATCCGTTAGTGTGGGGAACAAGACACCTTTTTGTTGTTCGACCGATAACTTCTTTGACACAGCGGCACAATACACGTTCTTTGTTTGCATTGTGGCTTAGCTTTTAACATCTCAGGTTGTTGCAGTGTACATATGGCGCCGTCGAACTTCACCGTAAATCAGATTGTCACACACTGATTTTACACGTGGCGATGCTCCGGCAGCAACAGGACGAGAGGAATTTCGCGCGTTCGTGCACAATGGATGGATGGATGGATGGATGGATGGATGGATGGATGGATGGATGGATGGATGGATGGATGGATGGATGGATGGATGGATGGATGGATGGATGGATGGATGGATGGATGGATGGATGGATGGATGGATGGATGGATGGATGGATGGATGGACGGATGGATGGATGGATGGATGGATGGATGGACGGACGGACGGACGGACGGACGGATGGACGGATGGATGGATGGATGGATGGATGGATGGATGGATGGATGGATGGATGGATGGATGGATGGATGGATGGATGGATGGATGGACCAATCAGACAACCTCCTTCTAGATAATTCTACCCGCTTAAAGTCTATTTTGCCCTCCCTGTCCCTAAACACCAGTGCTTTGAAAAACTCTGTGCCATCATCCTAAACTATAGGGTGAAGCCCTTTACAGAACATTATCAAGTGTTCAGCAGTTTCTTCTTCCTCACCACACGCACTGCATACCGTGTTTACCCCTTCGTATTTGGCCCGATATGTCTTGGTTCGCAATACTCCCGTCCTGGCCTCAAACAGTAGCGAACTACCCCGAGTATTATCATAGATCTTTTCCTTGGCGATTTCCTGCTTAAAAGTTCGATAGATCTCTAGTGCAGACTTCTTAATCATGCCAATTCTCCACATATCGGTCTCAGCTTCCTTCACCTTCTTCTTAACCAATAATTCTTTTTGGTTGGGCCCCCTGCTGTTTTCCAAGTATTTACCAGTAAATTTTCTGATTTGATTCCGCCTTTCTGTATCGACATTCTTCATGTACAAGTAGCTGAATACTTTCCTAGCCCAACGCTCCTCCCCCATTTCTCTCAATCGCTTCGCAAATTTTATCTTGCTGCTAGCTTCCCTGCCCTAAAATGATGTCCATCCCATATCTCCTTGTACTCCCTGATTTGATGTACTCCCGTGAGCTCCTAAGGCAAGCCTACCTATTCCACGTTGCTTAATTTCCAATTTTGCTTGAACTTCTCATCTGATACACAAGACCGCATTGCCAGACGTCAGACCAGGAACCATGACCCCTTTCCATATTCCTCTCACAACATCATACCTATTGTAATTCCACAGTGCCCTGTTTTTCATCACCGCTGCATTCCTGTTACCTTTAGTCGACACGTATATTTCGTGTTCCTTCAGGTACTCAGCCCCATCGCTTATCTATACGCCCAGTTATTTGTATTTATCTGTTATCTCTAGCGTGACCTCCTCTATTCTATTCTCACTATCTTCATTGTCATTAAAGATCATGACTGCTGATTTTTCTTAACTGAATCTGAAATCTAACCTATCTCCCTCATTACCGCAGATGTCCACCAATCTCTGCAAATCTTCCTTGTTGTCAACCATTAGCACTATATCATATGCGTACATCAATGCTGGTAGTGTCTGTTCAATGAGTTTTCCTTGTTTGACGAAAAAGAGGTTGAAGCCCTGTCCACTTCCCTCTAATTTGGCCTCTAATCCTTGTAGGTACATCATGAATAATAAGGGTGACAGGGGACACCCCAGCCTAAGCCCCCGTTTTACCTCTGCAGCCTTGGATACCTGTTTTTCACAATTTATAATTACCTTGTTACCTTTATAGATATCCTTTAAAAGATTAGCGACCACATCTTCCACGCCTAGTGCGTCCAGTATTCCCCACAATTCCTCTTGAACCACGCTATCGTACGCTCCCTTGATATCCAAAAATGCTAGCCACAGGGGCCTGTGTTTCTTTTCTGCTATTTCTATGCACTGCGTCAGTGAGAACAGATTGTCTTCCAACCTCCTGTGTTTCCAAAAACCATTCTGCAGTTTCCCGAGCACCCCCTCATCCTCTATCCATGCCTGCAGTCTTTCCTTTATAATCTGCATCGTCAGCCTGTAGACCACTGATTTAACTGCTATTTGACGGTAGTTGTTTATGTCAGCTTTTTCCCCCCTTTCCTTTTTAGATCATGCTCATCCTGCTAACTTTCCATCCATCGGGAACTTCTCCATCGATGATTATTTTGCTCACTGCCTCTCTGAAATCCTGCTTAGACTTCGAACCTAATGTCTTTATCAGCATAATTGGAATGCCATCTGGGCCTGTTCATGTACTACTAGGAACCCTTCTCTCAGCCCTTTCCCACTCTTGTTGTGAAAATGGAGCCATTGAGCCACTTGATTCATCCTTGTCTATTGCGGTGCATAAAGCACTTCTTTGTTGAAATTTTTCTGTCACCCTTGTTCTTATATATTCAATAGCTTCGTCCCCTTCTAGCCTAGCACCTTGAGCTGTAGTTATGAACCTATGCTCTAGGCTCGTCTCATTTCTTAGGGAGTTTAGATGGTTCCGAAGTTTCGCAGCTGCCTTTATATCTTTTTTATGTACTTCTGCCAGCCCCTGAGCTTTCTTTCTTCTAATATTTTCATTGTTCAGAAGGAATGCATCCTTTCTACAGCTTAGAAAGGTTTCCCATTTTCTTTCAACATCATCTATCGGTTCACCCCGCTCAGCATGTCTGTGTTCCCTAGAGGCTTCCTGACGTTTTGCTATGGCTTTCTTAACTTCCTCATCCTTCAACTTTTGGGTTTGTGTTTTGTTTTCTGGGGTGACTTGTCACGTGCCTTAGCAAGCTCTAGCTCAAACACTCTAATTAGTTTCATGTATGTCCACACTGGTTTATTATCCTCAGTGATTACGTTCTCAAATTTTTAGTGGCTATTTCACTTTGCCTTTCTGAATAAACATTTTCCTGTAGTTGCTCTTCTTGTCTCCTTCCCACTTTCACTGCTCTTCCAAAAGTTAGCGCGATACGTTTGTGATCACTACCCAGACTTCTGGAGCCTCCTTCATCTATGTGCATTCCTCTGAGCTTATCATACATCCTATGTGACGTTAGTGCGTTATCTATCGTCGACTGCAGGCTTCCTACCTCCCATGTTATTTGTCCTTCATACTTCTCGGTACTGTTGCAAATGATTAAATCACGCCTTTCACACATATCCGTGATAATTTTGCCTGTCGGGTCGGTATACCTATCTATATCTTCTATGTGCGCATTCATATCTCCTAGTATAATTATCTCGCACTCTCCTCCTAACTCCTGAATTTCATTTGATATACACTCTACCATTGCCTGGTTTTCCTATCTCGCCTTTGCTCCGGTCCACAAGTACACGAAACCAAGGAGTGTCATTTCCCCTGCCACTTTCCCTTTTAGCGATAAATGTTCCTTGCACTCCTGCTTGACCCTTTGCCAGTCTGTGCTTTTATGAATGAATGCCCCAATACCACCCCCCTTTTTGCTGCCTTCTGTTCTATTACAATATTCCCACGCGTAGTCCGCATTGTTAGGAGGTTGTTCCATGTCCCTGAGGTGTGTTTCTACAAAACCGTATACTATCGGCCTCTCATCCCTTAGCTGTTCTTCTATCTCTTCCCACTTCAGCCTGTTCCTACCACCCTTCATGTTAATATACCCTATGTCTGAATTGGCTCGGCGGTCGTGGCTACGTCTATTTCTTCCTCGGACTATACCTATCTTAGAGATTGGTGCCACTTTGCAATCGTATCTGTCCATACCACCTGTCAAAGAGTCGCCCTGGTTGTTTTCCTTGTTACTAGCTATCCTGCACCCCGCAGGGCGCAGTAGCTTTTTGCCCGAAGGGGAAAAAACTACTGCGCGCCCTGCAAGTCGCCAACCCACCTCATGACCTAGCCGCCCATCGAAGTGAATTCTGTCTCGTTGAAAACCAACCCACCTATGCACCTCTCTGTTTATTTCCAGCACAACAAAGCTTTTCTCTCGACTCATCTGCCATATCTATTGGTTTGCGTTGACAACCGCTCTTCGCAGGTTGCTATCACGCACCGGTACCTCCGGTATCGTGCATATCGCTTTCTGTACCTGAGGAGAAGTGGCGCGCATGTCATCGACGCCTTTCGCCAGTGCAGTTGCTAGTCATGCTGTATCTTCGTTTAAAACATCGTTTAAACCGCCTGAAATTATCACGAGGTTTCGTCTATCAGCTGTAGTTTTTAGTTTCGCGCTCGCTTGCCTCATGACTGCTTCCATCTTGCGTCCTGGGAATGCCCCTACTGCAAGCCTCTTGTCACCTCTTACCCTCTCTTTGATGGCTTCTGTGCATCGATTTAAATTAGAGTCCCCGGCGATTATCACATGCTGTGACTTTTCAGCTGGAGCGTCCTGCACCTGGGGGTTACTTGCACCTGTGACGCCGGTTGCTTTGTCCCCTACCAGCCCCACCACTACTTCGCTGAAGCTGGCCCTAGCGACAAATGAACCGGCTGAACCTGTTTTTTCCAAACCTGCTTTTTCTTTCTTCTCCGCTGTTCTGGTTGCCAGTTCCCTACTGTTCTCTCCGTAGGCTGCTCCTTTGTTCACTTTAGCTAGTGCTTCCTCAGCGGACTTCAGCCTTTCTCCAATAGCCCTCGTTTTCTCTTGCTCTGTCGCCAACGCAGTCTCGAGCTCGGTGATTCTCATCAGCAGGTCACTCTGGCTAACCATCATTTTCTCCATTTTTTCCTCGACCTCACATTGCCTACACTTTGCGTCAGCCTCTTCTCCTTCCACTTCTATACTTGGGTCCACTTTCAAACCAACCCCACATCCTGAACACTTTACAGTCTTTTTAGCCATGTATTTCCGACACCAATTGTCCCTATGACTTGTCTCACTTGGTAATTACAAAACTCGAGCCCTGCCCTACGAAAAAGAGAAAGTCTAAGCTCTACTACAAAAATTTGCGTGTTCAATGTATGTGCACCTCGACCCACATTGGGGCAAAAAAAAACAAAACAAAAATCAAACACAAACACACGCACAAACTTATAAATACCTGGTGACTGACCCACGAAAAATCCGTACAATAAAATAAGTGCTACATGGATTTTAACAGCTGCCCTATAATTATAAAGACAAGCTGAAAAAATTGCAAAACATGCACATGCACCCTCCCGACACGCAGCGCCGCTTGTGGCATCTGAGTGCAGTCATCACATGCGCGGCCACCCTCTCTCGTAAGAAATACGCGCGCTCAGCACACTAGGCACTATATTTCTAGACACTGTAATAGTAACTACACAGATATCTTCCATCGGCTTGTTCGCTACTGGCTTGCATTTCGTTCCTTGAATTCTCAGCGCTCGCCACTTACCTATCAAACAAACAAAAAAAAGTGTCGCGGGCTGGTAACATGCTTGCCATTCTTGAGTGAAAGTGGTAGAAGCACGTCGATAATACAATCGAGAGGCGTGTAAGATTTCAGGACTATTTTGGTGAAGCGAAATAGCACTCGTCAAACACGTTCTTTCTTTAGTCTAGTAGGCTTTCCTGATCAGCATTATATTATCTGAGGTTTTACGTTCCTAAACCACGAGATTATTGTGAAAGACGTCTCAGTGAAGGGTTCCAGAAGTTTTGACGATCTGGTGTTCTTTAACGTACCCTGACATTGCACAACTGAAGGCCCACTACCTCTTGCCTTCATCGAAATGTGACCGCCCCGGCCGGGATCAAACCCGGGACCTCTAGGTCAGAAGCTGAGCTCCATAGACACTGCTCCAATGCGGCGATCTCTTGATCAGCATAAATTCATCGGGAGTATTAACCGATAACACACTAGTTTCGTTGCCGCAATGCCACTTTACGCCGTTCAAAGAGTAATCTTGTATATAAGAGGCTAAGTTCAGGCATGACCACATGCATCCCGTTTTTAATTCTGGCTTACTCGGATTAGGTACGCATGTCAGCACTATACAACTGAGTGAATGAGAACAACGAAAAAGAAAATTCAATGCAACAAGCGCTTTTCGCAATAATGTTCTGCCTATGGACTCAACTTGAGCAAAGTGTTCCATGCATGCATGCTCAACAGACTGCCCTCCGCACAGTGTTCGCGAGCCAAGCTCAATCAGCGAGCCAATATCTGACAGTGACATCGACATCTGTCACAGGGTGTCGACGGCAAAAAGGAATGAACGGAACATCGTTGTCCGGCTCATCTCGCGCAACAAACGTAATGCGGTGCTCGCAAAAGCAAAGAAACAAAGGATCCTTTCTAGTCACCTCGATTACGAGGGAGCGGAAAGCGTTATTTATGTTAACGAGCACCTGACGCGACAGAACAAGCAGCTTCTTGGCGCAGCCATAGCAAAAAAGAAATCTGCAAAATGGAAATTCGTATGGTCTAGTGGAGGAAAAATTCTTGCTCGCAAAGATGAAACGTCAGATGTAATCCGGATAACAAGCCCAATTGATTTAGGTCTCATTAAGTAAAGAAAGGGGAAGGGAAGGAGAAGAGAAGGCGGATTTTTTTCACCATGTCTACTATAGAAACAACAATACCAATAATTAATGATGCCTCCTTTACCATACTACATCAAAATATAAGAAGTATTAGGAACAAGCATGAAGCATTTGATGTCTTTATGAGTTCTCTTCACGTGGACATCGATGCTATATTGTTTACAGAGACATGGCTGTGTAATACTGACATGTCTCCTCAGTTCACTAACTATAATATAGCACGCTTGGATCGCGCAGGAAGAGGTGGAGGGTTGGCTATATACTTGCGGCAGCGATATTGTTTTCAAATGCTTGATGATCTTTCTGTGAGTAATGGTGACATAGAGTGCCTAGCAATAGAAACAAATTCTTTTGTACTTGCCGTGGTGTATAGACCCCCAACTGGATATAAGAGGCATTTTCTCAGTCATATGGAAAACCTCATGCATTGTTTTAATGAGATAAAAAAACCATATTTTATCATGGGTGATGTAAATATTAATATGATGAGTGAAGAGCTGTACGCGCTTGACTTGAAAAACCTTGTAGCATCATATGGATGTCGGAATGCCATTATATATCCAACCCGTATTACTCACAATAGTTCCACGTCACTTGACGTCTGTATAACAAGCCTAAATAGCTGCGATTACACCTCGGGCATACTGTGCTCAGACCTAAGTGACCACCTACCTATCTACATTTCTACACAAAACCTGCAGCACAAAATTAAATGTCCAAATATCGCGCGGTATAGATATATTGATGACAAATCACTGCTTAAGTTTACTGAATTAATTGAACGTGCTGACTGGTCACCTGTGTATGTGCAATGCAATCCAGATAGCGCATATAATACTTTCCTAGCTATTTTCCTTGAGTGCTACGATATTGCTTTCCCGATACAACAGATCAGAACACGAAAGGGTAAGAACAGAAAACCATGGATAAACAGTGACCTCCTGAAACGAATCAAGCAGAAAAACGCGCTTTTTCACAGGTTTCTTGCTACTAGAGATATTGCAATATTGCGTGAATTCAAGCGATTCCGCAACAAACTAAATAGTGACACTAGGAAGGCTAAACTTGCCTATTATGAAGCCACCTTCTCACGTATAAAATCAGAACCGGCAAAAATATGGAAACAAGTTATTTCCTTAACTGGGAGAACAGCAACGTCAAATACACCTAAACAAGTAAAAGTCAACAATATCATTCTGGAGGGTAAGGAACTGGCAAACGCAATTAACCAATACTTTGTAAATGTGGCTGTTTGTGATGAAGACTCAACACAATATGAAGATGAAACAAGTAGTTGCATGAACTCTCTCGTACTACACGAAGTATTACCCGAGGAAGTCTACCGATATATAAAAGAACTAAAGACAAACGTTGCGAGTGGTTATGATGACGTAAGGGTGGCTCCAGTAAAGGCTGTCGCATCTATACTTAGCCCCGTATTAGCATATCTGGTAAATTATTCCTTTCTTATTGGAATCTTTCCAACAAAACTTAAGGTCGCCAAAGTTACACCCATTCATAAAGGTGGCAACACTACTGAATTAACAAACTATCGTCCGATATCCGTATTACCTGTATTCTCAAAAATTTATGAAAAATGTATAAATACGCGCCTTATGAAATATCTTGAGAAGTACAATATCTTATCACCGCATCAATATGGTTTTCGCAAAAATAAAACCACGGAAGAGGCACTAATTGATGTAAAAAGCCGCATAATAGAAAATATTGAAAATAAAATGTTCACGTTAGGTGTCTTCCTTGACTTGCGTAAAGCGTTCGATTCTGTTGACCATAATATCTTACTGTTGAAATTAAGCCGCTATGGAATTCGTGGAATAGTCTCTGATTTATTTAAAAGCTATTTATCATCCAGACAACAATTTGTTAGCATAGACAGTAAAAAGTCAGACTATTTAAGCGTAAAGAAAGGAGTTCCGCAGGGGTCCATTTTAGGCCCCGTGCTTTTCCTTTTATATATAAATGATATTACAGAGGTTCAGTATACACCCGAAATTAAAATGTTCGCTGACGACACAAGTATATTTTTCACAGGCTCCACCATTCAGGAAGTAGAAGCTTCGACAAATGTATATCTCTCGAAACTCTCAGGCTGGCTAACAAAAAACAAACTAAAATTAAACACACAAAAAACAAAATTTATTATGTTCAGGCCCATTAACAAGCACATCAGTGATAATATAGTAATCTTGTTTGACAATCAGCGACTCGAACAAGTCAGCACACAAAAATTCCTTGGAGTCTGGTTTCATGAGCACTTAACATGGACACCGCACGTAAATAGTCTCTTGGTAGATCTAGCTCGTTCTGTAGGGTGCTTGAGTAAAATTGCTTTCCTCCTCCCTTCATGGTTATGTAAATCATTATATTATAGCATGTTTTACTCCAAGCTTCTATACGGAATGCTTGTATGGGGAACAACAACTAAGACCAATTACGATCGTATATTAATCTTGCAAAAGCGCGCGCTCCGTGTAATAGAAAAATATAAAGGTCACCCCAAGGACTTAGACACTCAGCCGCTTTTTCTTAAACATGGAATTCTATCTGCTAGGAAAGTATATAATCTTAAACTGATGCAACACATCCACAAACATAAACTACAGGATTCCTTTCCACGCACTGTATCAACAACATATGGCTTCAGAAATTCTACCCGAAAAACTAAGAAAACACGCACGAACTATGGCAAGCAGGCTATTGATTATAAGATCATACAATTGCTAAACCTTCACGAATCGAATATAGACTTTACTCTGAAAACTAAACAATTTAAATGTCATCATAAATCCTTTCTTCTTTTGACTAAAGACATAGTAGATCCATAGGCTTTTATATTTAGGAATACTTGTATACTGAGTTGATTTTTTTTTTCTTACTGTGAACAATGATACTTAAACAGAATCGTTTGATACCAAAATTGTTTCCTGTTTATGTAAAACATATTCTGAATGTATATCATGTAGAAATAAGCTATGTAACTAAATAAGATATGTATAATGTCACTTATTTGTATATGTATGTTACTGATGTGTGAATATGTGTAATATGGCACTGATGCAGACTGTATCAGGAGGTCAAGACCTCGTCAGGCTATTTAGCCTTTAGTCTTTGCCTCCCGCAGGGAAGTTTTTGTATTTTTTTTTTCCTGCAAATAAAACTTTGATATTAAAACTTTGATATTGAACTGTTAATCAATTAAAGAACAGATCAAGCGCATATTGCTTGTTTGCCTCAAGTTTGCAACCAACGTTCCGCTGCTCGCTAATCGCTGGATAGAAAAAGAAATACTGGCGCTGCGTCAAATTCTGCCTGCACTTTCGTATCACATTCGCTCGTGACGGCCGCTTTTTCGTCAATTTTTTTTCTTTTTTATATCGGTACCACTCTGCCACCGCTTAGCGTGTGTCCACACGACGGACATATCCGCGCAAATCTCTTCCGCGGACAATCGTTCCGCCGCCCCTCCAGCTGCGAAGCTCATCCAGACGACGGACGAAGCGCTGGAGAAGAAAAAAGGGGGAGGGGGAGCAGATCCCACGTACAGTGGGAATCGATTATATGCGAATCACGAATGAGGAAGGTTGATAGGTCACTTTAAAATGAGCACAACGTTGCAAGTAGAAGGTAAATTGTGCCATACACAACTTCCATATCATGATTATCATGTTTAAACGTTTCATTTACCTTCGTATTATTAACGTCAGCTTATACCAACTTTGTTATATATGTATCTCGCGAAACGACCGCAAGCATGCTATGAGCGTAGCATGTACATGACATCCATGTCATGGCTATCATGTTTGGACGTGTAATTCACATTTGTCGTCCTTGCACGTCACGTAATACCAAATTTGGTATATGTGGAACTATATAGTGAAACGGCCTCGAGAGCGCTATTAGTGTAGCATGCAGTCATGTTTTACATAAGACGCACCTTCGCCGTATATTCACTTCCCGTCATCACCCCGCCGCGGCGGTCTAGTGGCTAAGGTACTCAGTAGCTGGTCCGCAGGTCGCGGGATCGAATCCAGGGTGCAGCGGCTGCATTTCCGCTGGAGGCGGAAATGTTGTAGGCCCGTGTGCTCAGATTTGGGTGGACGGTAAAGAACCCCAGGTGGTCGAAATTTCCGGAGCTCTCCACTACGGCGTCTCTCAAAATGATATGGTGGTTTTGGGACGTTAAACCCCACATATTAATTAATCAATCACTTCCCGTCATACCAAATTCGGTATATGTGGAGCTAACGAAACGGCGGCGAGCGTGTCATGAAGGGCCCAATATACTCCGACGCAACGTTTACGCGTGCGCAGGCAGGGCGCAGCGATGTCATGCTAGCAAAACTCGAGCACTCTATTGGCCGCGAGATCGAGCAGAGTCGCCGCCTGGCGACAACTGGCCAAAGTGCTGAAGTGTGGATTGCTCCATGCATCGTTTTCTAGCCACGTTGTGTTTCTATGTGCACGCACGTATTCACGTTCTCAAAGTTTGTTTTTTTCCGGTCATGTAAGCGCGAGTGTAACAGTTTTTACGTATGCCTAAAATGACGTACGAAAGCATTTGCTCTTGCTCGGCTGCTAACGCATTGTAATAAGATCAGCGAGTGCAACTTTCCAGAGTGCTGTTTATTGCCGTCGTACCCTTCATGCAGCAGAATAATTTCAAAGTGGGTGCCGATTTCTGTTTCAAGCACATTGCAAAATGCCCTCGGCATCCTCCCAAACATGAGGGCTATTTAATGGTGGGTGAATGCAGAGTTTTATAGCGACTCAGTTGTAAAAAAAAAATGGGCTCTATGGCATTCACTTGCGCGTTGTTCGTAAGTGTACAATCATGGCACTGTAGTTTCGAGAATATGCGAGGAGCCTTTGTAGTGTTTATCTGCCCATGGTACCATTACATAAAAACATTACTATCACATAAATTGTGACACATCGGCACTTAAACTGTACTTAGAGCACAGTTACCGTGCGCAACAGTGTGCTTAGATTTAAGAACGCTTTCGGGAGCCCGGACGTTGAAAATTATTTCAGATGGCATGCCTTATATATAATTATATAATGTCGTATAATTTCACTGCAAATAAAGTTTATGTTTTTTTGCATCGTCTTCAGTATTTCTCTGGCATTGTTAGTGACCGACTGAGGGCAGTGGTAATGTTTTGTCTGAAAAAAGAAAAACATGCTTGTCCCATTTACCAGGCCATGTGCGTAAACGTGGTAAACGCAGTGCAGCGCGAAGCACCATCAGCCACTAAGCTTTCTTGACTAGACTGATCGACTGCCCCACATTTCATGCTGAACAGAATTTGAGAAAAAAATCATATGCGTATAAGGTGCGAACGGTGGCACTGAACAAATCGCACAGGTATGCGGGCTTCCTACGATCTTTCTTTCTCTCTTTTTTGTAGTATGAAGATGACAAAGATGTGAAAAAGTACTTCAGTCACGGTACAGAAGTGCGTAGCAGGCGGAACACAAGCTAACCACGTATAAACAACACGACAAAGGCGTGATTTAGTGCGAAAGCGTGAAGAGAGCCACCAAGGGCGAGCATCCCTATGAAAAGCAGAATGCGCTTTACTCGCGGGTAATGTTAACGTTGCATAGGCGTCGTGCACCAATTCATTAGGTAAGAGCTTATTAACAGTATACTCTAGTAGGTACTATTTTATCCGTCAACAATTGGCTAAGACCGCACGCAACGAAGCGCCGCTGCGTACATTTGTATACGCACCGCTGACCGCCTATCCAACCTTGCGCGGAGATGGTGCTGCCACCTATAGCCCGATTTCGCTGCGATTAGTCTTAGGCCAGGCGAAATCAGCGTCCATCGGCGCGGCCCGGCGGCCACCTGCGCGAAGACGTGCACGAGATAGCACTGCCTGTGCCCCTCTTCGTGAAGGAGAGACGCCGTGTGCGCTCAGACGCGCACGCGTCAAAGCAACGACGCGCGCACATGTGAGTACATGGCAGGCATATCCACACTAGAAGTCCGTGAGCGATCAACTGATCTCAACTAGGAGGATATCGGCGCCTGGCGTGGCATCAACGGCTGGACGCGTTGATACGAACGCCGGCGCGCACGCACACGGGTCACGACGAACTTGTGGAGATAGGTTAGCACAAGGCTTACCTACTACGCGCAACCATGTAGGGATGCGACGTCCTCCACTGCCGCTGCGTGTGAAGACGTTGCGGCCGGGTTCGTCGTTTTCTCCGGCACAGCGCAGAAACCACGCACGAGGCAGGATAACAACAACAACGGGTTTATTAACCCAAGATGCAGCACAGTGCGACACCCACGGGCTTGCAGGCTGTATAGGGAACTCCGCAAGACCGAGCAAGTACGCTTGCCTAACGCGCTACGACTCCCGCACAAGGGCCGAAGTCGAACGCTCGAACGAGAAGCCACCTGCTAAGCAGTGCGTCAACCCCTCGTGAAGGCCTGAGAGCATCTGCCTCGACGAGCGAATCGTCGGGCGCAACATAGCTCGTAGGAGAGAAGGATGTCATGCGCGGCCCAAAGGGAAATGGCACTGCGTTGTGACGTAGGCCCGCGAACCGCGCCAGCGTAGCGTGCCCGGACATGCCAGCGCGGGAAGGAGCCAATGGTCGACTGGCCCAGACCAAGAGGCGCCCTGGCAGTCATCTTGGTGGGTGCCGGTGCTTATGCACGCCCTGGCTACGCCGCTGGCGCGCGTGCGGCAGCTGAGAACAAGGCGCCAGGTAGGAGGGTGCTCTCGATTCCCACATCCCCCCCTCCTAAGACCAAGGCCGCCCTAACGACACCGTAATAAAAGCATCCACTGACACCTTTATTCGACACAACTGAGGTCCAGCTCAGTGCCGTCAACGAGATCGACGGGGGCCCCGGTGTCTTCGTTCGGCGGCGTCTCAGCAGGAACCAGGGGCCGCGGGAGGGCGGCAGACACCACTGCAGCTATGGCCGACTTGAATGATGAGTCCATGACGAGCGCCGCCACGACCGCCTGAACGGAGTCGGTCAACAGGGCAGGTTGAAGGCCCGGGCCAGGCGGCATCGCCGGAGTGGACAGGACTGGTCATTTGGCCGGCGCGGCGGAAAACGGTCCGTGCGTACAGCTTTCCCTCGAGCATAATGCTGCCGCGGTGAACGACGTCTCGGCTATGCCGGTGACCCCCCCGCTAAGCAGCAACTCGAATGGCTCGCTGCCGCCTTTGCCGGACAGCTTGTCGAAACGCGAGAAAGCACGCCTGTCGTCGCTGTTGACACGTTTCAGCGACACGTTCACCGAACGCCCGGGTTGCACCTCTCTGGTGAGGCACCGGATTGACACAGCTGACGAACAACCGTGAAAATGCAATCTTCGCCCCGTTAGTGCGGCAAAGAGGAAAGCAATTGACCAGGCACTGGATGAGTTGATTGAGACCGGAGTTGTCCAACTCTCAAACAGTCCTTTGGGTTCACCTGTGGTAATGGTCCCCAAAAGAGACGGCTCTCATCGGCTCTGTGTGGACTACCGCCGGCTGAACGAGGTCACGAAGAAGGATGCTTATCCTATGCCTAACGTTGACTCGATCGTGGCTGCTCTAGGCGGTGCTTGCTACTTCAGCACCTTGGATGCTAGCCGCGGTTACCTACAGGTTCAGATGGAGCCGGCTCACGCGGAGAAAACTGCGTTAACCTCTCACAGAGGTTTGTACGAGTTTATCCGCATGCCGTTTGGCTGTTCTGGAGCTGCAGCTACGTTTCAGAGATTGATAAACCGCGTTCTAGGGGACGCTTTTTTTGAATCGGTTCATCACGAGCGGAGAAAACAGGTTTTTTGAAGCGGCGCGAAACGAGCTCAATACCTGTTCGTAACACACCATGGCGTACCTCGACGACATCGTCATCTTCTCTCGAGCGTTCGAGGAACACCTCACCACTTGGAGGATGTCCTCGGGAGGTTGCGTGCCGCCGGGTTGACTTTGAACCCGAAGAAAGCTCAAATAACTGAGACTCGCATCTCACTATTAGGCTTTACCATTCAGAGCGGTCGTGTTCTGCCGTGCGAGGAGAAGGTACGTGCCATTGTGGAGTACCCGACGCAGGCAAACATTCAGGGCCTGAGGCGCTTTTTGGGCATGGTGAACTACCATCGACAGTTCATCCCAAACTGTGCAACCCTCCAAGCGCCCTTGACTGCACTCTTGAAAAAGTCGGCACGATGGAGCGGGGGGCCAGAACAAGAGCGAGCCTTCAAGGCGCTTTCCGAAGCTCTAGTGGCCACAGCCGAGTTAAAGCAGCCCGACCTGAACAGAGAGTTCGTTGTCCAAGCGGACGCGAGCGACCTGGGTCTCGGTGCGGTACTCCTTCAGGAGCATGACAGCGTCCTCCGGCCAGTCGCCTTTGCAAGCCGGTCACTTAACGCCGCCGAGCGTAACTATAGCGTCACAGAAAGGGAATGTCTCGCTATAGTTTTTGCTCTCCGGAAGTTCGACTGCTACGTCGACGGCGTGCCATTCGTGGTGGAAACGGACAACATGGCACTCACCTGGCTTAAGCGCTTGCGCGAGCCCTCAGGCTGCCTCGCGCGCTGGGCGTTGACCTTGCAGCGGTAGAACTTTGTTGTGCGCTACCGAAAAGGGAGTTCGAACGTCGTGGCTTACGCCTTGTCGCGTGCCCCCGTTTCGGCGTCCGACACTTGTGTCCGCCACTCCCGAGAGCAATCGCACCAAGTAGACCCCGGGCCCACTGTCTCCAAAGGGTCGAAAGGCACGAACTCCGATGGTGAAGTGACTTTCGAGTCGACAGCCTCGGGTGAGGACGCATACCTGGTAGACCCTGTCACGTCCACTGGTATCGTCTTTAGAAGAGAGGAGCCGCTCAAGGCACAGCAGGACGATCCGTTTTGTCAACACATCGTTGATGAGCTCAAAGAGCTGAGCTCGCGGGGCGGTCAAGACGCCGGGCGCGAACAGACAGCTGGTATTGCTGTCGGCGCCGAGTGCCGTACGCAGGCTGGTATTGCTGCGGGCACGTTGGACTCGTACCTGCTTGATGTTAACGGCGTTCTCCTGCGCTACGTCCCATCTGAAGAAGCTCCCCAGGAGTCTTTCAAGGTGGTGATACCCCGCAGTCTAAGGAAAGCCACCCTAGGTTATTTCCACGACTCGCGGTTGGGCGGACACGCGAGTGGCCTTAAGACGCTTTAAAAGTTGTGCCGCTCCGCAACCTGGCCTGGCATGAAGCGCGACGCCCTTCTCTACGCCCACTCATGCCGCGTGTGCCAATGCGTGAAGCCTCGCGGGGGCAAGCCTCCGGGGCTCATGCAGCCGATCGACAGCCAACAACCTTGGCAGGTCGCGGCCTGTGACAATATGGGACTTTTCCCAAGAAGCCGGAGAGGTCATGTTCTTCCCCTGGCTGTCACAGATCACTTCACGAAGTGGGTCGAACTGTTTCCCCTTCGGAAGTTCACGGCACGCGCGTTCTGGGACAAGTTGACCGAGGTCTTTACCCGCTTTGGCTTTCCGGCGGAGTTGATCACGGCAGTGCGTCCTATTTCATGGCCAAGATGTTTGAGGATGCATGTGCTGCCTTTGGCATTAAGCACCATAAAACAACCACGTATCACCCTAAGGCCAACCCGACCGAGCGGATCAACCGGAACCTCAAGCCCTTGCTGACACCCTTTGCGCAGCAACAGAGGGATTGGCATGGTTGTCTTAACGAGATCGGCTTCTCGTTGCAGTCTACGGTCAATCGCTCGACAGGGTACACGCCCGCTTTTCTCAACTTTGGGAAAGAGCTGCCTAACCCCATGGACCGCGTCCTACGGGGTGGAGGCGGGGCAAGCGCCGCGAAGGTCAGCCCGTCTGGCTACGCGGCGGAACTGCGCTCACGGGTGGACGTGGCCCTCGACCTGGTGCGTTCCAACCTGGCAAAAGCGCGAGCTGGTCAGAAGGCTCAATACGACCAGTCGCATCGGGATGTCCGTTACGATGTCGGTGATCTCGTCCTCAGGCGCAATCACGTCTTGAGTGACGCCGCCAAATGCATCTCGGCCTCTCTTTCGGCCAAAGGTCGGGTCCATACCGAGTGCACATCAAAGTGTCGCCCCTGGTATACAAGCTGGCTGACTCCTAAGGGAGACCAGTCGGCGGTCCAGTTAACGTCTCTGACCTCAAACCTTTCGTTGCCCGCAGCAACGACTTCGGGGAGGAGGAGGCGGTCACCGAACCGCAGGGAAACCGGGATAAGGCTGGTTCCAAACCACGCCATCAGTACAACCTGCGAAAACGCACCTAGGCTGATTTTCTGCCCCGGCATGTAGCGGGACGTTATCCCTTCCATGTAAGGGAGCGGAGATTATAGCTGCTGTGCGAGAGCCCGTCCAGCAGCAACAGTAACGGCTACCTGGCGAGCTTTCTCCCTGGTAACACCATTACACGCGCTGCGCGCGGAATATCCACCCGGTTCTCAGCGCTCCCGGCTGCTCGAGAGAGAAAAGCCCTTTCCCCGGTGGCTCACTCTCACTGGGTATTTTCCGCGTAGTCGGCGGGAGAAGGGAAGCGTGTGCCCTATTGGCTGACGCAACCTTCAATTCGACGGAGTTGGCTCTCTTTATTGGGCCAGCCGGTCACGCCTCCGGGGCCGCACCTTCAGTTGCGTTTCGGCTTTTCACCGACACCCCAGCTTTCGTTATGTCCTCCTCGGAGACCCGTTCTTCCAAGAAAAAGCCCGGGAGACCAGCCGCGCGCTCGGTCGTACCGCAGGCACCGGCCGCGTCCATGCCGCCTCCAACAAATGCTCCCCCATCGCGGCTAGCTCAGTCAGTAGAGCATGAGACTCTTAATCTCAGGGTCGTGGGTTCGGGCCCCACGTTGGGCGCCAGTTATGTGGAATTAGGTTTGCACAAGGCTTACCTACTATGCGCAACCGTGTAGGGATGCGACGTCCTCCACTGCCACTGCGTGCGAAGACGTTGCGGCCGGGTTCGTCGTTTTCTGCGGCACGGCGCAGAAACCTTGCACGAGGCAGGATAACAACAACAACGGCTTTATTAACCCAAGATGCAGCACAGTGCGACACTCACGGGCTTTCAGGCTGTATAGGGAACGCCGCAAGACCGAGCAAGTACGCTTGCCTAAGGCGCTACGGCTCCCGCACAAGAGCCGAAGTCGAACGCTCGAACGAGAAGCCACCTGCTAAGCAGCGCGTCAACCTCTCGTGGAGGCCTGAGAACACCTGCCGCGACGAGCGAATCGTCGGGCGCAACACAGCTCGTAGGAGAGGAGAATGTCACGCGCGCCCCATGGGAAATGGCGCTGCGTTGTGACGTAGGCCCGCGCAGCGCACCAGCGTAGCGTGCCCGGACATGCCAGCGCGGGAAGAAGCCGACGCTTGACTGGCCCAGACCAAGAGGCGCCCTGGCAGCCATCTAGGCGGATGCCGGCGCTTAAGCGCGCCCGGGCTATGCCACTGGCGCGCGTGCGGCAGCTGGGAACGAGGCGCCAGGTAGGAGGGCGCTCTCGATTCCCACAAACTGTATTGGTGCCTTGAGTGTGGCGTGTAATAATGTTCTTATATGACACGCATCTTATGATTATCATGTTTGCACCAGTCACACATCTTCGCCATCCATTCACGCGACATAATAACAAATTTTGGCGACTGTAAAAGTAGCGATATGGCTGCGATCGCATCATGAGTGTGGGACGTAGTCACGTTGTTACATTTCACGCTTTACACGATCATCATGTTTGGACGTGGCATATACCTATGTCATCTGTTCGCGTCACGTAATATGAAATTTGGTTCACGTGAAGCTCTGAAGCAAGCGAAACCGCCGCAAGCACATCCTGAGCGTAGCAAGTAGTCATGTTTTTACAACACGTATCTCATCATTGTCATGTTTGCTCACATACCTTCGCCATCCATTCACGTCGCGTAATATCGAATTTCGTTTATGTGAAGCTAGCAAAACCGCCGCGAGCGCGTCATGAGCATGGCCTGTAGTCATGTTACATGGCATGCATCTCATGATTATCATGTTTGTACCAGTCACATACCTTCGTCATCCATTCACGTCCCGTAATACTGAATTCGGTATATGCAAAGCTAGCGAAACGGCAGCAAGCACATCATTAGTGTCCATGTAGTCATGTTGTTACATGACACACATGTCGTGATTGTCATGTTAGGGTCTGTCGCTTGTGTTCGCCATGCAATCAAGTCATACAATACCAGTTTTGCAGCATGTCTTGTCAATGAAACCACCGCAAGAGCAGCAAGATCATGAAATGTAAATCATAACATTCACGACATACATGTCATAATTTTCATATTATGACTGGTCAGTTATGTTCGTCATACAGTCATGTTATGTCACTCAAAGTTTGGTATCGATACCGATACGATTATCCCCACGGCCAGGAGAGCTCAAAGTCGTAAGTGGATAGATAGATAGATAGATAGATAGATAGATAGATAGATAGATAGATAGATAGATAGATAGATAGATAGATAGATAGATAGATAGATAGATAGATAGATAGATAGATAGATAGATAGATAGATAGATAGATAGATAGATAGATAGATAGATAGATAGATAGATAGATAGATAGATAGATAGATAGATACGCTCTAAGCCGCCGAAGTTGGCCAAGAAATGCCTCACATTAAAGGGCCACTCACCAGGCCCCATACCGAATTTTAGTTTTAACAGTGGAAGTTGTTGGGTGTCCGATGAGGAACATTTTGCCACAAAAATTTTTTGAATCGGTTCATCACGAGCGGAGAAAACAGGTTTTTTGAAGCGGCGCGAAACGAGCTCGATACCCTTACCGCTCCTCCGCGTAGCCTTCGTCAAATATCTTCCCCACCCTCTCTAGCATCCAACCATGAGGTGACGTGCGCATGACGTGCCAAACAAGTCCAACCCCCGAGCAAACGAGCAGCGTTGCTTTGTTGACCAGCGTTATTTTGTGGTCTTCTGCCTGTTTCTGCGGGATGGTTTGGAAACGCTGGCTCAGATGCGGTATAATAGCAGATGAACACAATGATTGAGCGAACGCGTACGAGCGTTCCACGGCGGTCGTCTGCTCAATGCGCTGACCGCGGGGACACGAACGCATGCGAAACGCTGGCACATTAGCCTTGCATCTCGTAGCATTTCACAGGGAAAAAAATGAAAGAAAAACGCGCACAATTTTTTAGTGCGTCTGATTATTTATTTCAAGTTTTATTAATCTCTTAAAGCAGCAAATACATTACCTACGCATTGTGTTAAATAATTTTTGCCATGTCACGTGGTATACTGTTGACAACGTCAGAGCAGAGTCGTCTATGTAGAGGACCAACGTCACTGCATTGCCGTATACGTAGGCCATTCATACGCGCACGTCATTCCCTCATTCTCTAGGCATGCGCCGGCAGAGGAAAGGGGGAGCGGCGTTCATCTTTAAATTTGACCCATTTCCGCGGCGCGTAGCGTTGCAAATTTTGACAGATGTGATCATGAACGCCTTGTCTACGCATTGCGCTTGCCGGCTCAAAATTGTCAAACCTGGTGAGTGGTACTTTAAAATTGTCAATTCATTGCCAGTCGTCGCCGTCGAGATAACGCCGACACACCACACTCTTTTATCAGTGCACTAAGGTGAAGCGACAGTCACAGTGGGTGGGGGGGGGGGGGGTGCGCACTGTTATTATTTTGTTTTATTGATTGCTACGTCACTGCATACGTCACGGCGGGACTTTTGAATTCTTTGAGGTCGATACGCCACGTGGTCTCGTTCCCGCGAACTAAACCGCTTTTGTCCAGAAAAGCTGGATAAGTTGCTGAATCGAACTCGTTCGAGCTCAGACTTAGCGTGGTGAAACTCACCCGGGCTCACTCGAACTGAGGCTTACCAAAGTATGACTAAGCCGGACTCACTCAGACTCTGACTCACGCTTCAGTCTGAGTCTTTCAATTCCGCTGATAGACTCATCAGTGAGTTTGCTTACCTATAATCAGAACTTTTTTTGTATTTCAATTCTTTTTTTTGTATTTCAAGTGTCTTGCGGGGGTATAGGCAAATGTTTTTTTTACCTATAATCAGAATTTTTTTTGTATTTCAATTCTTTTTTTTTGCATTTCAAGTGTCTTGCGGGGGTATAGGCAAATGTTTATGCGCATGCAATGTGTTCTTACTTCTGTTATTTCTTTCTGACATTGTTTTCATTGATTATGTTTTTCGTATTTCTTCAGTGTACATCTTACTTAGTTGTGACTTTTTCCTTCATATTTTTTTGTGATTGCTGTTCATGTATATATATATATATATATATATATATATATATATATATATATATATATATATATATATATATATATATATATATTTGCCCTCCTGCTTCGACCCAAACAGGGTCTGCAGTATTGTATAAATAAAAATAAAATAATAAAAAAACACATCTCTTGTTCGCGTCACGCGTTGATGAAGACATTTAGTCTGCGTTCACGATGGTAAAATATGGGAGAATAAGGAAGGGTGGTTGCTATGCCCACATGACGATAATAGGGATGTCCTTTACCGATCTACGTAAGAGAAACCAACAAAAAACATCAATTCAGCGTAAGAATCGGGGAAGACATGCTGGACTTACAACTAAATGTTTATTTAAGAAAGCCCCTACACAAATTAACCAGAAGCACGTGCTTAAAAAGGCCATCTAAGTCACAGTTGCACGATTAACCGTAATTTTTTTTTTCAACAAATGTTTTAAGGTGGTATAAGCAGCCGATTTCTATGTAACACCAAAAAATCAACGCCAAGTTTACCCGCTTTTCACACCGCGAGTTCTTTATCTGTGAGGAAATCTGGGGGATCACTCACCAATGACACTTCACTCTGTCTTTATTTCGAAGGCTTCACGAGTTTGGCGCTCTATCTTATTTGTTCTTCTTTGCCAATGACATTCAATGATTTGAAATGAATTTTTTTGTCATGCTGCCATGTCTACATAGATCAGACGGGTTGAGGCCTAGCGACACCTATATGCAGTATGAACATACTTCAGGCCCAAAACTGCCCTCCTCGCTAGTCTCTGCGTCCCCAATATATCAGTGTCATCGGCAAAGGAAGAAATAGATTGAACGTGAAAATTCTGAAGCCTTAAAAAAACAAAAAAGGGCAAAGTTCTACGCATGTATAAGCGATCCTTCAGTTGTCCTACAGCTAGATAAGGAATTCGCGTTGCTATATAGCGAGTGCACTGACGCTGATCAAGTGTGCTGTAGCCTGTTTGTACCATTTCGAAACGTTTCTTGCCTTCGTAGTGTTAGGTGTGCACCTGTGGAACGCGTCAGCCTATTTTTCATGAATGCGCTTCTGGTACATGGGTGTGAGGACTTTCCGCAATAAACATTTCGTTTGGTGTCCTGTCAGATTGAACTTCTTAGTTTGCTCTTCCAAAAATATTATAAACCAACTTACCGAGCAAGCTACGTATGTGGTGTCCTTTTTCAAACATGGTTGTGACAAATCGGCCTCTATAGTTAGTTTCATTAAGTCCGAGATAAATAAACTGGTGAAGGAAAGGCAAATTACTTGGTTTGATAGCGCGGCGTGGAGCAACGCGCGGAGTGCAGGTCAAAGCACGTTAAACATGCAAGCCCACGCTTCAGTGTTTCGTCCGCATTCATCTTCTGTGCGTTACTTCACAGTTCACAAAAACTTAATTTATGTTGATCACCATCTCGTCCAAATATTGTTGATCTTACTCAACCTACCGATACAATGGGGATCATTTCTGTTGGATAGAGCGTTTCATCTATTATTTGTTATTTTACCTTTCTTTGCTCCAGTTTCTCAACCGCTTTTTTTTTCTAATGCTTGCTGTTTACGGCAATAAACAGCAAGCCCTTACTCAGTTATAACAATATCTTTTATAGACATCACGCTTCTACCCTGACCATCCCCAGTTCTGGCCCTCACCCTTCGCATTTAAACTGCCTTTGTTCTTCGACTCGCTGGCACGGTCATAACTATGAATATTCCAATACCAACTTTCCACACCTTAGATCATTGTTCAAAGCCCACCTCACATATTAAATATTCTCGTCAGCTAGAATATGTCGACAGTCCTCGCCAAGCACAACTGTTGGCACTGCCACTGACCGAGATTTGCTAAAATGCAGTGAACTCAAAAGTATCTTAAAATTCACGTTTAAATCCAATCCAACACTACTTTTCCACATTATTAGGAGCACTCGACAAGTTTTTTTTTTTTTTTAGTCCACCTATTTAACTTGAAATAGCAGGTGAATTGATTTCGATGCGTTTGCGAAGTGGACAGAATTAGGAAGGGTAGGACTGGCGAATAAAGGGCAAAATAATCGTAGGCTAGCTAAAAAAAAAAAAATTCTATTTATACAGCGCGCTGAAAGAACAGCGCAGCGGCGCGCCGATCAGTTGGCGTCGGTAACAAAGCAAAAAGGCGCAGAAGCCAGCTCCACACAAAAGTGGCTTCTGCGCCGCACGAAAGTGACGTCACTTTGAAAATTATCACGTAATTGTGTAATTTATTTGTGTGTAATGCGGTAAACCTACAAAAACTTTACTAATCAGGTGTTTAACAAGTCAATTAGTTCAGGTTTGTTATTTAAATATATACTACAAGTATTTTAAATACAGGGGGCGCCATGGGCGCTGCGACTGCAAAAAGGTAAACACTGCAAGATAGTAGCCGCCTGCGATGTGTGTAGGTGGTGAAAACTCCGATGAAATGGTGGTCATGGCCTAGGCCACTCCCAAGGAGGACTAGAGTGTTGTCGCTGCTTCATGTGATTGCTGGATGCTTAGTTGAACCTGGTGGTTGGAGCTAGCGCGACCGTCCACCGCGCCGCAGCTTCATCCGAGTGTGTGCGCCATAGTATGATGTGCGGATTACAGTTGTTGGACGTACGGCATTTTCTAGATTGCAATGCCAAGTGTGGTGTTGTCAAAAGTGAAAGTGTTCTTGCTGCCGAGTTTTGCTTGTCGCGAAGGACAAGGTCGACGATTAAATAAATGCTTTCGCAGAGTTCACGTGTGACTGACTGGACGCACATGCATAAAACCCCAGTGCGTCGGCGAAGTGTTCATACGATGGATGGAAACAACTTTATTGCAATGTTCTTACGAAGCCTGTGATCTCCGAAGGCCAGAGCTACTGCATTGCCGGCTGTTTTGTGAAGCGCGAACACGTACGGCCGTTCTCATCCGTTGCTACGTGAATGCTCCCGTGCTGTCACAGGCCACGCGTGTTATTCAGCAAGGCAGACAAGCTGTTTTGTAGTTAGATGGGCTAACGCCGTCGGCACTTGCCCTTGGGCATCGTTTATCAAGCGCTGATTGCCTAGAACATTGCGGTGACACGTCAGTATATTTAAAATAAGCGGCCTGCCGGTTACCTCGTCAGATGATGGTACACTGAGCGACATAAAAAAAGTTGCCCGAGCCTACGTTGCAGTGCACCTTTCTGTCATCAAAACTTTGGAAATCAACATTCCTGACACCTGTGCCGAAGAAACTAATGCAGCCAGCTGCATTCGAGTTTTTTTGTGTCTTTTTGCGTCTCGCCGATTAAGAGTACTAATTCGCAAAGCACTTTATCATAATAAATATAGTCAATCCTGCAAGAGTCATCGAAGATCCAATATTAAAGGGCCTGTGGACAGGACCACCACCAGCAGCAAGTCGGGCTGATGAGGAGGCACAAATGTTAAAACAATACATGCGTGAACAAAAAAAAAGAGAGAAAGTATCGATAACTCCAATGGGACTTCAACCACCGATCTCACCAGCTGATGTGTTGCTTTAACCAACAACGCTACAGCTGCCGATCAGTTTGAGATGGCAAACAAGCCGGTTTTGTATTGTTGTCGTGCTAAACCTAATTAACATTTTTGTTCACTTTTTTGTTTGGACGTACTTTTAACTGCTTTTATTGTTATGTCTACACGTACCGCTAGACACTCCCAACTATTCAAATAAAGCGCCTAACCAAAAAATGCATGACGTCACTTCCGTGCGGTGCAGTAGCCGTTTTTGTATGGGGGTGGCTCGTGCACCGCGCGGAGGCAGCAGTCTCTGCCTAGCAAAAATTGGTGGCGGCGGCGCGCCGACTCTTCGGCGCACACGTCTAAGCGTTGTCATCATGCAACAACGCTGACTTTTCTAAACGCAAAAACAGAAAATATTGCGTTTTTCAGTTATTTTTATTGTAAAACAAATGGCCCTACAATCTGTTTATTTTCGTTATTTCGGCCAATGTCGTGTTTGTATTTTGTTACATAAATTCATAGGCAGTTTCGCAACTCATATGATTGAATAATTTTGTAGTCATAATATAGGGCCTAGAATAAAGCCATATTACACTCTAGCCACAGTTACCACGCCTGCAATGCAAATTGAAATTTGCCACTGCACAAGTAATTCGTGAATAGTTTATTGAAGTGCATAATTCAGTCTCGTTTTGCAATAAAGTACTATAGTATCAATTTTTTTTTTTTGTAAAGTGAGCTTGTAGAAGATCTTCGTCTGATTGTTGCAATTACGCTGTAGCCTTTGAGACAACACTTTTTTGGCCGCGTCTGCTGCCACCGGGTGGCACGAACCTTTTCGAGGCAAAAGCGTTCGGTTCACCCAATAGCCGCTTAAAACTGGCTTGACTTGACTCAAAACGTATAAATAGACAACGACAGAATCGCCGTGTTGGACATTTTTTTGGGGACGTTTAAGTCAAGGAGAATAAAAAAAATTGCTGAAGTAGAAATGATTGCGCAGAAATGAAGCCGTTCCTCTGGGAAGATGGCGGCTGTGGCGGCCATCTTACTAGGGGCATAATAAAGTATCACCGTTCAGCGATTAAAAACTAAACGTTTCCCTCGCACGCCCAACGAGTTTAATGTGGGAACTTTTTCGGGCCACATAGCGCTCCAAGTGCGTCTTAAAGTTGCTAGTTTTCCGTAGTGAGCCTCTAATTGGAGGCAAAGTTCTTTGAAGATTCAGTCATCCATACCTGTTTCTGTGTGTTATTTCGTCGCGAACAACTATCCTTTAATATAGAACTAACGTAGCATTTACATAACATATCAAAGCCACTAGAACTTTAAGTGGGCACTATCAGAAAAGAGCATGTTTCCGCCATCTTGGCAGTGGCAAAAGGTGGCTTCACTTCTGCTGGCAATGCATTGCGGGAGCTTCCACTCCAGCAATTTTTCTTTAATCCTCCTTGGTTTAGGTGGTGGGAACGAAAGGTCTAAGGTTCCTCACTAACTTGTGAGGATCTTTACCGTACGGTGGTTATTTATCCGTGGTCTTTGCTTGGCCGGGAGCCTTATGCATTCGCGAGAACCGCCTCTGCGCATGGATACGTGGTCTCGTTCTGTAATACTGTCTATAAGCAATGTGGTAACGACTTGCCCGATCATGAACACCGTGTGTTATGCTATTTGTGGATGTATGCCGTACGTGTATGTCTGGTAAGTGCGTGTGTAGCGTAAGGATCAATGTGTCGCTTCGGTGAAGAGTATGCTTACGCCAAAACTTTCATTGAAGCTTCTTCTTGCGTAACTGCGTGAGACAGATACGAAATGCACAAGTTGGAAGCGACGGAATATTACCAGGCGTTCACACGACGTTATTTTCGAAGTGGCTTAAATATGTTGTCGCCGATTACAATAATCGGTTTTCTAAGCTGTCTTTTATTGTGGGTGTATACAAAGAAAAAAAAGAAATAAAGTTGAAGATATGCTGGGAGCACTATAAATATTCGGTCAAAATTGCCACCTTAAGCGTCTTCTTAAAATTAAACAGTGCCGCAAGGCAGTCGTGCCTTGCGGTGAAGTGCACGCTGTGTATTGCGGTAAAGCATACATATTGCGCGCGCTCGTGTGTAAATTGGAAATGTAGCACTGACATTGGGCCTCGTGTGTGCACCTAAATTGTACACGCGCTATCCTCTGCCTCATCAGTGACGATGCGGCAGTCAGTATCGTCATCATCTTCAGCTTGTGTAACAAGCACAGAACAATTTACCTAGTAAAATATATTTTGTGGCAGGCAATTCGCAAGGCATTCAGATGTTAGTTCATTGCAGGATTAATTCATGATTGTTAAATGGCCTTCAAATAAACGAAACATGCATATGAGAGGCTTCAGTCGTACTTCAAAATTTGTGCCATGCCTCAAATTGAAAATGATTATAAAGGAAATATATGCTAAGGCTGGGTGTAGATTACCATTCACAATTCAATTACCATTCATATTTTAGAAACTTAGAAAATTTGTAGCTCATGTTTTCCTATCGAGTAAGCACAAAAATAACTGTTGAAGAATGGTCTACAATTACTCACACAGTTTGCAAGAAATAGATCTTTGAAACGTATGTCGTGCCAGAACTAAGTGCAAGGTGGTTAGAGGAAACTGGTTATGACCCGACATAATAGCGCATGTTCGAACGTTTTACATGGGCTGCTTGTTAGCAAAATGGTGTGGGAATTAGGTAAGTGCCTGCAGGGATCTGCACCAAGAGACGAAACCTGCTACATCTTTTTTATAAATTTCATTATTTGTGTCAAGCATGCGTGCACTCTTCGTTGTTGTGTTCTCTCGGGGAGCAAGTATATGGCATACGCTTGAAATCCATACGTTACACCTGCAATTTGAAGATGTTATCACAGTGGACATGAACGTGCAATGTAGTTGAAAACGTTGCTGGGCACCAACTTTCTTAACAGTCTGAACCCGCTTATACTACAAAAGTTACCACGTGACTTCAGCCAAATAGTTTCTAACAGTTGTGGTTACTGTCAGATAGAAGTAATAATGAGCTAGTTGTGCTTGGACAACAGTCTTGCTTTACTGTATTAAAATACAGTAATTTAGTACCTGCATATAGAACTCACCACTTAGTTATTTTTTTTTATTTGTGGTCTTATTTGTTACAGTTTACTTTCAAAATATTTCATACAAGGTGGTTAAGTTGTAAGTCCATACAGTGGGCAAATTTTATCAGCAGTACCGCATGCTGTACAATCACTTTTACTTCTCCTAGAAAGCATGGTATTCCACTATTCCGGTATGTCTCGGCTGGGCTTCTCGACCTCGACGACTGTACATGTCAAACAGTTTGCCAAGTGTAACTACTTACTCCCCCATAACTCTAAATTTTGTCGAGCCATAATAAATAATTGGCAGTAAGGACCAGTTACAAAACCCTTTTTTTATGAAGTGCTCATTAATCAGGGACCTAACAATTCTGTACATAAACGATGACAGCAACCACTTCTCCACAGATTGAACGATTAGGTTGTACTAATAAAAGCATTAATATAATCAGACTCTTTTTTCTTTGAAAAGTAAATACAATGCATAAATAGTCTTACCAGTCCGTGATTCAATATTGTAGCTAAACTATCGTTGAAAGCCAGAGTCATTTACAAATGCCATGTGAATTCCCAGAAAGCGCTAGGTAGCTTTATATAAATTGGGGATGTCTGCAAAAAAGCAAAAAGCCTACGTTTATGTTGAGCAGAAGTCCAAGTGAACATGCATGCATATGTTCGTGAACTAGTTCCCTGTAACATGTGGTGCAACAGCTCTAGCTTAAAAGCTTCAGGCAGCTTTTATGCTGCTCCAAAAAGATTTTAGTTGCACCACAAGCTCCGGATATGGCTTTCATGAGTCACGTCACTGTGCCTGTTGAGTCTTTAAAAAAAAACAGGTTTGAAGGGGATGCTAAAAATTTTTTTTGAAGGGGTGAGTAGCAGAGAGCATTAATTTATTAAAGTCTTCAATTTTATTATGTTAGCTTTGAGGCTTGCAGGTATGTTAAATGAGCATGGTCACTTGAGTAACACTCAGAGGTCAATAATTATAGGGTGAACAGCAAGGTATGTATGAAGAGACAGGATTATGAAAATTGCAGAAGTACAAGTAATGAAGTTGTCGAGAAGACTTTGTTAACAGTACATTTACAGGCTTCACGCACAATTTCCTTTCCAGCAGGGTGAATTTACTTTTGCTGATGCTTCCGATGGCATCATTGCACTTCATAAGCACTGGTTTTATGCACTGCACGTGACGATCTTGTTTTTTCAAGGTTCATGTACTGATTAAAAAGTATAGGATCAAGAAAGTTACATGCTGTCTTAAGGCATAATCAGGCTCACCATAGAGGTAATTGGTGACATTTTAGTGAGTTGTATGTGGGAGGTCTGTGTACATAACATCATAGTAATCTTGCAATGCTGTAGCTTTATTTGTGTAACGAGTGAAGCTTCTTTTCCTGTTAAACATTTCTGCCAAGCAAACAAGTTCCAACAGTAGGATTTGCCCTTGGGTAAAGCAGGTGGTAAGAGAGAGCTTATTCAGAAGCCCTTCAAGAGTACCCACTGAAGGAATTAGTACCTATAGGGCAAAAATTCCAGTGCACCAAGAAGGGCAAGGGAGGACGGTGCAGGTTAACATTTCAGGAGGGCATCTTTTGGACATCATCCTTCTCTAGCCACAAGCTTGTGTGGCCAATGTTTAGCAGACTCCTACTAACATAAACTAGGTATAAATGTTGCTTCTCTATTGCAAGATGACACACCATATACCTTTTGAGAGTCTCCTCACCACAAGCCCTTACATTAGCCTAAAAATATTTTTTTCTACGGTGCCCTTTTTTTGTCCTAAACAGTTGTCTGAAGCAACAATATGCATATTGTGACAGTCTAGCTGGTGACCACAGAGATGGCTCCCGCCATCACGATGTATACTCCACTCAAAATGTAAGACACTGCAAAATCATAGTCCGGTGTGCGTGCATACGACCTTGAACATGCAAGCAGTGACCACTTCTCTTGTGTTCTCTGCACTGGCGCATGCTTGTTGCACACCTGTTCAAGATTGTGACAGTGAAATTAGTTCTGGCAATGCTGTCTCAGAGGTAAGACTGTGTACACCCTTAGGAGCACCATGGTGGAGCGAGCAGAGATTCATATCAAATGTAGTAATAAACTGGCAACATCATGGTGATATAAGCACACTTGCATTAATTTATTACATTTTTATTGAGGCAGACATCACACAGCTAAGCCTAGTTGTGATCTCTTTTCATTATTGTCTACATAGTTTTCCCGTTGGTCACAGCACAGGAAGAAAAATTCCTCTGTGGGAGCACCATATTTTAAGCTTGCATGACTCCAATGAAGCACTGTGCGAACAGATATATTGAAAATGTCAATACTTCGGGTCCTACAAATGGTGAACTGGTTGTCACATTCAGCCCGTGATCCTGCAGGAGCTTTAGCATATACTCTAAGGTCATTTTGCATCAACAATGCCACATACAATAGTTTAATAATGGTTGTTAATGGGCAAGATGATGCATAGCTTCAGGGAGGTAATTAAGCTAAGGGGGAAAATTATAGATGCCTAAGCACCACTGGAAAAATGAAAAAGCACAGAAAAAGAGCATCGGTCGCAGCTGAACTACAGAAAATATTTACACTGCACCACACATTCGCATCGTCTAGAATTTTCCCTAATAATGTTATACCAACCTGCCTAGCAGCAAGTACTTCTAAGGCAATAAAGTGCAGAATGATACTTGCATAAGACAGGGAACAGGACGCGAGTTAACTGCCATCTATCTTTGTTTGTGCAGGGTGTCTACCAACCTGGAAAAGTCGGGGAATTGGGGCCTTGCTGGAAAACTGTAGGAACTTTGGTAAAACCTGGCTAATTCATGTAAACTGGTGGCAGTCTGTGCCACCATCACAAAAATAAGCATTACCCTTGATCAATACTCAAAAAGTCACTTCTTCGACTGCAACTACAGTGAACAGCTAGAAGAGGCCTAAAAAAAGGCAATGCATAACTGTTTCTTCTTCTTAGTGTACAAACAAAAGGATACACCGACCAAAATAACACAAAGTTTACTGATGTTTGGGCATTTGATATTGTTCTGAATGACAGCCATAAGAAAGGTACATCGTATTTAAGTATGACTAGGTGCGTGATGTAAGCATCAAAAGTATATGGTCAGCGTTCCATAAATCTTATTGAGTATATGTGCAGCTGTGTGAATCTGCAGGGATTCCAGGTGCTGGCATGATGCAAGCTTGTTTTCTTCGACCAGAACACGGTTGCTTGACCAGTCAATTTGAAAGCCTGTATATTCCGCATGTTCAGCGAGGGAATCCAAGGCCACCCATGATTTGGTGACTTCATTTTGAACTGTTGTGTTGTTTAACTCTTTCATTGAAATCACAGGTCTCATAGACTGACATGTTGTCACACTCGTGGCAGACTACAGTGTAAAGAAGACTACAGAAAGTTCGCTCGGCAGCTTATTCTTCCCATTGACTAAAGCATTCCTTAGCTTCCATGTTGGTACATGCACTATTTTGATGTATGTTCCTTCTACATATCACATATCATATCTGACTTTCCAAGCACAGCATTTCTCACATCAGTAAACTTGTGCATATTTGTCGTGGCCACAAATTCGGCTTGGCTTGAAGGCCTTTTAGTTTGGTGCTTATGTTAGAACTGCCATCACAAGAGGTTTGCTGGGCTATGTCTTGCCTTGTATAATATTATTGCTATTATTATTATTATTGGCGATGCAGCTGCAAACGTCCTCCGCTATGCACTTATTGCAGATATTTCAAGAGTAGCACACTCTCTTCTCATTTCATTTCCTTGAGATGGTGTTATTAAATCCATGAGTATTTTTTATCATTATGTTCATAGAAGAGTACGTAAATAAAGGTAGCATGAAGGTAACCAAAACACGCAACTTAGCTTCACAAAAAAAGCCTACTGGCTTTTTCAGCCTGCCTTTGTTGTACATTGCCTGGTCACTCCTCACAACGGTGTTCATGCTGTCTGAGACGCATCTGGAAGCTAAGTTGCATGTTTTGGTTGCTGACAAGGAAGGCTTCTTTTCAACTCTAGATGGCTTTATGTATAATGATAAGGTAGCCACTGGTTTGGAAAAAAGCTGAATAAATCATTTTCTGAGCAACTGCAGCCAATCAATTTATGTGGATGGACATGCATCTTCACTTTCACATGCAAAGTCTGGTGTTCCCCAGGGATCAATCATGGGACCAGTTTTGTTTCTCATATACATCAATGACATTGGACATGGTTTGTCATCTACTATCAAATTATTTACATACAACTACATCATTTATAGAAAAATTGACAGTACCCAAGCTAACGAGTCATTATAGTTGGACCCTAATAAACTCGCATTTTGGTGTCACCATGGCAAATTAACACTTCCAAAACGAAGGCCATGGCGTTTACAAGAGCACATAAAACAGAAATGAGTCAATATGAAATTCAAGCTCTCCCCATTGAAAAAGTATCCCTATTTAAGTATCTTGGAATTCATTTATCTTCTGACCTGCCTTAAAATAAGCGCATGGATATCATAACTAGTGAGGTGTCAAAAGCACTTGGATTTATTAAAAGAAACCTTTACTTGGTGAACTATACCTCTAAAATGCTAGCATACACTACACTTGTCCGTTCAAAGATAGAATATGCATCCATCATCTAGAACCCACATCAATCATATCTCATCGATTAACTAGAATTAAAATAAAATGAAGCGGCAGGATTTATCACCAAGTGGTATTCTCGCTACTGCAGCACTACAGATATTACACACTCACCTTCATTACCCCTTCTTGAAAAACGCAGACTGTCGTCAGTGTTGTTGCATTTTCGTACATTTTATCATAGTAAATGTGCCTTCATGAAGCTTGTACAAACACACCTCATAATATTTTGAAACATATTGATCACCAATTCAAAATACACCCTTTTTTGCCACGCACAATTATGTATCAACACTCACCATTACTTCGAAGCACACATCACTGGAACACACTGCCAAGTGACATCGCTTGATTCATTGATCGTGCCACCTTTGTAAACCAATTCGATATTTTCTTGGACTTATGACTTACCTATCTGTGTGAGTTTGTAAGTGCATGTATGTGCTTATTTTTACACTTCTTTCATTGCAAATATATTTTCTCCTTAAAAATGATAGTCTTGCTTGGGATACTCCAATGCAAAAATTTTGGTCTGTCAGCAAAAAGGCTCAAGTACGACCACATCCACAGCATCCACCAGTATTGCTCAAGTTTTTGCGTTCATACTTGTACGATTGTCAATAAAAAGCAAATATTGAGCATATTTGAGGCACAATATCAACACGTCGATATTGTGCACTGTGTTTATTTATACTAGAAAAGGTATAAATAAGTAATTCTAAGCACTGCAGCTGACAATGCGACGCTTCGCATGGAAAGGTGAGTCTCCTACGCTTTGCTAAGACGATACTGTGCTGCTACCTGTCTTGAAATCTACAGAATATGGCCTCCAAGATTGCACGCATGCTGCGTGCTCGCTATAACAAAGGCCATCCTTTCGTTTTCTGAAATTACCGCCAGATGGCACTCATGTCTCACGCAACACCTCCAGGATCCCATTCACCAGTTTTCTCGTGCAAAACATCAAATAAATATTTCTGTCTATTCACTCTTTTCAGGCGAAATACAATAGTCTTTCGACGTCATTTTTGGTGAAATATACAGATAGGGGGCAATTTTTTTCATGGCAATTTTCTGTATATATATTTTTTTGCACTATAGCTGTGTCTCTCTTATTGAGTTTTCATTCCTGCCACAATTTTTTTTTCCTTTTGCATCTTTGTCTATGGAACTGTATTTTACATTGTTTACCACTTTAATTTTATAATGGCAATGTTCTGATTTGCAAATTTATTGTATAACTAAAACCCCCTGCATAATGCCTGAATGGGCCTTTAGGGTATATATTAATAAAAAAAAAGTGTTGATGCACAAAGCGGGTAACTGAACGAATAAGTTTATGCTCTGTTACTAACGCTTAATCAGGAACATGTAGCGGCAAGTGTGAAAAAAGCAAAAAGGCAAAAACTATCAGTTTTTATTTCAGTGAAGATTCATGTTGCCACTAAGAGCTGTTGTTTCAGAAAAAGACACTTGCTAAATAAATGTTTCAGAGTATATTCAAAGAAATTCGGAGCGTTTGAAGACTTGTGATCCGCTAAGAATTTCTAACTCAGATTCTATCATCTTATCACTAAGTGAACAACCTTCTTTGTGCCGTAATGCATTCGGTATAGACGTAAAAGATTTATATTATTGTTTGCCCCAATGTGAAGATTTGAAGTGTATAAAGCAGTGCATGAGAGAAGATAATGATGAGTTGATGTTTCAGTGCCAGTGTGGCATCTCTATTGCGTCGTTTTTAGAGCTCATGCAGGCCACCTAATTTCTACCGTTGTGTCTTGGAAGGGAAATAATTTTGTCCAAAAATCTGGTATCTGCATTGAATCATGAATATACCTGTAATTAGTTATATTTTTCTTGGCTATGTAGACGGGCAGCTGCAAAAGCATTTGAATTGGTTATCATCACACGCTGTTTGATATGTCCATGACTTCTTAGTTCTACTGGACATTAACAATTGCTCTTTACTGGTTGCTAATATAAAGAAAGATGTTAAGGAAAACGAAATGTCAGCGTTTCACTTTGGAGTTTCAAAAAATTGATGAGCTACAGTTTCTCGATTTAAGACAGGCTTTCGTCAAAGATCACATATATAGCAATACCAACCTAGATTCATAAAGCCAATTCTAAATTTTAATTCTGGCATCCTGTGTATGTATCCCATACATACACAGGATAGCACATGGTTTGAAAAATGTTGGTGCTCGTTATTGCATAAACATGTCATTCTTAGCACGTAATAAAGTGCATAATGTGTGTACTTTGGTGGATAGAGCATTGTGTCAGCCGCCAGGGAAAGGGAACAAATGTGTCTCCAGTCATGTCCACAGATATGCTCCTTGCACTACTGGCGTGGTTTATGGGATTCCACTGTCTTGCAGCTGCGAATATTTAGGTGAAATGGGGCATTACATAAACGTGTGCTTAAGAGAGCATGGGCTAATGCTATCAGATGCTAAAATCACGTCTAATTTAGCAGCTCGTTGTAGGCCATGTGGATGTGTGCTCAGGGCTGGGCAGAGATGCCCGAAAAAGTATTCTGGAATGCAGATATCGAAATGCGTGGTTTGGAAGCATAAAATACAGATACTGAGATAAATTTGTAATTCATGTGACAGGATATTTCAGAGATACGTTTGCAAAAAGACGAAAAAGTATTCCAGAATACATATACTAAAATACTTTTGTCTATGTCGGGGATAGTTATACTTCATACAAACATTTGTTATGTGCAGCATAATATTTAAAATGTGCAGCACATTGAAACTTGCAAATGAAATTGATTTATTATATTTTTGCCATTCTCCGAGGGTCATTAAGGCATTACAAAGGATGCTTACACAGCACATAATTGTTAATAACCACATATTTACAGATATCAGTTGCAATAAAAAACTATGCCATATGAGAGCATCAGTCACACGCATTGTACACTGAAATCCGGAACTCAACAGCAACACTATTAGTTATGCTAGAAGGAGCATAGTTCAAGCAAAGTGCTGGAACCATAAACAAACGAACTTCCAGTTGAAGGTTTAGTGTTTTCTAGAAACATCTTAGAAAAGGCAGAAAGAATTAAGAACAGACAAAACAAGGAATGCGAAAGGAAACTCAAAAAGACCTCTTTCGAATCGCTGTTTGGCCATGCTGGCGTTTTTCAGAAATGCTCTGCAGAAAGAAGTATCGTAGATGGCACACGGCACCAAATTCTCTTTGGGTGGTTTGTGGCTTCCGCAATAAGCTCCAGTTTTTCAAATGGGCTGCAAAAGAAAAGTGGAAAAAAAACGAGAAAAACAAACACTACTCGTTCAATTGGCATGAGGAAATACATTTAAAAAATGGTGCCCATTGTGCAGTATACAATACTCCTCACAATGAAAATATCTGTGCTGGAATTCAATATAGCAGTATAACATTATTGTCGTGCTGAAGCAGGCCATCATTCAAACATATCATGGGATGCGAGTAGCAAAGCAACTAGCTCGCTTTCAAGAAGGTAGGAGTCAGTTTCGCCCTCAGCAGAAATGTAGAAATGGTGGGTGCATATCTTGCCGTGGACTGCCAAGGTCACAGCAGAAATTTTTTTCCCCATTGTCAACACGTTTCAGCTCATTTACGAAAAAAAAAAGTAACAAGATACCCGTGTCCTGGATAGTATCGCGATACATGCGATACACCTTAAATGTATTTCACTACTGAGATACAAATACATTTTTTAAAAGTGCCTTGATACAGCAATACAGACACTCAAAAGTATCTCTTAAATACTATTGCGATACTACCCAGCCCTGTGTGTGCCCCACTTGTAGAAAACAAATATCAAATATTGACATGTTGATTAGCACATGTGTGAAGTAGCCGAAGCATTTTCATTAGATCTAACAACAAGTACATAAGTATTTCATGTAAGACTCGTCTAGATGAAGAACATAAGGTCTTAGAGAAGACATGAATCATTCTGTGTTGTAACACATGTGTACATGTGCATAGTTTTGATGAGTAAATATTTTCTATATATGTTCTTTCCTTTTCCAAATAAATTTCAGTTGTGAAATCAGCGCTGTGACCCTCTCTGACTGCTTCTAACCCGTTCCTTTGTAAAATATTCTATGGTGAACACTCACCAATTTGCCTAACTCACAATTCTGCATCTTTTATTTACCTATGGAATCGGGGAAGCAGTTGCGGTCTGACAGATTCCTTTTTTCCACCCCATATTCAAACATCAGCGCTTCAAACGCTACCGCAGCTTTTATTGCAGGTGTCTGAGTACTTTCATTGTGCTCCACGTCTCAGAACCCAGAGAAATAAAACACCAACAAGCATGTGTGCATTGTGTAAAAAAAAAAGAGAGTGAAAGAAAGGATAAAGTAAATTTTGCTGTACAGTTTCGTTGTTGCGACATTGTTGTTAGTCCTTGTCAAGACAAAGTCGCATAAAATACGTAAGTACTCCTTTTTGCTGAAAAGTATATTTTAGACATGTACAAATGAGACGGGGATGCAAATCATCAGTAAATACAGCAGTCTAGATCAAAATAATCTAGTCCAATCCTAAATGGCCTGCAGGCTATAGCCATTATAATGAACTAGAATGTGCTCCAGTAAGCCAACTGGCCGGGCTGTTGCATCCTTGTTTTATACGAATGCCACGAGATAGCGCCACCTTTACGTTTCCTAGCAGCATTGGCTGCACTGTTGGACTATCGCAGGCTCCTTCAAACTTGCAGCTGCAGTTGATTTTATTTGTGTGGTTGTGTTCTGGTTGTTCCAAAAACCAAACAGCCAACTTCCTCGGTGCCTGGGTCACAAGTTTTGTTTTGACCAGATACACACATTTTTTCATATTTACCACATACACTCACAACATTATGAGTGTGTGTGTAAAATGTGTTCATTTGTTTTATATGAGTGCCTCTTATTTTATCTTTTTACTGCTAAAGTGTTCTTTCCACCGCACATCTTCCAAGAAGACATTATGGTCATGGAGTTTGCTTTTAATCTATGTGAAAAACCTGGAAAAATCACTAAATTTGAAAAAATTTAAATTGATAAACACCCTGTTGTGGCTTTGCTAGCAAGTATGTTAGGAAACAGACACATGTGCAGTATGGAAGTGTGCAATGTCACAGTCATGTATTGTCAAGAAACGTCACATACCTACGCTTGAAATAATTTTCTGACCTTCCAAGTTTCAACAGATGTGTCAATGACACATCACTTCTTTCCTAGGATGAAATGCTTTCAAGAGTCCTATCAGGACCCCTGCCTGTGATCTTTTTCAGGTATTTAATATGAACTGACATGCCCTAATGCTTGCATACTTACACAACAATCTGTCAAATTTTCCATACACTCTTAACAGCCTGTAAATTCACTCCTAACAACACCCCCTTCACTCTTCCAGTATAGGCCAAAAGGGTGATTATTTACAATACCATGCTTGTCGAACATTACTATGAATCTTACAATTGTTTGGTGAAAAAAATTAGGGGACCCTCAAGGTTTGAGTAGAACACAACAGTGATATCCTACCCTAGTGCATACTCTAACCGCCTAGTGCATACCTTTTGCAGGGTAACATTACTTGAAAAGTTTATACTGCAGTTAATTACTACGTAATCAATGTTTAGAGTGGCTTGTGCTAGTAAGGGTTTCGCATATATTGCAGTCTGCGTAATGGATTTCTAAATGGTGGCTAAGCGAGCTTGTTGATACGTGCACATAGTTACTTCGAAGAGCGCAGAGATGGGACACAGGATAGACTACGCAATACAGGTACTGTGTAGTATGCTTTAAACCACGAGCAACTATGTGCATGAAATGTTTTTAAACTTGATATGCACCCAGTACATGGTCCTAAGAGAATACTCCAGTAGCATTTGTGCCTTTTGTTTTTTGTGGCTGCTTTAAACAACGAAGTCATTATGATAATCACACGTTCTGATGGCCAGTGGCAATGCACATTTGTACCATGAAATACTGCGATATTACATATTGTATTGTGAAGCGTGTATACTAGACGCGTGTATTTGTAAAGCATGAAAATTATTTTTGAGCAGGCACGTGGCTTTGTGGTAGAATGCCTGCTTGCCACACAAGCAGCTTGGCTTCTATTCTCACTCAGACCTAGAAGGTTTTATTTGTTATTCTTTTTATTTCCATGTTTTTATATAATAGACCAGATGTAAAGTGAACATAGAGAATTTCATGCACCAAAAAAATGCCAACACTGCAGCTGTACAGGTGGAATCACACTTGTCCAGAGCAGCGAAGCGCATGGCTCTTGTTAGTGACGGCTTCTACGTCACCTTAGCTACATGCTTCTGTTTACGCTTAAATTATCGCACAAAGGCCTAGCACGCCGTATGCCATGTTAGATATTCATACGGCGTCGGCATTAACATATTTCTGCAGAAAACAGCAACTGGAGCGGTCGGCTGGGTGTTTTAGACAAGTGTGTTTCGATCTCTAGAAATATTAAGTGATTTAACACTCCAAATTTAATTTTGTTGTGTTCGATTCAACAGTCATGATTTGCAAAACTGTATATGTTTTAAAAGTTTACAAATGTTTTAAAATGTTAAGTACACCAAAATAAAAGAAAACTTGTGCAACAGTATGATACACAGCATCCGCCCTGGCACATTAAAAGAAAAAAGACTTGAGAAGTTGTGTAGCGCAGCTGGCTACTCAGCTCCAGGAATGTGCTATGTGCTTGTACCAATGAATACTTACCCTTTCTTAACGGTTCTGTGGATTTTGAGGGCCTGATTATTTCCTACGGCCAATCAATTTTTTTAATGTACATTTCTTTTATGTCACTGGAAAGCTCATAATTCAGAATGTCTAATCACGCATTGGCAACACAAAAAAGGCAATGAAACAGTTTTCACCAACCGTTGTTGCTGATGGAGTCTTATATGCAACACATGTTGAAAACAGTGGCCTACAGCTGTTCACTGCATTGGTACCAAATTCTGCCATGACAGAGTGCATGAGCAAAGTGCTGGAGAGATGGTGTGTGCATGCACTGTGGTTCAATGCAGGTTTTTTGTTGCTGTGGAGGAAGCTCCACTGCTGAGCATCAATTTCTTAACCTTTTGATGGTTAATAGGATGAATGCATCCCACTTTTTCCTCAGTAAAACTTACTCTGCCACTTTACGTTGCCATCAGCACAATGCCTTCCAGTTGTGGTGTACCAGAAACATTAAGGAAACTGAGAAACTATATATTGCACATTTACAATGCATGGTATCAGTGATACGTTGAGTTTAAAATCTTTTATTCTGTTAATATTTTTTTTTCAGCCGGTGTCATATTGCGTACCAGGTAGCTAAAGTTTCAAATTTATGGTATTCTTCTGTTCAGATTTTTTAAAGAATTTTAGCATGCAACTATAGATTTTCTTTCTAAATTGCAAAAATTATATCTGTCTAAAATCATTGTGGAAGTGCACTCGAATGAAAAATGAAGCAGTTCTTTGCATAGCCTAACAACATAGCATACATGCATAACTGTTTTTTCATGTTTGATGGATGCCACAAAACAGCACATTCTTTGATATTTTTTATCATTATGAGGAGAGGCAATGAGACCAAAAGCTGTGGCTAAGACACTGTTGCTAAAATTTCGTGCCAAAGGAAAAATATGGCAAAACTGCTGCTTCATGCAGCCAGGAAGCCAAAGAGAACACAAATTTTCAAGATCATCAAATCATGAAAGATGTATGAGGAAAGCAAATATGTCACACCTGAATAGAGTTCACGAATGTGATGCAGCATTTGTTAACACACTTACAGCATTCAGTGCATTGACACCACATCAAAGTGGCTTGCCATGATTCATTACCACAATTTTAATTATTTGCGAAAATGCAGGCTTAACTGAGATGTTCGCCCTTATTCATTGCAGATACAAGACAAGACATGCATAGACACAGCTTCGTTAAATGTAAATGAAAAGCAATATTCTCCTTTTTCTTCATTGTCATATGAATGCGTGCACTCATCTATGCCTGCTGTTTTCTCCTTGTTTTCGACGAGTTTCAATATTATCGCCACCTACCGACAAGACAGACACAAGCTGAAAGGGTACGTGTATGTGAAGACCTTGGGACAGAGCCGCTAGACTCAATGCCACAGGCAGAGGAGCAGAATTGCGTAGAAAATCTGAAATTAAGGTTCACTGCAATTTTTCTCCCAAAGTTTTAGAAGTGTTCCTCTGTACTGCTTCCATTGGGCCTTTTTGGGCAAGAAATTTGGCAGCAGAATTACAGCTTAGTGCCCTTATGAGACAATGTGACATGTGTTGCCCCACTTATTCGAAGATGCTTCATGGGTCGATGCGCCACATGCGTCCCACTTTTTTCTCATAAACTGATGGCCATATTTTAGTGAAGATTGTGTCACACTATTTTAAGGCATGAAGTTCTGCAAATTTCTGTTATTGTGTGAAAAATATCGATGAATTCACGAAGGGTAAGTTAAATTGCATAATAAGCAAAATTGAAAGTGAGAATGCAATATATATACTATATAATTTTAAGCCAGATTAACGATTGTCTGAGCTGCAGCAGGCAACATGCAGAAATTCTCCAGAACTCGATACTAAGCTTTTGCCACGAAGCGGTGTAATGGCACAGCTGCTGTGATTTTCAAACACCATTTCAAAATACATATACAACTCAAATTACTCAAGGGAAAGGGAGCTTGAGTTTATCATACTTCTGCATGTTTCCAAATAAAGATCTATTAACACTTCCTGGCCAGTTAATTGCTGTACCCCTAAACAGACATAAAAGTGAAAACCATGACATTTGGTAGTCTAACAATGGACCTAGGGATTTCAACATCACACCAATGTGATTTGGCATAAGCTGTAAAAGCTTATTCAATCAGTCATACGTTGTTACCCTTTTATGCCAGTTTTAACGTGATAGTTTTAAAAATCTAGTGGGCATCGTTGATTGTGAGTGATGAACCTTGTGAGCAACTGGAAAAATCAAGAAAGATGCAAATAAAATAAGTAATAAAAAATTTCCCAGTTTGCGGGAGGATCAAGCCCAGGCCGTTTGCATGGCAAGCAGGCGTTCTACCGCACAGCCACACATCTGCTTGGAAATTAAGGAAAATAACTTCATCTGCTTGAAAATGCAGTGAAAATAATGTTAAGCTTTGCAAACACATGTGTCCTGTATACTGCCTTCACAATTCAATATGTAATATCACAGTAATATTTCTTGATACAAGTGTGCATTGTAATCAGGCATCAGAACATGTGATTATCTTAAGGACTTCATAGTTAAAAGGTGGCCAGCCATAACAAAACGCACACATTTTGCTGCACACATTTCCTTCAGTCCACATAGTGAGTGCATACCAAGTTTGAAAAGATTTCATGCACACCAAGTGCTTGAAGTACGCACTAGGGCCAGGGTATCGTTATCGTGTTCAATTCTAGAGAGCGAACCTTAAGGGTCGCCTTATTTTTCTTTTCTAAGTGATGAAAATGAAGCATTATTCTAACCATGGATATTTTTATGCCAGCAATCAGACTAGCAGGTTAGCTCTGTGAGCCATTTTTGCGTTTATATCAGGTTCATTTGACTCAAGGAAAGCAATATTATTTTCAAATGGCACTGTATGCCAAAGACCTGACATGGTGTCCATTGTTGGACATTAATCTCCAGGTATCCTCGGCCCTCCCTCTTTCCCTCGTTGACGGGCCTGTTTTTTGTTTGAGAAAAGGTGGCAACCCTGGTGGCCGCAAAGTGTGAAAACAGTATAAAAATATTGAAGCAGGTTGTGTAGACAACAATCTACAGACAGTGAGTGGCATACAGAATTGACTTGGCTGTCTTCTATGTGTGTGTGTGTGGGGGGGGGGGGGGGGCACAAAAAAAGCTACTACAGGGCCAAAACAGATGCCCTAATTGCAGTGGCAACTATGCAAAGGGGCAGCTGGAAAGTCTACTTAAATCTTCCAAAGATGAGCGTCTTGAATTCGCTGTAGTTTTATCTCGAACGAATAAGGACTTGAAAAAAAAAAAAAGAAAACCTAGTTCTCATATATTTGAAACAGGCACTGATTGCAAGAAGGCTGTTGATAAACCAGGAACAAGTTTAGCCATGCCTTCATTGTTGTCAATTGTGAGCACACAATACATACCACAGCGATACTTTTGGGAAGCACACCTTTCTTTTTCTTTTTTTTTTTTTTGTGACCGAGGTTAGGGGCACAGGCTTTCACCCAGGTGTTGGGGAAGAAGACACCTTTGAGAGGCTTCTTGATGACAGAAACATACGATTTATTTACATATTTACAGGTGTAAAAAACACAAGGCGTCGAGATGCGCTTTTACAGGAGACATGACTGGCCGTAACGAAGGCCATAGAAAATGCCCCAAGTGCACACGCGAAGCGCTTTTCATATCCTCGATCCGTGCATGCGCCTCTCCTCAAACACGAACTGTTTGTCCCAGCAACACTGATGCGTGTTCCCTGCAGCACACCCAGACACCTCTTGCGTTTCTGCTGGACGCGTACCACATTTGGCTGGTACGCCAATGAGCGTCTATTGCAGACTTGGTCCTTGCACTGCCAGTCATAACATTGGAATGGATACTGGCAAGCTAACTGACACCTCCGAACCTGTGCCGCTTTAGTAGACGGGTCCCATCTGCAATGAACCACTTCTTAGCAGCAGAAGAAAAGAAAACAAGAATACTTCTTGGTTTTTTTGTTTTGCTTACCCGAGGCAATATTTGAACCAGCGAATTGAAAGCTGAGCATAATAACTCTTCAGCTATTTATGCATGATGACAGAAGAAATCATAGCCTTAAATAGTAAATAGTATAGGAGGTAGAAAAGGCAAGGGAGGATGCAAAGGAGAGAGTGAAAAAGAAGATGGGAGAACCATTAGAAAGAGGAGAAAGAGAAAAAAACAAGGGGAGAAACCAATTGCGTAGAGAGAGCAAAAAATACAAATATATTAACTAAAAAAAGCAGGGTTGTGCAAATATTCAAATGCTTCGAATATTTGAAGGAACAGTACTGTATTCAAACTCGCTTCGACTCGATTTTAAATTATTAAAAATTTTGAAGTATTTGCAATGAACAAATCGTTAACATTGATCTGCACATAACCTCCTGTGAAGGTGATTTCACTAAAGCACAGAGTGCTATGCTGTGAAAGCACCTATCCAAGAGAATTCGCACTGCCGCAAAACCTCTTCAAAGTTTAAGGGGCACTGCAACTATTATTGAATATGGTCGTGAAATGCGGCCAATCGGTAGTCAAGACTCCCGAGAACAGGTGAGCCAATTATTGTTGTGCAGCACAAGGCCACAATTTCTCAATAAATGTTCAAATTCACCTGAAAATTGCTTTCCTTTCACTCGACAAATTGCGCTACAAGCTCAAAAATTACCCATTACAGCCATTGTATCAGCGATTGGCTGATTCGAGCATGGCACGTTGGACGTTAATGGGGCCAGGCTCACTTGGACTATGATCGAGTCGTGAGTTTGAGTGAGTACAGCTGAGTAATATTACATGAGTTTGAGTTAGAGTGAGTGTGGCTAAGGAAAGTTTTAATGAGCTTGAATCCGAGTGAGGAAAATATTTGCAAGTCTGAGGTGGTGAGCCCTAAGCTCAACGTGTATTTCTTGGGTGAGCCTTAGTGAGCGCCACATTTTATTTCTGACCTATGTTCCTATATACCCGCCTATCAGCATAACTATCGACATCATATTTGCTTACATTGCTAATCAAGTCTGTTCAAGCATACATCAACACACAACCGTTCATGCGGTTATAGCACAGAGGCGCAAGTTAGGAGATGAGGGGGTCGCCAAGACCTCCCTTCACAAACTCGCTCATGGGACATTCATGGCCAAAATTTCTGATGTGAGCTGCATATTTCATAAAAATATTCTTATTGGATTGCGACTAGTGACAGCTGTTCGCTCACTCAGACACAGGTCAAATCGCGAGTCTGAGCATGCCGAACTGAGTAATATGTTGGTAAGTTTGAGCCTGAGTGAGAGTGGTTGACAAACAGTTTAGCGAGTCCTAATTAGTTCTGTTGAGCTAAATTTAAGTGAATTTGAGTCCAAGTGAGTTTCCATGGTGAAATGTATTTCTTGAGTGAGTTTAAATAGGTTCCACTTTTTCTACCGGCCTATGGCTGCTGCTCTCAAACATCAACACTTAATCCTTTGGCAGCATTGAAGCAGCTGCAGCCATTCAACCCTCATGCCTGCGATGCAGGATCGTTTTACTGAAGCAGGGTCTCGTTTCAGGAAAGGATGAGCCAGTTTTTCACACACAAATGTCAAACATTTAAAATAAAGTAATTTTAAATAAAAGCAAAACAATCACACTGAAACTGCACCCATTACCAAACTACTAAGACAAGCATAGCTTTGTAATTAAATGAAGTTCTGCTGAACATTTGAAACAAAAACAGTCACTAGTAGTTTTAATGCTGGTGTCATCCACAGTGGCAGACTCATTCTTTGCAGGTGTATTTGTTGGCTGAAGCAGATGAGAAGCCCAATTCACCCTTAAGTCATGGGCAGAAGTGCTTCAGTCACAGTGTGAAAACAATCTCCAAATGTGAGCAGAGAGATCAGAACATCTGATAGATAGAGCTGCAAGAGACAGGATGTCCCTTGCAGCTTCTGTTTCTTCTTTCTTTGTCTAGTTGTAGTGCTGTTTATAGCAAGTTCACGACGTATTAACAAGCCTGCATTAACACTTTATATCAGACAGATCTACCCATGCATACACCATGGTGGCTAGTCACTGCACCATCGTGGCTGGTGACCAGAAGCAGGAACCCGCTCGCCAACCTAGACGGCTGAGTCAGCCTCCCAAAGGCAGGTCAGGACCAGGACATGATGGCTGGCAGCAGGTCCTTGTTATGTTCTCGTAAATGGTAACCAACATGAGCACTGCACTGATGTTACACGCACATCACAATGTCTAAGTATATGCACTATCTTAAATTTGGGTGATATGTAAAAACCACTGGCCGCTAACAGCAGCAAAAATATGGTTGTCACTAATATAAACCATGACTATATGCCTGTTGGTCCGCGGGCATAACTGCCTGTACCATGATATGAAGCAGCTTTGTGCAACTTCACATCATGGAACGTTTCTCTATCCGCCACCCGAGAACGCGCTCTGTAGCGGCCAGGCTCCGCCCAGAGACTTAGACAATATGAAACTAATACAGGCCATGCTGAACTGCTGCTTCAAACTGCAGCCAGTCTAATGGAATCAAACTTTGCCATAGCAAACATTTAGGCTTGTACGAGAAATGATGCTGTTTTCTAGGGAATGTTCAGAATATGAACTATTTGTTAATGCATTAGGAACATCTTACATTGTAATACAATCACATAAAATTTATTTACAGTTGGAAAAGTAAATTTTCACCAGCTGCCCGCATTAGCTTTCATTTTGCCGAAGTATGTGTTTCCACATAGCACAGCTTAGAAAATGAAGTCAGGCATTCAATCACAAAGAAACAAATTTTCTTCATCTGAAAGGGACGCTAAAGGCAAAAAATTTCTCTTGTTCGAATGATGAGTGAAAGTTTAAGAATGCCTAAACGTCAGTATTATCTACAGGGCTTAGTTCCCCAAGAAAGGAGTAAATGTATGATAAGGCTCCAGTCACCCATGCCATATTCTGCGAACTCTGTAACTCTATAAAATGACGTAGTCGAGTCCCAGATAAAGTAATTACTGAAACTGTCCACAGTAGAAAAGACGATTTCAGAGCATTAAAATCTCGTATGAAATGCTTATTTTTTTATAAGTAAGGTTTAACGTCTCAAAACCAGCATATGATTATGAGAGACGCCGTAGTGGAGAGCTCCGGAAATTTCTACCCCCTAAGGTTCTTTAACGTGCGCCCAAATCTGGTATGAAATGCTGCTTGGTTCTTTCTATTTTTTTCTTTGTACTAACAGCCGCCGACAAGACTCATGGCTAGCTTCAATCATCCCCCAAAAATGTGGGGGGGGGGGGGGGATGAAGCTACTGACCGGTGTCTGCTCATAATAGCAAAACTTTCCTTCTACCACGCCTGCTACTACTGTATTTCATGCCACCTAAGGGACAAAATGTCAAGAAGACCTACTTGGAAAGTTGTTTAAATACCAGTTGTAGCATGCTGACCACTTAATATATAACTTCTTTTTAAACAAGGCATTTTCTTAGCACGGAACAAACAGTGCACCACAAACAGTGTATCAACAGTATGCCTTTAGGACCCCTTTAAAAGGTTTCATACATTTATATACTTAAACATCTCAAAAGGTTGCAACATGCTAGGATGCTCATGGTCCCTAAAATATACCGCAAAAATAATAACTTTCTGGCCTGCGTTATTAACAAAGTTCATTTTATTGACCGATAGGCATCAAAATTTATTAACTTTTCCTCAGACCACTTAGTTTTTAAAAGCAAGGTGCATATAGTATAATGGTTTGCATTATTTTCTGGATAAATAACGCCTGTAGAAAGTTATCTCACTGGATAACACGGACCAAAGAATGTCATTTTAAAATTCTTTGTGGGGCAGAAAAACTAAGAATGCTAATGATGATGACCGAGTATATTAATAACCTAGAGTTGTAATCTATAGAAAGGTCTCAAATCAGCAGCTTTAGAACTATATGGTTTCAGTTTAAGGCTGATTTTTTTAATGGTTTAAACATGTAATATTACTTTGGAACAAAAAAGCAACTTGACTTTGGTTTTACCCTGGGCACTTGCATTGTAGCAATAGGGAAATGCACCATCTCATTGTCTGCAAGACATGATATTAAATGCCTGCGCATTAAGGTCTTATCAAAAGCAACGGTGCACGGGTCAACGCCAGATGCAATGGTGAATGCATAAGCAATGACAAAAACTCCACAGTCATAACAGTTCTCTTGACGCTGTACTGCCTTAGCGTGAATGGTGAGAGTATTAGAAGCTAGACTCATTATGTTCATAACTTGGGTTGCTACACTTGGCATAATGTCCTGGTCTAACGAATCATACAGAAAAACACTGTTTGTAGGGGCACCATAATTTGTCACTGTAACCCAATGCCCAGGAATATGCAGAATTTGAATAAAGTTGTCTCGCTTCTCAAATGTCAAGCTCTCCCCAAGAAGAACATCCTGATAATTGCACAGACCAGGAAACTGACGCGAAATAATAAATTGCGCTGCATTTACGATTGCATCTGACAGCCATCCCGTGCCTCGTAAGGCCACTAAATCAGAGGAACTTATTTTGTACGGTTTGCAATTATTTGGACCACAAATCGCGTCAGCTATGGGGTCACTAATTTTTTCCACTGTTCTACCAACGACTGTCACAGGTACCTTCTCTTTAAATTGAGAGTTTTTCAAAACATGCAAACGTAGTCTTTTTTCTCCCCACTTCGTATCATGTGCACATCTCTTACGTGGTCGGCCGCGAGCGGATTTAACTATAGGTATGCTAAGCGCTGTCAGTTGCTGTGCAAAATCACTAGGCGAAGAGCTAGTGTCCGATGTCTTTGCTAGAACCTGACATACCTTATCACCATGCGAGGCTATAGTAAAGTTAATTTCATCTTTTGAATCAGATTTAACTTGACCAGATTGCACTTTCAGTTCCGATTTATCTTCTGTGGAGCCCTTCTTCATAGTGTCATCATCTACAGACTCGGCCAATAGATAGTCGTTCAGGTCTACACTCCACGAATTACTTACTTCTTTTGACTTTTCTAAGCCTTTTCCTTCCCCACTAACTTGTTCATTACTTTGTGCTATTTTAGGAAGGGGTGAATCATGTTTCTTATTTCTAAGGTAAGTAACAAGATTTTGGAAAAAGTCCTCACACTCGCTCAATTTTTCGCAAAGTTCAGTTGCGCTACATTGGGCTAGTACATCAGCAGCTTCCTTTGAAAGTTCCAACAGACGTGCATATGCATATTTATATCTGACCTCTGAGTTATCAAGTTTTGGCTGTACCTTTTTTACTATGCTTGTGGTTAAAATGCTTAGTTTGTCTGGTGACACTGTCTGGTCGGTCTGCACAAAATCAGATTTAAGCCAGCGCTTTGACACAAAACATCCATCAAACAGTTCCATATTATTTTTTTATCTAGCTGCAAGAATGTGCCTGCGGGGCAGCTGGTACTGCGCATTAAATGTGCATATGCATGTCCTCATATTATTAGTAACTTCATAAAGCTTACTGCCAACAAAAACGGTGCATTTGCCATCAGAGACAACACAGTCTCCTGGATATTTCATAAACAGCCCATATTTTTTACATACCAATTTTCTAGCAAATTCGGCGCATTTTGCTGACACCTCAATGCAAAACTTATCAGTCTTACTGGTGTCAATGCAAGTTCTCATTTCTTTATGTTGCATATGGCTGAGTGCTAGAGCATCGTGGGTCACATACCTTATCAGAACTTTCACTGCTTCCACTAAGTGCATGTCACGTGTTAGATAATTTTTTAACTTTTTATTATGGCTTTCCATTCGATTGTTAGTATTATTTCCTAAACTACATGCATTTGCACGATAAGCATGAACCCACATGATCTTGCAGCTGTGCCAATTTTTGTAAAAGTACTGCAGAAGGGCTTTGTCATATTCAAGTGCTTTTTCCAAGTCCTGCAAGTGCCTTTGATATATATCTACGGTATGTGCAAAAACCAGTTTCGTAATTATATCTTTAACATACTTCTTATCTAGACTGTTTGACTTATGCTGCATCACTTTCGTGTGTAAGTACTTTAACACGTGCCACGAACACAACAAGATTCTACATTTGGCCAGAAGCTACTGAATTATATTCATTTCATTTAAATCTTTGTCCATTACCACAATTGTGCACTTCTCCTCTACGACAGGATTCAAACAAAGGAATGTCTCTAGGAAAGACTAATACTTCTGATGTCTCCCGCTGAACAAATGCATAACATACAGGCCTCCCATGGCTTGTTCCATCTTCACACAGAATCGAATGCAAGATATACCCTTCTTTATTAACTTTATACGTACCATCAAAGAACAACACTTCAGGGTATTTTTCTAGTAACTGGGCCGTATGCTTTGATTGAAGCAATATGTACAAGAGACCATTTTCTGTATTCTTTTCAATATGAACCTTCCACCCAGAGTTTTCTGAAAACAATTCGTTGATTTTTTCTAACAGAAGGGCTCCATGATGAGCATTGTCCTGAATTTTTAGAACTGTTCTATGCTTCATGTTTATAATATCACGAGAAGTAACGTGTTTTCCCGTTTTCCTCAGAATGGCATCCTTTAGGTCTTTAGGTTTCACATTACAAGAAATCAACTCCTGAAATTGCTCTTTTTCAGAAGCACTTAATGCTCGATTATTATTGTACCATACAAAAATCTCGGGACCTATTTTATGGTTGTGCACATCCGCTAAATTTACAACTTCATAATAGGGCTGTGGAGAAACCCGCAGCGCAAGCTTAAGTTCAACGTTGCAACCTGTACCGTTGAAGCGTTGATTGGGTCGAATATTTTGTCCTCTCGGATTTGGATGCCCTGCGTGGCAACAGACAAATTTAACTCGAACATAAGGAAAGTCTGCTTTGTTTAAATCTTTTTCAGTACACAATGGGTTTTTATCTGATTTTTCAATACGCATCGGATGGAACCCTTCACTTTTCCATCCTTCAAAGCTAGCTTTACACTCCTTATAAGTGCTGAATGTGCTCCCTACAGAAAGATTTCCTCCACCTGTGCAAATATGGCTCTGTGACAATTTTGCTGAAGTTGCTTTCTGCTCACCACGAGGTGTGGAAGCGCTGGTGTCAGCTGCACTGCTGCCCTTGCACAGAACCACACCTTCTGACTGGGGGCTCACCGTGGATGTTACGCCGCAGGCGTCGGGTGGCCCACAGTCAGAAAGTGGGCTCTGCTCAAAAGCAGCAGAGCAAAGTGGCACGGCAGTACGCCCAGTCTTCTTCACTTTGTGCTGCATCCACACACCACCGACAAGTGCAGGAGCGCGCACAGGGTGCCGTTCTACTTGAGCGAAAACAGTCACAGCTGAAGCCCTGGTGCATGCCACTGCAGTTATTGGCAGCGAAGGGTACCCATGAGCAGTGTCTGTTTCTGCGACCTTAGGTGTCACTGACATCGCACTGTGACATTGTATGGAAGCAGAATCAGACTTCCGTGCAACGTCTGACCACATTTCTTTGCATGGAGATGCAGGGGCTACAACAAGCATAGGGTCTGTGGAAAGAGCTGGGAAATTAGTTACATTATTCCAATACTGTGCCAGCCCTTTTGACTGATCACTGTACTGGAATCGAAGCTTCTTGTGGTCCTTTTCTTTCTGGTGCTGCTGCTGTAATGCTCCATTGTGGCTTGCCTCAAGGTCCTTGCTTGCTTGCTTGATGGCTGCACGTAGCAGGCACCCCAACAGCTGGAACACAGAGGAGCACAGTTACAGTTGAACCCCTTCATAACGGAAGCCCCGAAGAATGAAGTTCTCATAGCAATGAAGAAATATAACATCCATGATGAACATTCATTGAGTACAAGATGTTTGCTCTCTCTCAACAGCGAAGAGATTTTAAAAGCACTCCCAAAATACATGTTAGTAATATGCAACTGTTTTAGACCCTTAAACTAGGTGAGAAAGTAGATGTAAAAAAATTGCAGCGGCACTCATTTCACAAGTCGGGCACTTGGGTATTTGCCAAAAGGCGTTGGTGCAACCACTGCTATTTACGTTGTTGAACAATGATGATAGCAAAATGACTTCTTTTTCTTCAAAAGAAGACTTTTTGCTAATGCTTCTGTTGGTAACTATGTCAGCACATGACATATAAAGTGCCATAATTTCGATAGATGTTCTGTAGACTGCCTAACTTCTTGCTGATGTGCTTCTGTCCAATTGCATGCCAAGACCTCACAGAAATTGCTTACGTACAGTGTTGTTTGGCATTTCAGCTTCAATGGAGCGACACCAGGTGCTGTTGGTCTACATGACTTTGTGTGAGCTGATGCCGACCTGATTGCATGCGAGGAGTTCTGCAATTTTCAGGTAACTCAGAAGGCAGCCACGTGACCCAAAATTTTTTCTCTGAGAAAAATTTTACCAGTTCACTATTTTAAACACAGTGCTCCAGCAAGATTTTTTTTTTCCAATACATTTAAGATGGTTGCCAAAACGGCTGGGACGTTCGATGTATAATGATCCAATTACATAGATGACTTGCAGAATTTTTACTTTATATATCAGACATTGCTGCCCTGTTTTGGAAACAAGTAAGGCATATCAGACATCTCATTTTCAGTATTTCAATTAAGAGAATAAAATGGGCTAACATGGGTTTGATGAAATATGATCTGTGTTCATAACAATAACAGTAACAGTAGTATTGATCTTTCCTTTGATGCACAATAGGGAATTCACATTTACACCAGATGCTTGTCAACTCATGGCAGAGATAATGCACATAAGGGAGGTAACCTCACTGGCCTCCTTAGTAGTTCTTGTCAGATTGCTTATTCTGCACTTCTGAGTAAAGGAGCTGCGGTTGCGTAAAGGCTGTGCACCAGTGAGCTTACCCGTTGGCGCCTCTCAAATATACTGTGGCAATGAACACACAGTAAAACCCGCTTATATCATTGGTAGCCGAAGTCGCAAATAGTCCCACTGCACGCGTCATTTCACTCTAATCAAATCATTTCGGAAGGCTCTACATGTGCAAAACATGACTAACAGGCAGCCGCTCGATTCCGACGATCTAAGCATGCAACTTATGTTCAAAGGTCGTCCGTGGACCTGCAGTGCCAACATAACGAATTAACTCGGGAAAAAACTAAAAAGGCCGTAGCGGAATGCCGCTAACTCAATTCTCCAACGTCCACGTTTACGTGGCCTTCACCACGCGGTACCACACTACGTGGAAATTATACGTAGGACGACTATCACAGCTACACACGCCTAATTTCACCTAATTTTATCTTCCGCGGGCGCTTCCGATGAAGCACGTGCACTGTAGCGCTGCAAGCACGCTTGCGTTTTCTTGGAGGATTGAATTCGTCCCTTCTAAATGCAACAATTGCAATATGTGTCGTTGACTCGTCGCTAACCCGTAACTTTGATCGTCCGCAGCTGCTACCGACTAGGCAGCTAGCTCCTTATAACATCCACATTAATTGCTTACCTGGCTACCATGTTTCGTCGGGTGCACGCCGTCAGCCTTCAGCATCCCCATCAGCTCGCATGTGCCGTCCACGAAACCGTAGTTGTTCTTGTGGCAAAGCGCCTGCAAAATGGCATTCGTCTCCCCGGCATCCGTGTTGAACGCCTCCAATTCTCCGACAGACAGCACCCACTGGCGCTTGCGCAAACTCGCTTGTCTCGGCAGAATTGCAGACACTACAACACGGATTGACGGATTGACATCAAGAATTCTGGAGATCAGTGATCGGAACCTGGCAATCAGCACGAGGGGTTAATTCTTCACCGACATTGTTAGTGCCAACGTGAAGAACGACCACGTGCACATCTGCCAGAGAATGAGCAATTAAAGAGAACAATTTCTCGATCCACACACCACTGAATGAGCGAACCTCGACATGTGCCCTGGAGCTTAATGTGAAAGACCCTGCGAGGTACTTCAACATTGAGTCTTCGGCAACGAGTGCACGGGTCATGTTAGGGTTGGCTTTTCAGCAGCCGCACACGAACACTTCAAGCACACTTAGACAGAGAAATAAATGCGAACAAAATACAACACGAAAAGTGCAACAGAATTGACAGGCACAACTGGAAGATCACATGCAATCTCCAACACAATACGGTAGCAGAATCCGCCGGCTGTCAACGGTTAGAACGGTCCGCACAGTCAACCGCACAACCAACGCCGACTGCGTTGACACAACTGACCACCACTGAACAACGAGGGCAGTAGGTCCATTCGATTCACCTGCACCAATTGGAACCAGTTCACGACTGTGCACGCGAAGTTCAGAAATTGTGCAGCGTGAGTTCAGCGGTGCAGGCACAGCGCGACCCCCCGAAACGAATGACGATGAGCCAGCAGTCTACGCCGTACAGCTAACACTGAACGATGGCGAACCACACATGTGGACAGTTTATGAGGCGCAAACATATTGGCGAAACACACCGCGTTTGTAGAGGTGGGTATGAAGCCTAAGCTACCTACGCTAAAGTGCTGCATCGTCTGCTCAGCTGCACATGCGGCTGCACCAAGCCACCACCGTCAGTGTAGGTGGTGCAGGAAAATCTTGAACCAGTGCTGCCCCTCTTCTGCACCTTTTAAAACGAATGACAGAGTTAAAAGGTCGTCAATGCTGCACCGCTGAAACGAATGACAAAGTGCAGCACCCTGTGAACTGGTTCACATGGTGCAGGCGAATCGAACGGACCTAGTGCTAGGGAACAAAGTTCCGAAATGAGAGCTTTTGCCGATATGCTTTCTGCGCGCGCCAAAGGCGGGCGCAAGGCAGTATGGGAAGGCGAAGCGCAAGCCGCTGCAGGGCTTCGGCCGCCGAAGTTTCGTCTGCTCGACTTGCACCCTTGCTTGCAGCGCGTGGGAGCGTGTTGCGCTGTTGCAGCGCGTGCATGCGAACACGTGGGTTTGTGAGTACGCAACGTACACATACCGATAAATCCACCGACAATAGACAGGATGCAGTATATTTGGTTCCTAAATAGATGATCAAAAACTCGTTAAACAGGAATGGCTGTGTAGCTGGGCTGGGTCGTCCGGTGCTTCCTTGGTAATTTTTCATGGCAAATTCTGGTATCTATGCGGCGTCTGCATTAAAGAAAAAGCAGCGTTAGGTGTCAGTGAAAATTCGAGGTATGAGCTAGCCGGAGGACGTTTGCACCTTTATGTTTTCCTTGCGGCACACAGCCCTTGCAGGAGCGAAACAGGCTATCAATACAGAGTTTCAGTGCGGCGGCTCCAAGGGGCTTGCGTACATGAGCCCTTGCGTTCTTTTGTATTCTCCACAGGTGCGGCGGTGAGTTCAAAGAAACGCGACAGCGTGCGCGTGCTACAGGCAGCTAGCGGTACCCGACATTAAAACGCGCGTGTGCACGCACGCGCGCGCCCGTGTGGATGCGGATGCTGCTATCGGGTACACACACACACACACACACACACACACACACACACACACACACACACACACACACACACACACACACACACACACACACACACATACATATATATATATATATATATATATATATATATATATATATATATATATATATATATATATATATATATATATATATATATATATATATATATATATATATATATATATATATATATATATATATATTTCATGACCTTTCACTGTGTTTTAACTTTGCGCATTAGGAAATGGATGTGAAGAATCATTGTGGCTGACAGCGCTAAGACTCATTCATAGAGTATAAGTGGACATGGCGCACTGCGCAGTGCTTTATAAGCGCTGTGCCATGTCCTATCGTGTAGCTCAACAAAAGAAATACTGAATGCTGCATGTAACTGCAACGCGCGTCCTCGCGTCATGAAAGCATGCATGCAGTTCCAAGTGCATAAATGGAACGAATTAACGCACATGTGAAGAGCAATACGAAAAGCTCTTTCACAGCATGCAGATTATCAACAAAAAGGCGTCATACACAAACAGCCTTCTTGTGATTGGTTAAACCTAGGAAAGGTAATTCATATTTATTTTACCGTTGCTGTTTTACAAATGTCAGTAAAGATATTACAGGCGAAGCATTTCTTCTATCTATCTATCTATCTATCTATCTATCTATCTATCTATCTATCTATCTATCTATCTATCTATCTATCTATATATCTATCTACCTGTCTGTCTGTCTGTCTATCTATCTATCTATCTATCTATCTATCTATCTATCTATCTATCTATCTATCTATCTGCCCCGCCGTGGTGGTCTAGTGGCTAAGGTACTCGGCTGCTGACCCGCAGGTCGCAGGTTCGAATCCCGGCTGCGGCGGCTGCATTTCCGATGGAGGCGGAAATGTCGTAGGCCCGTGTGCTCAGATTTGGGTGCACGTTAAAGAACCCCAGGTGGTCAAAATTTCAGGAGTCCTCCTCTACGGCGTCTCTCATAATCATATGGTGGTTTTGGGACGTTAAACCCCACATATCAATCAATCTATCTATCTATCAATCAATCAATCTATCTATCTATCAATCAATCTATCTATCAATCAATCTATCAATCAATCAATCTATCAATCTATTATTCAATCAATCTATCAATCAATCAATCTATCTATCAATCTATCAATCAATCAATCTATCTATCTATCAATCTATCTATCTATCTATCTATCTATCTATCTATCTATCTATCTATCTATCTATCTAGCCACTCACGTCTGGGTGCTCTCGAGATCACCTCCTTTACTTGGCGTGAACCAAAATTAGTATGGGAGAGTTCCATAGTTTGACGAATACGACGCGCCGGTGAAGACATGAATAAGGTCACAATCCTGTTACGCGCGTCGTCAAACGCTTCCTGCTGAACAGTGACACATACCCACGGGCGGCTATGTGCCCCAAGTAATTGACACTTAATTTTTAGCATCTACCCAGGAATGACGAGGACACACGTGGAAAATTTTGACGCGTGAGCATTGAGAAATTATGAACCATTTCCCCGAAGAGAATTCTGCTGGGATGCGAAGCAGCAGTGGTGCCCACGTCGTTGGCCCAGTTGAAACGGGCGTCGACGCGGGTGCTGGAAGAACGGCTGGAAGCGAACTCGGTGTAATGTTTACTCGAGTAAACGTTTGTTTGAAACGCAAAGACATGGGAGGCGGGTTGGGTTTCGTGTAAGTTTCATCGCAGATAACGAGCTGAAAAAGTGTTTCCACTCGACGTGCGGTCGAGCGTTGCGGGTGGTGGAGAGGGTGAAGTGGGAGAGATGTGTGTTATGAGTGGGTGGAGGAGCCGGCAGCTGCTGCGGGTGAGACGTCAACGCGCAGCTGCGACTTGACCTACTTGGCAGTGCTCCAATACCTGCGGCGAGAGAAACGCGCTGCGGTGCGTTCGCACGGACGTACGTACGGCGTTAAACACGTCAGTCAGAGATGCTTCGCATCTAAAAAGCCTTACATCGGCAGCGCTGACCCGACGAATGCAAAGAATAAATGTCGCGGTCCCATCAGGAATCGAACCCAAGCATTCTGCGCGGCGCTCAAGCATATTATACAACAAAGCCACGCCAGATCTCGGACCTACTTTTCAAATAGCTTAATACCTTAATATGGTCATGAAACGTTAATAGTGGTTGCAGTGGTGGCAATCCAGCTTTATAAACATTACATATGTACTCCTATGATGCAACTGTGATATCGGGTTGACGTCAATTGTTGCTAGGTGCCGTGCACTGAAGTTGATTTATGCAGCAGCGTCCAGGGCTACCATCCTCACTAGCACCAGCACTTCATACCAGCTTATTGATTCTGGTGTTCCTAATGCTCAAGTTCATGTTTGCATCATTGCACAAGTGCAAAGAACTGGTTATATAAACACTTGGAATTCTTCAATGTATGTCTGTGTGTGAAACATTTGGACGTATATTTGGCATAATTTCATGACGTGCCGCTATAAAAAAATCACAACATGGTCACGCTAAGCATGCCTCTGCATGCTTCGCATAATGTCGATTCCGGAGCTACGTGGAATATGCTGAATTTTTCAGAAATATCCTTGGGCAAGACGTACTTTCGGCACGAATCTTGACATAAGTATGTGTCAGTTTTTTACAAGAAAATATAACTCTTAAAAATGCCGATTACCATATTTTTAATCGTATAGTCAGTGTACTTAACATTTTAAGCAGTACTCTCTTTTATATTCATACAAAACACAGCTGTAGTGTATGGCTCATAGTTGAGGAAAATGCTGGCAAAGCACAACTTGCACTTTTGCAGTTAAGACGACATAACTTAAGGGCCCACTGAAGGTTTGTGTTATGCATGGTGTACTACTAAGTTATTACCGTTACTTCGTGCGATCAGGCTGACATTATGATCTGTGCATGATACAGCTCCTCAGCTGCACGATAGTGATTTTCATTGCAAAGCTGTTTTCTGGCACGACAGGCATAAGAATTTTGGGACAGAATGTGACAACGAGCATGTACGCTAAATCTGAGTGTGCCGTCGATTCAGTCGATCTGTGTAAAGGAGCGAAAATTTAGCCAGGTAACGGTAAAAGGTGACGCATAGGGAAAAAACGAGGAGCCCTCAAAAATGAGGGCGAGAGAAGTTCAGTGTGCGTGTGCCTCCTTCTTTCTCTCTTTTCTTCTCTCTTTCTCTTTGAGAGCTCACCTTTTTTTTCTTGCTCTGTTCCCTGTTTTATCTTTCCTCTTTGTTTTCTTTTCTGCCTTTGGATGCATCACTTTCTACATTCTTTCCTTTCCACGTGAAAATACTCCACGGTTTCAGTTCACTTTAACTGAAACCATGGCTGTATACAGCTGGGATTAAGTACAAGCCAACACATTAGCAACATGTTCCAGTTGGTCCCAGCATGAACCACTCGTGACTGAAAATGAAACCAGCTGGCCTGGAAATGGAATCAGCTGGAATCATTTGTTATAATGAAACCAGTTGGTGTGAATTATTATTATTATTATTATTATTATTATTATTATTATTATTATTATTATTATTATTATTATTATTATTATTATTATTATTATTATTATTATTATTATTATTATTATTATTATTATTATTATTATTATTATTATCTTCCTTATGGCCATTCTCTTCATCCCAGAATAGCTGTAGTGCAAGGCAAATAAGTGATAAGGGCTCATTGTCTTCATGATGGTTTTTTTTTGTACATCTAATGCTCACAACATTTACAGTTCATTGTATGCCAGTACAAGTTTCATTTCAAAAAGGCACAGGGTATTTCAAGCAGTGTAAACAACTAAAAACAGTTTGTGTAAAGCACAGGGCATAGGCACAACCAAATATTTCTGTGTGCTGCATCGAAGTTTAAATGGGCTGGCACTCCCTTACCTCCTATTGCCTAGCACCTCTCTGCCAGAGGAGGACATGGCACTGCAATTTATAGAAAGGCATAAAGCTACTCTGAAAAGGTCTAACTGCTTTGCCTCATACTGCCGTCACCTGATCTTTTGGAGATAAGGTAAGTTTGCATGAAAAACAGGTAGCCGTGCATCAGTCATTCCCTAATACGTACCTCCTTCCAAAATCCAAAACATCCCCGGGATGTCCTGAAATGACGAAAATATTCTTGTCCTGTAGGGTGTGCCACAAGACTGGCTGATATATCTGAGTCCATTAACTGCAGTTAAAATATGTAGGTCTTTGTAAGGACATTATAAATACTGCCTTGAACAGTGTAACAGTAAAATACAGATTTAATGAGTAAACTGCAAATCAAGTGCAATGTTATCAATGCAATAATAATAATAATAATAATAATAATAATAATAATAATAATAATAATAATAATAATAATAATAATAATAATAATAATAATAATAATAATAATAATAATAATAATAATATATATTACTAACATGATTATAATAGTATTGTGGGGTTTCCACATACAAAGTAACTAATTGCAAGGATTAAAAGGGGGTGCACAGGAAGGCAATGAGGTATATTTATAACAAATTCAATCTAACGAATTCTCCTACTGAGTTGCAAACGAAAGCTGGTCTATTAACACTACAAGGTAGGGCAAAAATAGCAAAACTAAAGATTTTGTTTCAATTAATTCATAGTGACATAAACATCGACACGTCAAAAGTAATTTTTTTCTGTCATTTTAAGTTAACACCTTACAGGCACTCACAAACACATAATAAATACACTTTTAAATCAAGTTGCTATAAATATTCATACTTCCCCCAAACCATAAAAGAATGCAAACCAAATAAGTCCTTTTGGTACTGATGCCTCATCTTTCACTGTGTCCTTAGATACGGTACAAGCATCACGCATAACCGAGAGGAGAGAAAACAAAGAAAGGAAGGCAGTATTTGCCGAACAGTATAATAGACAGCGCTTTCTTAAGAACTACATAGAAACTGCAGTTGGGTAAAGATAACTAGATGGCGCTGTACCCCTACTCTCAGATTGGCTGCATGGGGGGCTGTGCCTGGATATGCATAGAACGAGCGGATCTCTCAGTCTCCTTTATAGTCACCATACGTAGTGGATCGTTGGTGGGGCATGAACGAAGCAGAGTGGTGGGCACGTTAAAGACGCTTGCACTCGGCTCCTTTGGCACGCGTCTCATCGGTGTTACCCATGCGTCATCTGCATTCTCGAACGCGATTGAACGCATAGACGCATGCATAGATGGACGCTTCACCCCACTCATCATCAATCACTCCATGAATATGCTGTAATTTTTTTTATTTTCTTTTTTTCTTCTGGAATTTAAAAATTTATTATTATTTTTCCTCATTTTAACTTGCACATATGTTGTAATACCGCTACTATTATTATATTCCAACAAAGCTTATTCAGCAGCTAAGTACCTCTATATCACCCTACATTTCATACAACACTACGCAGTATAGATTTAAAACTGCGCTTCAATGTTAGACTCCACTTATTTACTCATAAATTGTGCCATTCTCTTGATGGAGTGATTCATAGACTGAATTATTTTAGAATTTTCTAACACATTTGACAAAGTCAGTCATAAACATTTACTTTAAAATTAAGTCATCTGGACCTTGGCACTACCGAACAGAGTTTAGTACTTTCAATGCTTCGCATGAAATTGAACTCACTTTGTGCTCAGCTAAGCCCAGCTTATTTCTCATTTTAACTGCCAATGCCCCTTCCTTGTTGTCATCTAAATTTCGTCATGATTTGCTGATAATAGTGTTGTCATTTGTGAAATTACTAACAGAAACTATTTGTACCACATGTTATAGATATATTGCTAAAAAAATAGGCTGGGATTAATCTGAAACTCCCGCACTAACTATAAAGTTAGTGCGGGATAAATACCATATTCTTTCGTCACGATCGTAAAAATTCACGTGGCGGAGGCATACTCATCGCCACTAAAAAAGAACTATCATGCTTTCTAATCAACACATCTTCACAACTAGAATCATTATGGGTAATATGCCGTGCCCCTCCCGAAGCAATAATACTTGGCGTATGCTATAGGCCCCCTCGAACTGACCCAGACTTCCCCCGCAAACTTAACAAAATCTTATCCCAGCTAACTAATAAACACCCTAACGCATGTGTTCTGCTTTATGGGGATTTCAACTTTCCCTCCATTATTGGCTCAATCAGGTTTCACCAACCTCGGGAAATACTGAAGCAAGAGAATTCGTCGATGTTTGCCTCAACTTTAACCTCATCCAACAGGTAACCGAACTAACACACGTCACTAGTGAATCCTCAAACATTTTAGACCTGGTATTAACAAATAGCCCCAAAAGCTTAAAATCTATTGCATACTTACGTTACGTGAAATCAGCGATCACAAAGTCATCCATACCATATTTAACTTCACCCCAAAAATACGCTCCATTTTCCGCAAAACGATTCACTTGTATGATAAGGGTAATTATGAATTAATTAATCGTGAATTACGAGATTTCCTACCATACTTCGAACTCAATCTCAGTTCCTGTTCTCTCAATCACAGCTGGCTAATGCTTAAGGACAAGATAACTGACTTGACTAATAAATTCATCCCCACAGTGAGCTTTACTGCCAATAAAAATAAACCATGGTTTTCCACAAGTTTGAAAACACTTGAAAATAAAAAAAAGCGCCTCTTCCGAGCTGCAAAGTTTAATGGTAATGCGTGCGCATGGGGCAAGTACTATGCTGCGGAAGATGCTTATTATGCTGAAATTAGAAAAGCGAAACAGACATTCTATCACAATGATTTATCTAAAATTCTGAAATCTCACCCTAGAAAATTCTCGGAAATCATAAACCTGCAACTAACACGAGACATCACGCTTACAAATGATAAAAATGAAGACGTAAGCGACACTGTTTGTGCCTATATCTTTAACACCGCGTTCTCATCAGTGTTCACTAAAGAAGCCAACGTACCGTTTCTTACGCCACCTACTACGACATTACCAGCGATGGCCCCGGTTGTGTTATCAGTTAGTGGCATTTCATCACTCATTGACAAATTAAAACTTTCATCATCAGCTGGCGTAGACAATATTAACTCTAAATTGTTAAAAAATACTAAGGAAATTATTGCAGTGTACTTTTCGATGATGTTCTCATTGTCACTCGAAACAAGAATTTTACCAGACGACTGGAAGGAGGGAAAGGTCATTCCAGTCCACAAATCAGGTAACAGACAGTCCCCCCTAAATTATTGACCCATCTCTCTAACAAGCGTCCCCTGCAAAATCATGGAACATATCATATATTCACACATCATGAACTTTCTTGACACCAACAATTTTTTTCATTCTTCCCAGCACGAATTTTATAAATCATTATCCTGTGAATCCCAACTTGCTATATTTATTCATGATATACACTTTTCTCTCGACGATCACTTTCAGACCGATTCAATCTTTCTCGACTTCGCAAAAGCCTTTGATAAGGTACCGCACAAACGCCTACTGTTAAAACTTGCCAGCTGAACCTGCACCCCGACATTCTTGCATGGACCACACAATTTCTTACTAACTGCTCTCAGTTCGTCTCCATTAAAAATACCCATTCTAGCTCCCTCCCAGTAACATCCGGCGTCCCCCAAGGATTTGTACTCGCACCCCTCTTGTTCCTAATATATAGTAATGATCTTCCTGTTCATGTATCTTCCCATATCCGTTTATTTACCAATGACTGTGTCATCTATCGCACAGTTACTAACATTTCTGATCAAACTACACTCCAACAGGATCTGGATCTCGTGCAACAGTGGTGTGATCTTTAGTTAATGAAGCTTAACCCTACTAAATGCAAACTCGCCTCATTTCAACGCCAGCGTAATCCTTTATCATTCTCATACCTAATCTCTAATTCCGCTATCGAACAAGTTCAGTCATAAATACCTAGGCGTCACCGTAACATCTGACCTTTCCTGGAACACTCACATAAACAACATCATTTCATCCGCGAACAGACCCCTCGGTTTCCTAAAGCGTAATTTGCGTCACGCACCACTAGACATAAAACTTCTGGCTTACAAATCGCTCATCAGACCTAAACTAGAATATGCAGCGCCCATCTGGAGCCCGCACCAGATATACCTAATAAACGAAATAGAATCTGTACAAAATCGTGCCACTAGGTTCATTCACTCTTCATATTCATACGAAATAAGCATATCATCCCTAAAACATGACATTGATATTGATAATCTTTCTATGCATCACCGCATCGCCAGCTTCTGTTTGTTTCACAAGTTCTTTCACAGTTCCCTCAATCAAGCACCTTACATTATCCCACCAACGCGCATATCTCACCGCAAAACCCATCCTTATTCAATCGCATGCGCACGCGCTCGCACTACTACTTTTGCTGCCTCATTTTTTCTTCGCACAGCAGTGAACTGGAATGGCCTTCCCCGTGACATTGCAGCCATCACGTGTTCATCAACGTTTGCGCAAAACATAAATGCATATTGTTTGTCAGAAGATCACTCTCTGTTACCTCCATTTGTTAACCTACCCCTTATGTCATACCCCCTCACCGGGGTCTTTAAAATAATAAAGTGAAGTGAAAGTTAGCAATGCTAACCACATGCTTCGCTTGTGCCAGAAATGTCGCACCACTTCTTCCTTTCTTAATGTTAACGTACAATCAAACCAAATCATGTGCACGCATGTGCCTTTAACACATTTTGTAAACAGATTTGTCCAATGCCTATGAAGAAGCCTTACCAATGCCTTTTGGCCTGTTTGACACTTCAGGGCCTTTGATGCACTGTAAGGGCACAAGAAAACTTGTGGGTCTTAAAAGTGACTTGTCTCAAGACTTTGCAATATGATGGTTGATTGAAAGTGATAAAATACTGAAGTTGATAAATGAGTTAGTTGTGGTGTCTTGTATAATAATATGCATACTCTGTGAAAAAGAAGCAAGCATGCAAATTACTAAATTCATAATGAAAACATAATGACATCAGCGCACGATTGGTTGTTGTGGTAACTAACCTGCAGTTTGATTGTAATTATGGAATATGAATGTTTAACTATCTTGAGTTTTAATGAACTGGCATTTAGTTTGTGAATAACAGTATGCTAAAGAGCATGTACATATTCTTGTTTGGTTGTACAACAACAGCATTAGGAAATATTTTTAAAGAAGGAGTGGTAAAAAATTTGTGGCACCAGCCAAGAACATTATTAGCATTGCTCATTTTGTAGTCAGCCTGGACATTCGAGAATAATTTAACAGACATCTGCCCAACCAAGTATTTAAAATTACCAAGGATGTTTCAAGGGATGACTACATAATAATTGCACCTGCATGCATGAGCTCGTGTTTCTCAAGTTTTATGCATGTGCTTCGTCATGGCAGAGCATGGTGCAAATACACCCAATGGTTGTCGGCCACTGTTTGGTACACAAGTTGTGCAGCAAAACGAATTTGAAATAAAATTTAACACAAAATGTTTCATTGCTATTTCCCAGTTGATGTATTATTTCCATTGCAATATAAAAACAAGTACATCAAATACTAGCTGTATCTCCCTTTGCAGCTATGATAAGGACTCCTAGAAATCTTAAAACTAGGAATCGAGTATCTGGCGAAAACATCAAGCCCTTAAAATCTACAGAAGTGTTAAGAAAGGGTAAGTGACAATTGTACAGGTAGCAAAATCACTTTCCTAGAGCGAAGCAGCCAGCTGCACTAGATAAGCTGTCATGTTTAATGCGTATAACCTGCCAGGGATGAAACTTATGATACTTTTACACATTTTCTCTTTATTTCAGTGCACTTAACATTTAAAATTTTATTAAACTAGTAAAAAATGTTTAGTTCTACAAATAATGGCAACTGAATCAAATAGAACAGTATTCAACTTGGTATGTGAAATCGTAGAATATTTTGCACACCCTTCGAATTTGGCAGTTGCAGAATTTCCCTGGGACACATACTTCTCCATATGGGCTTTACATGTTTTCTAGAGAAAACTTCTGGGCCATCATCGTGAAATAATTTTTTTAATTAAGCCATCATAGCAAGTGTGGTACTTCATTTGTTTTTTGCAAAGCAGTTGTAGGGTTCACATATCTCTATTTTCAAGAAATATGAAGTGAATGAATGAAAGTATAGTTAGGCAGCTAACTCAATGATATAATGACCCGTATGGACTATGACCACTGGAAGGGTGGAGCGTGTGTTGTTACACGTGGACTTACAGGCTGTTAAGGGTAGATAGACAAATATGGCTGATTGTGTGTAAGTATTAGGGCATGTCAGTTCAGATTAAATACCAGACAAAGATTACAGGCAGCAGTCCTGATAGATGTGAACTGTTGGAAGCAGTTCAAGCTGGAAAAGAAGTGGTGTATTTAATTGTGACACATTTGTTGAAACTTTGAAAACCAGGAAAATTTCTCAAGCAGGCAATGTTAAGTGATGTTTTTGATGACTGTGACATTGCACACTGTCACTCTGCACATGTGTCTGTTTCTTTATATATTTTCTACTAAAGCCACAAACAAAGATAGAAGGCAGTTAACTCGTGTCCTGTGTTTCCTGTCTTATGCAAGTGTCATTCTGCACTTTATTACCTTAGAAGTACTTGCTGCTAGGCAGGTTGGTATAACATTATTAGGGAAAATTATAGATGATGCGAATGTGTGGTGCAGTGTAAATATTTTCTGTAGTTCAGCTGCGACCGATGCTCTTTTTCTGTGCTTTTTCATTTTTCCAGTGGTGCTTAGGCATCTATAATTTTCCCCCTTAGCTTAATTACCTCCCTGAAGCTATGCATCATCTTGCCCATTAACAACCATTATTAAACTATTGTATGTGGCATTGTTGATGCAAAATGACCTTAGAGTATATGCTAAAGCTCCTGCAGGATCACCGGCTGAATGTGACAACCAGTTCACCATTTATAGGACCCGAAGTATTGACATTTTCAATATATCTGTTCGCACAGTGCTTCATTGGAGTCATGCAAGCTTAAAATATGGTGCTCCCACAGAGAAATTTTTCTTCCTGTGCTGTGACCAACGGGAAAACTATGTAGACAATAATGAAAAGAGATCACAACTAGGCTTAGCTGTGTGATGTCTGCCTCAATAAAAATGTAGTAAATTAATGCAAGTGTGCTTATATCACCATGGTGTTGCCAGTTTATTACTACATTTGATATGAATCTCTGCTCGCTCCACCATGGTGTTCCTAAGGGTGTACACAGTCTTACCTCTGAGACAGCATTGCCAGAACTAATTTCACTGTCACAATCTGGAACAGGTGTGCAACAAGCATGCGCCAGTGCAGAGAACACAAGAGAAGTGGTCACTGCTTGCATGTTCAAGGTCGTATGCACGTACACCGGACTATGATTTTGCAGTGTCTTACATTTTGAGTGGAGTATACATTGTGATGGCGGGAGCCATCTCTGTGGTCACCAGCTAGACTGTCACAATGTGCATATTGTTGCTTCAGACAACTGTTTAGGACAAAAAAAGGGCACCGTAAAAAAATATTTTTAGGCTAATGTAAGGGCTTGTGGTGAGGAGACTCTCAAAAGGTATATGGTGTGGCATCTTGCAATAGAGAAGCAACATTTATACCTAGTTTATGTTAGTAGGAGTCTGCTAAACATTGGCCTTACAAGCTTGTGGCTAGAGAAGGATGATGTCCAGAAGATGCCCTCCTGAAATGTTAACCTGCACCGTCCTCCCTTGCCCTTCTTGGTGCACTGGAATTTTTGCCCTATAGGTACTAATTCCTTCAGTGGGTACTCTTGAAGGGCTTCTGAATAAGCTCTCTCTTACCACCTGCTTTACCCAAGGGCAAATCCTACTGTTGGAACTTGTTTGCTTGGCAGAAATTTTAACAGGAAAAGGAGCTTCACTCGTTACACAAATAAAGCTACAGCATTGCAAGATTACTATGATGTTATGTACACAGACCTCCCACATACAACTCACTAAAATGTCACCAATTACTTCTACGGTGAGCCTGATTATGCCTTAAGACAGCATGTAACTTTCTTGATCCTATACTTTTTAATAAGTACATGAACCTTGAAAAAACAAGATCGTCATGTGCAGTGCATAAAACCAGTGCTTATGAAGTGCAATGATGCCATCGGAAGCATCAGCAAAAGTAAATTCACCCTGCTGGAAAGCAAATTGTGCGTGAAGCCTGTAAATGTACTGTTAACAAAGTCTTCTCGACAACTTCATTACTTCTACTTCTGCAATTTTCATAATCCTGTCTCTTCATACATACCTTGCTGTTCACCCTATAATTATTGACCTCAGAGTGTTACTCAAGTGACCATGCTTATTTAACATACCTGCAAGCATCAGTGCTAACCTAATGAAATTGGAGACTTTTATAAAGTAATGCTCTCTAATGCTCACCCCTTCAAAAAAGTTTTTAGCATCCCCTGAAAACCTATTCTTTAAAAATTTGATCATCAGAGATGCGATGTATCTCCACACCTGATGACAGACATTTGTCCAATGGCAGCCACATTATAACAACAAGCAGCCTTTGTAAGATGCGTGAACACGTACCATCATCTCAGGTCAACATGTTTCCTGAAACCAGCTTGCTCTTAGTTATGCAACAGAATGGTTTTCATAAATCATTTTCTTGCTAAGCTCAACTTGCCCCATGACAAACTGTGTGTTTAATTTTAGACCATTCTTGGGGAGCTATTTTTCTTAATAAATAAACAAAACCCGATAAAGTGAAGCATGAGCTTTTAAAAGGAAATTTGCAAAACATGCACAATCATCTCCAATACCTAGCCTGAGTATATCGTTCAATAACAATGATCATTTTCATTTTAGAGCACATATCTGATGGCACAAAATCTGGAGTACCAAGGAGTCTGTCACAGGTATTTTTCACTTCTTTATCGGGGGCCATGCAACAATTTTAAATTATTCATGCGATATACTAGAAGTTTACTGCAGTGTGAATCACTTGCCACAATTAAAAAAAATAATTACGGGGGGAACATATGGACTCTTTACAAAGGTTGAAGTTGGTGCTGATTCCGTCTGTCGCATGACCAGTAATGAGACAAAGCACGGCGCATCGCATTAGGCCTGATAGCAGTGCTACGCTTCCATTTCACACACACACACGCGCGCATAATGTATGCTTCACTGCAATACACTGCAAGCACTTCACCCCATGACATTGCTGTATTGCGGCAATGTTAACTTTTAAAAAGACCTTTACGTGTTAGCAGTGAAGCTCGACAATGCTCCCAGCAATGAAATTTCTATTTTATTACATTTTTTCATTTTTATACACTTGCCTAAACTAGTATTACCAGCCGCCCCAAATTTCGCTGGACTGTCCAAGACTTTGCCCGCGCTGTCCCAGTCGGGACAAATGTCCCCGATTTTTTCCGGACTGTTCAGTAAATAAAAAAAAAAAGAAACGTTTTGCGTTATAAAAGGCATGCCAAATAACGAGCGTCCATCTGATCACATAGACAAAGAAATGTTGCTGTGGTTAGCTGCAAGGAGCTTTAAACACTTCAGCTGAACTTTAGCGTCAACTTTTACTGGAGCATTCTAGAGCGAAAGGAAGTGTCACGAAGAGCACATAGCAAAATTTAGTGCCACATCAAGAGACCGACGCAATGAAGAGAAGAAATAACGGACTTGTTTGGAAGGCACCGCAACAAATAAAACTAATTTCCTCACCCACACACAACTACCTTCACTGTTGGTTACCCCAATCTAAACACACACTGCTAAGCAAACAAATTGCCATCATCTGCGACTGCTTAATAAAGCCACTCGGACAAGAACGTTCTCTAATTCCAACTTGTGCATTCCGTATCTATATCGCGCACTTACGCAAGAACAAGCTTCAATGAAAGCGTTGGCACAGTATATACTTCCTCCCAAGTGACACCAGCTGTTTGATCGGTCCTCAAGCAACACGCATGCACCTACCATATTGTCACGGGGTCGTGACGTGGCCGAAGACAGGAGACTTCGTGTTGGGATTTAACTGTTTATTTGGGTGAACCTGTGCCCGGTAAACGGAAAGTCCAATTACAGCAGCAGTCTCGCACAGATAGCAGTCTCGGACTGATAGCGGCGAACGGAGCGTCGGCCTTCGATCAACAACTGACAAGCGGCGAAGCGCGTCGGCATTTATACTCCCGCCGTCGAATGTTCTAGCGCTACCGCTGGCGGCGGCGTACGTTCCAGAACAATCTGTACCATTCGCACAGTGGGCGTGATCTTATCGAAATGATCTACTACAGTCCGGAACCCTCTCGAAAACTGCAGGCGTGGTTTGCGCTGAGAATCGTGTGGTGTTTTGGGACGATAACAAAAGCTTGGGAAATGGAACGTGGCATTGCCCCCCTCTGAAAAAGGCATCGTCTCGATGCTTTAACTAAAGATGAAGGTACAATAATAATGCAAGAAAGTACAATGAATAAATTACAATACAACAATTATACAAAAAAAGCACTGTTTCAGTTTGTTAACGCGCATGAAACGGCTTTAGGCGTGCGACATGGACGGCTTCAGGTAGCGATCGGCGTCGTTGAGAGTTCGTGATGCCGTCGGGGACAACCTCGTAATCAAGTGGGCCGAGACGTCGAACCATCCTGTACGGTCCGAAGTACCGTCGCAGAAGCTTTTCACTTAGTCCACGTCGGCGTATCGGCGTCCACACCCAAACACGTTCACCGGGCTGGTATTCCACGAAGCGTCGTCGAAGGTTGTAACGGTGGCTGTCGGTCGTCTGTTGATTCTTGATACGGAGCCGCGCAAGTTGTCGGGCTTCTTCGGCGCGATGAAGGTACTCACTCGCATCGAGGTTTTCTTCGTCGGCGACGTTGGGTAACATGGCATCGAGCGTCGTTGTCGGGCTCCTTCCGTAGACCAATTTGTATGGAGATATCTGCGTCGTCTCCTGCACCGCCGTGTTGTATGCGAAGGTCACATACGGAAGAATGGCGTCCCACGTCTTGTGTTCGACATCGACGTACATTGATAGCATGTCGGCGATCGTCTTGTTAAGCCGCAAGGTGAGGCCGTTGGTCTGTGGGTGGTACGCTGTCGTCCGGCGGTGGTTTGTTTAGCTGTATGCCAAGATCGCTTGAGTTAAGTCGGCAGTGAATGCCGTTCCTCTGTCGGTGATAAGGACCTCCGGGGCGCCGTGACGTAGGACGATATTTTCGACGAAGAACTTAGCTACCTCGGATGCACTGCCTTTTGGCAGGGCTTTTGTCTCGGCGTAGCGGGTGAGGTAGTCGGTAGCTACCACGATCCACTTGCTTCCGAAAGCCGACGTCGGGAATGGCCCCAGTGGGTCCATACCAATCTGCTGGAAAGGTCGGCAAGGTGGATCAATTGGCTGCAGAAGTCCCGCTGGCCTTGTCGGCGGTGTCTTGCGTCGCTGACAGTCCCGGCATGTCCTCACATAACGAGTGACGTCGGTGGTAAAACGCGGCCAGTAGTACCTTTCTTGTATCCTCGCGAGCGTGCGAGAAACACCGAGGTGCCCTGCCGTCGGATCGTCGTGCAGGGCCTGCAGGAGTTCTGGTCGCAGAGCTGAAGGCACCACAAGGAGGTACTTAGCCCGAAGTGGTGAAAAGTTTCTTTTGTAGAAGACCGTTTCGTAGAAAAAACGACGCAAGTGTGCGCTTGAATACCTTCGGGACTTCGACGGTCCTGCCTTCGAGGTATTCTATTAGGGCCTTAAGTTCCGGGTCGGCCCGCTGTCGTTCAGCGAAGTCGTCGGTAGTGATCGTTCCCAAGAAGTAGTCGTCATCCGGGTCGTCGGGTAGCGGTTGGTCTACAGGCGCACGAGAGAGACAGTCGGCGTCGGAGTGTTTTTTTGCCGGACTTGTAAATGACAGTAATGTCATATTCTTGAAGTCTCAGGCTCCATCGTGCGAGGCGACCTGAAGGGTCCTTCAAAGTGGCTAGCCAACACAAGGCGTGGTGGTCGCTCACAACTTTGAAGGGCCTGCCGTAGAGGTATGGGCGAAATTTCGACGTAGCCCAGATGATGGCGAGGCACTCCTTTTCTGTTGTGGAATAATTTGCTTCTGCTTTGGATAGCGATCGGCTGGCGTAACTAATAACCCTTTCAAGTCCGTCAGCCCTCTGCACAAGAACGGCGCCAAGACCTACGCTGCTTGCGTCCGTATGTATTTCTGTCTCGGCGAATTCGTCGAAATGGGCAAGTAACAGAGGCGTCTGGAGGCGATGTTTAAGCTCCTGGAAAGCGTGTTCCTGTGGCGTTTCCCACTTGAACTCCACGTCAGCCTTGGTAAGGTTAGTGAGAGGATCGGCGATGCGGGCGAAGTTTTTCACGAACCGCCTATAATAGGCGCACAGGCCCAGAAATCGGCGCACGGCTTTCTTGTCAGTGGGCGGCGGGAAGTCGGCGATGGCGGCTGTTTTCCGTGGATCAGGACGAACTCCAGACTTGCTGATAACGTGCCCCAGAAACAAGAGCTCTTCATACGCAAATCTGCACTTTTCTAGCTTCAGTGTGAGTCCGGAAGTCTTGATGGCTTGAAGTACAGCTTCAAGGCGCCGAAGATGCTCGTCGAAACTCGAGGAAAACACGACGACGTCGTCCAAGTACACAAGGCAAGTCTGCCACTTCAATCCTGCCAGTACTGTATCCATAACGCGTTGAAAAGTTGCAGGCGCTGAGCAAAGGCCGAAGGGCATCACCTTAAACTCGAAGAGGTCGTCCGGTGTTATAAACGCCGTCTTCTCTCGGTCTTTTTCGTCGACTTCGATTTGCCAATAGCCAGTCTTAAGGTCCATTGACGAAAAGTACTTGGCGTTATGGAGCCGATCAAGTGCGTCGTCTATTCGTGGGAGAGGATACACGTCCTTTCTTGTGATTTTGTTCAGGCGGCGATAATCGACGCAGAAACGTAGGGTCCCATCCTTTTTCTTCACTAACACCACGGGGGATGCCCATGGGCTCTTGGACGGCTGGATAATGTCATCCCGCAGCATTTCATCAACTTGTCTCTTCATGGCCTCACGTTCTCGCGTCGAAACCCTGTACGGACTCTGACGGAGTGGTCTGGCATTTTCTTCGGTTATGATGCGATGTTATGATACATCTGGTGGAAGTGCTGCTTCGTTCATGTACCGCACGCCCCCGTCAAGCCGTGTACCCAGCACCTCCACCAGATGTCACGGGGTCGTGACGTGGCCGAAGACAGGAGACTTCGTGTTGGGATTTAACTGTTTATTTGGGCGAACCTGTGCCCGGTAAACGGAAAGTCCAATTACAGCAGCAGTCTCGCACAGATAGCAGTCTCGGACTGATAGCGGCGAACGGAGCGTCGGCCTTCGATCAACAACTGACAAGCGGCGAAACGCGTCGGCATTTATACTCCCGCCGTCGAATGTTCTAGCGCTACCGCTGGCGGCGGCGTACGTTCCAGAACAATCTGTACCATTCGCACAGTGGGCGTGATCTTATCGAAATGATCTACTACAGTCCGGAACCCTCTCGAAAACTGCAGGCGCGGTTTGCGCTGAGAATCGTGTGGTGTTTTGGGACGATAACAAAAGCTTGGGAAATGGAACGTGGCAATATATCCGCGTAGTACATGCATCAGACCAACATTCACAAATCGCGTTCCAAAGGCCTTTATTTTATGCTCGTTGTCATTGCTTGTAGATTTGGTGGCAAACACTTCGGGCTAGTAGGTGTTAATTCTGTGCTTCGGGCGAATGACGTTAACTACTCGACAAGCACGGATAAGAAGCTCCTGAACACGGCGACATCACAGGAATTAAGAAAAGCGGCAGCGACTTGCGTATGAATAACTTTTTAACAACAGAAAGCGACCACGACCCCACGGGCAGAGGCGCTTCTCGCCATTTCAAACAGATTACAGTCCAATCCAACACCAACATCGGAGAAAAAAACATCACGACTAGAATACGATGAACCCGCCACAGACTGTGTGTGGTGGTGGTAGTGGTGAGAATGAAGAGGAAAAAGGCACCTAATTTCTGTCTGCCTTCAGGCGACACAAGCTAGTGAGGAACTCTACCTGAACCACAGAATAAAGAACGCCCAATTCGTCTGAAAAATGTTTTCCTACACACCGATTCTAACGCCACCTATTCACACACTTTAAGCCAAGTCAAGCCGGTTTTAAGCGGCTATTGGGTGAACCGAACGCTTTTGCCTCGAAAAGGTTCGTGCCACCGGGGGAACCGAAACACTTCCCACTTTTTTTCTGGTCTTCAACTCTCAAAGGCCGTACTTAAATAACACGCTTCGTGTTTTAAAACTAGAGGACGCTACAAGCCTACAAACTTTTTTTTTAAGCTTAGTACACAGCAATGTTATTTCAGTAAAAATTATTGCAAAAGAATATCCCCCGTGCCAGTATAAGTGGTTTTTAAACAGTAATTGTGTGACAAAATTGACTTCATTTAGATAAAGTCACTGCGATTGTGAGCCGGCTGACGATTGGCCGGCGAATGACATGAGGTGCTGTCGTCTGTTCGTTGCCGGGCGCCCATTGGTCGGTCTGGAAGTCCGCGGCAGACGCATCGTGTGTGGTGCGAGTGGTGCGAGTCGTCCGCACGATACGGCCACTTGTGTTGAAACTGGTGCGTGGTGTGTGTTGTGTGGTACGCTACTACTTTTTGGGCTACCTCGACCGACGCAGCCAGGTAAGTCTTGCACACCGCCGGTGTGGCCTGTGCATCGCGTTTGCCCTGTTTCTGGGCCTCGAACAACGTCTTTCCGTTTCGAGCGCCAACTGCCCCGTGCACGAGCGGCGGCGGATTCTCGGGGTCGTTCCACGCATGTTTCTCACCGCCCGCTCGTAGAATCTAGACGGAAAATGCAGCGGCCTATATATATATATATTTTTTTTTACTCACTTGAGGAAGCGGGCAGGCGTTTTCCTCATAGCTGTCCGAACCGGTCGACCAGAGCTTGGCCACTTGCTCGCGTTGTTGCTAATACCGGCGCATTCTGTAGTTTTACGCGGCACTCGCGATTCCGGTCGGCCCGCGTCACGCGCTTCGAGATCGTGCTTTTCAACGCGTCATGGGCGCACACACTGTTCTCTCCTGCGGTAAACTGGCTGTGAGGCTGCATAAGTGATAAATTCTCGGCACCTTGAGGATCTGCTACTGGCGATGCATGCCCGTATTCCGGGTGCTTTCAGCCTCTCAGCGCAGTAAATAATTATGCGCGAGCGATATGGCAAAGGTCGCCTTTTTTTTTTCCGTCCACGTCTGACGATGACGGCGTAGTCGGTTTCCTGCTAATTTTTCCACGGTGATTACGAGAGAGAAAAGAAAGCGCTCGCCTTTCCTTGTCACACTGCCGTGAGAAACTCACGGTACTTTGTCGGCGCTAGATGCTCTCTCAAAGGCTGGAGGAAAAACGCGCATTGGGAAGCGTGCCTCGTCGCCGGTGCGGCTGCATGTGTCTTGGTATTTAGGATGCGAAGCATTCGCGAACTGTAGTGCGGCTGACCAACCCTTCCGTTACCACATTTCCTCGTCTCGCGCGTCTATCAAGACGTCCTTTGTGGCTTTGAACACATGGAACAGGCTGCCTGGCGTTATCGGTGGTCCCAAGTAAATTTTATTCCAGTCTGAATTGCGGGTAAAAAAGAGTAGTGGCCATTTCCCAACGAGATTTCATTTTGCCCTAGAGGAAAGTTGAGAGCTGCGGAGGATGTCGGCCCATCTGCTCGTGTGGCTTTGGCAGGCACATAGTCTCGGGCTCCACATGACTTTGCAGTGTAGGCGAAGGATGCCGAATGGTTAGAACGAACTTCACGTTCATAGTGGCAAGTTTACGTTCATGCACCTTGCACGCCTTTTTTTTTTTTTTTTTCTGAGGCTCACTAACGTGGACTACAAGAACCTTGCGGTACTGGGGTGACACCAGACAAATCGCCATTGCAGCAGCAGCAAATTTCGCCCGTTATGCCATCTTGGGGGCCCCCCGGCGGATCGACAGTACTGCTCTTCTGCCTGCCACCAGGCAACTGTGTGCCCGACGTTGTGCAGCTCGCCAAATATGCAATCCAGAAGCGATTGACGAGTTAGTCCTGGCAGCTGCGTTAGAACAGCTGACTTGCCTCGATCCGTTTGCATTCTGTTAGTTGCCCCACATCGAGTTGCCTCGCTCACCTCTTCTGGAACGCTATCTCATGCTAAGAGTGTGATTATAAGACTAACCAGGATATTTGACTTAACATTTGTGAATGGTGGAAGTGACATGTGCCATTGGCCTATCTAAATGGTTGCGTCATTCTGTGTGATGTAGAGAGAGTTTTTCCAACGATCGATTTTCTACGTACATTGGCGCCTCTCACAAGCACATAACAATTCACAGGGTGTGCAGAGGTCCTTGAAAAAACCTTGAATTTGAAAAATGCATTTTCAAAGACGTTGAAAGTCCTGGAATTTTTTAACATCCTCGAAAATCTTCGAATTTCGTGAGCGGTGCACTCATTGCGACCTTTTAAATGGGGTAGATCAGTGTGTCAACCTGTAAAACTCCCCCTTTTTGAAGCAGTACTGCGGCAAGGCACACAAAACTATGTTTTGTGGTGAGCGTGAAGCGGTGATTGCCATAAGCAAAAAATCGGAATGTCGCACGATGAGGGCAAGAAACTCCATACATGCAACACAATGCTCAAGCATAAAGGACGCACAAGACGAGTGCTGCTGAACAAGTGTCGCAGCTTGACTCTGGAAGTGTGCTGCCTAAGCACCAAGAAAGATGCTAGAAAAGAACGCACATGTATCCACAGGATGAGTGTAAGTTAACACTGTCACAGTAACTTCTTGGTTGATGAGCAATTTTAAGTCACTTCCAGTCACTTTTAAGTCACTTTTGTTGAGCAACATAAAAGTGCCATTATTCTAACATGGTCCAATAATCTATAAAGTTGCTATAAAAAGTGCTATAAAGTTGGTCATTTCTGAAAATTTTAGAGTAAAAAATTCTAACTTAGCATGCCGCTTTGAGTCCTTAAAAAACTTGCATCAGGCCCTCGAAAGTCCTTAAATATCCTTGCATTCTCGCTTTGGAAACCTGTTCGAACCCTGACTTGGTTTCTTATGTTTTCTTTAAAATTGGTTTCCGGAGCTTTTTAGGGACATTATTTCCAAACTTTTTTCTGAACGGGCTATGAACATACATGGGGAAAAGAAAATTGGATTGGGTAGGTTTCTGCATTACCCAATAAAAACCAGTGCAGTATCGGATGACGAGAGGCTTTGGCTGTCATGAAAGCAACGGCTGCTCCCAAGGAAAGCTCACTGTAGAATATCTTCAGTATTGCAAGGAGAAGTACGACAAATCTATGATGTAACACAAAAAAGCTGGTGTACCCCATACAACACAGTGAAATGTACTGTTTCTTGAATATTTCAAAACCAGTCATACAGTACTTGAGAAGGCAACACTTCAGGCATAAAATTTCACTTGAATGATCATATGAGTGCCTTCAACATCCAATGCTTAGTTTAGATCATTTCTCCCATTAAAAATTGAAAGGAAGGAAAATAACTTTATTTTAGTCCTGCGAAACGTGACGCGAGTCGCACACCCGGCTCAGTCCCACTAACATTCAGGTTCTTTTTCTTCTCTCTTCTTCAAGCTTTTTATTAAATTACCAGTCCTATTCTTGAAAGGTTTGACTGCACTACTACTAACAAATATCCAGAGAGAGTAAAGAACAGAACCCTTTACTTTCTCGTTTGTACTAACACAGTTAAACCTTTGAAGAATGAACGTTACCGGACTAGCCCAACTTAGTGCTCTTCTACAAGGGTTGTACCAAAAGTAAGGCTCTCATATTTCTGTCAACTGTTATTAATTACATATAATTGAAAAGCTTACACATTTGTCTTTTTTTCAAGATAGTTTTCATTTTTCTGGCATGCTTTTGAAGACGGTGCTTCTGCTTTTGTAGGGTGCACGTTAAAGAACCCCAGGTGGTCGAAATTCCGGAGCCCTCCACCACGGCGTCTCTCATAATCATATGGTGGTTTCGGGACGTTAAACCCCACATATCAATCAATCAAATCCTGCTTTTGTATTCCTAAGTCGAAGAAGTCTCCCGCCAACTCGTTGAGGAAGTGTGTGTCCGCTGCCCTGACTTCAACCCCGTTCGTGATCGGCGTAGGCGGTGAACCAGAGTGATGCCACTGACGAGATTGTTGTTTTGCTTCGGAGGTGTAACCCATGTTTCATCTCCTGTGACGATTAAGTCCAACAATTTCTTGTTGTCTTCCTGCACCATTTGCGGACGTGCTGAACAGACATCCACTTTTCACCATAAACCTCAGTCAGATGCCCATATGTCTCAAGTGGTAGCTATCTTGTGTGGAGAAAACAGATTACTACTTATCAATCGGCACTTTCATCTATGATAACTACCAAGGGACGTAGTGAATGGCAGACGAGTGGGCGAGTTGCTATGTTGTCAGATTTAACCTAGCACCTTTCTTCGAGTCTGCAGATCGTTGAAAACCTTACTTTTGGTGCCACTCTCGTAGCAGAGATGTGTAGGAGTTTCATGATGTACTTAGAAAGGTGGGACGCATAACTGTTTTTATGAACAGTTGCTGTCTTCATCCGAAGTCTTCATTCTCAGTAGTGCTTCTGCATCGTAAGCAGTTAAGCAAGCTTGTACAGTTCAATGCTCTTGAAATGTTTTTGGTGCAATGCCATGCCTAAATAGCATAATACATCTCATGCAGACTTCCTTTACAGGGGCCTGAATGGCAAGCATTGTCAGCTAAGTTCGCCAAAGACTGTGCACACTAATAAAGCGGGAAATCACTTGGTTTGGAATTTTGGGCATTCTCAATTTCACCTGCGCGTGTTTCAGCTGTGATGCACCTTATCGGGCAGGGTTTAGTAGTTCCATGCAATTTCTGGGCCTTTCTGTAATGACACCTTTTAAGCAAGTGTTTCCTGGTATGGCAAACCTTGATTAGGATAAATAATACCTGCATAAACACTGCTCTAGTAGTTGGACTCAGATTGCAACTAGTGTCAAGTCACTTTGTCATGGTTCTGCAAAGTGAGGACATATTTATTGTGAGCGTTTTGTGTGGGGTGGTGCAGTGTATGTGAAACCGAAAAAGGCTGGTGTTGACAATATTTTCTTCTAATTTAGCGATGCCACAAGTTCAGTTGCTTAGACTAAATCATTAGACATTAGTTCAAAGGCACCAATAAGTGCAATATATGTAGGGCTCCGTGTTCTTGGAGTTCATTTTTTACAGCGAAAGCTTTATCAGATCACAATGGCAGTGGTAGTGGGGTAGTTGTCCGCCGCTGCTGCTTGTGTCCATAACCGCTTTCGCTTGAAATTAGAAAAACAGAAATTAAACCAGAAAAAATGTCTAGGGAGCATCAATCACTCTGTCATCATCATTCAAGCATGAGGAACTCTTACAGGGGGTAAGATCAAGCAATGGAGTTGGCCTGAGCAACGTGGCTGTTATTCATTGCTTCCACCCGCTATCTACCTAGCCATTGTTAAGCAGTCACTCTATGCTCTGGGCCATGAGTCTGGTTGAGGCCCGTATTAGTGAAAGCTGTGTTGAAGTCGCCACAAAAGCCAATTTAGGTGCCGTAGTTAGAGGCTGCTGCCAACGATAGTGTCCATAACTGCTACGTCATCGCAAGAAATAAGAAAAATTGTATCTTACTGGAACGTGTTGTTAGGCTCACATAGACTAAAGAAAGCAGGGGACAGGTTAGGGCATCAACTTGCAAGTAACTTCATTTGAAAAAAAAGCTTCTTTTTATATGCAGGCAAACATGTGCACAGTCAGTTGTGCAAGACATGGGCGGACAATCCCACGTTAAGACGTCATGAAAGCAAGACATCGAAAAATTGTGCTTCAGATCTACGTAGTGTGAGAGATTTGACTGATACGCCTCACTTGACATTGATGAAATACGCCTCCAAAAGTTCTTGAAAGAAAATTCATGCTCTCGCAACTTGATATTGTCACATCTGGTAGCCAATGGTATCTGACTACGATATTATGCGAACCCACTAAGTGTATTTTATATGTCTAAAAGGTTTGACTACATACACACAAGCACAAGTACTTCAATGCGAAACACCTAAGTTTGTTTGTAATAAAATGTTAAAGCCCGTTCAGCTTTGAAAACGGCCTTTGAACAGTCGGAATGCCCTTGTAAAGCAGAGACTAGCGGATAAATGTGAATTGCCAAAAATTTTACTAGTCTGTTTATAGGATTTTTTTCCGGGTTAATTTGGAAATGCAGTTTTATATAGGGTCTAATGTTCATGACCTCCAGAGGGCTGTTGTGGCTGTCGCTATTTAGGTAATGGGTCAGAGGACTGAGTATTGTGAACAAGCATTGTCATTTATAATTATATAAAGAGAGTAAAGCTATTGATTGAGCATAAGAATAAGCTTTTAGGTGGGAATTATGCCATTGTTAAAAGTGTCCACCGACAGCTCTTTGTCACATTGTCATGTAAGATTTTTTTTCGCCCAGGCAGACAAGACTATATAGTGCGTTGCTTGGTATTATCACATGTAGGCAACTCTTGGAATCGCATGCCGAGAAGGCGTTTATATGAAATATTAAAATCAAATTGAGAATGCTGATACGTTTTCAAGCACACTGTAAATAAGGAATTTGGAGCATCACAGATTTGATCACGTAAGGACAATCGTGAAATGTTCATAATTCTGTCTCATGTAAGAATAGGCCAGACGATTTTGGCTGTGCTGATGATCCATCTTAAGTCTTCTTCCACGTCGTTGCACACTTCGTTAGGCGTTCATAAAGTTGTTTTCTGTGATGTTCTTCAGTGCATAAGTCTGATAAGCACAACTTCTGGGGCTGTTGCGAATCGTTTTTCTGTTCTGCTGTCCCTCTGTTGTCGACTCGGATGGTGCGTCATTGGCCGATCTGCGCGACAGCAACAATAATGATACCGAGTGAAATTGACCGCTTCCAATTAAGCGCTTCGTTTCAAAACAATGTCTCCCACGTGGGGAGAAAGGGAGGCAATTCCGAGCGCGCCAAAAGAAGCGAGACTGCGTTCGCGGAGCGCCCTCTGTCCACAGCTTCCAAGGCGTTCATGCTGAACAACGCTCGCAGTGTACGACGCAACCGCAAGGGAGAACAGTTTATTGCGCAGGTGTGGAAGTGCTGCGTCAATTGCGCCATTCTGCACCAATCTGACCTGCTGCGCTTAAACGGCAATTGTCGTCGACTGAGCAACAATGAGCGTTGGCTACACCAAGGACGCGGCCGCATCCATATTCAGTGGGGTTAGGTGGTATTGTAACTGTTTATTCTTGGGGCTTGCTAGCGCTCGTCTCATTGCTGTTATCGCCGTGGTTGCCCCCAAAAGTGGTGGCACCAACATTATTTGTCAATACAGTGAAGCCTCGATAATTTGTACCAGCTGGGAACGTGGCACGATCATGCACTAAATGGTAGTGCGCACTTAAAAGCGCAAATGTGCGTCTCTTGACGTGCCACATTGCCACCAATAAACACACTAACACAGCAGATGCTGCCCAAATAAAATACCTACAAGAAATTCTTTTCTTCTTTTTTTGCCAGAGTGAAGTAATGTACTGGCACTTTCGCACGATCATTTCATAGCGCGTGGTGGCGACGCCAAGCAGCATTTAGAAAATATTACAGGGTCCAGAGCGACTGAAATAGCGGCAGAATGGACACTATCGACCTTCCGTGGTACATATGCGCGCTTCTCTACTGCGGTGAGATACTGTGCGACAACTGACAGTTTTATTCAAACACCGAGTGGTTGCGTAGACTGTTATGTCCTGGTGAACTGCGTGCAGAGCGGCGCCTTGCCCACGCCATCGCTGCCGGGTAGCATGATGTACCATGCGCGGATCGCTCGACCCCACTTCTATCCAAACAGAGCACAGGTGAACAGAGTAGTTAGTGTGTTTAATTAGCATGGCGATAATAAGCTTTCGTCAAGTGAAGTGCATTGCAATTATCTGTACTCAGTTTCACACATCGGGTGTAGTGCTGTGGAGGCTAGCGAGACTATTTCCAGTTGATGAGTTCGCGTAAAGATAGTTTCATGTTTTTACCAACCAGAATTTTTCTTTTCGTTTGATCTTGCCGGAAAAGGTCACGTGTTGGACCAACACCGCTGCCTTCAAAATAGGTTGGCCTGCAAAAGCTGGCTACGTGACGCCATGCTCCCTGCTTTTTAAAAAAAAATGCGAATAGATTTCTTAATCGAGCTGTCGGGCATCCGGCGTTGTTCGCGCGCCAGCAGGTGTTTTAGGTGTTATCTCTGTGCTCTCGCACTTTCTCTACAGCAACAGCTGCGGGCGCGCGTGCTTATCGTCGCCCCTAGCAGCTGGAGCATGTGGTGCAAGAGTGTAGGAGAGGGTAGGTGCAGTTCTTCGTCGCTCTTTCTCTCGCCATTTGCTCTCTATTCTCCCTTCGCCCCACTCTCCTGTCCGCTCGCGCCTGACTCTCGACTGCTTGCTGGCTGGGCGCCTCACAAGAGCATCCCTAAATGTGTGCTCGGCACGCCGCTGTGGAACGCCAACGCCCAGCCCAGAACGCTGGCGCACCACTCTCCCTTTCGCTGGCTGGGCCCCTCTCAAGGCAATGGCAGAAGCCGGTGAAGGCGAATGTCGGACGGCTACAGTACCCTCTCTATGCGCATGAAATGCAATCTCATTTCCTCACGATTTTCCTTCGGGGAGGTGGGGGCATTTATTTTCTCCCTCCACGCGTTACGCAAATGATATGGTGTGGCGCCAGGTTATACTATTCGCATGGTTCTTATTTTACTCTTCTAAATCCCGGCTGCGGCGGCTGCATTTCCGATGGAGGCGGAAATGTTGTAGGCCCATGTGCTCAGATTTGGGTGCACGTTAAAGAACCCCAGGTGGTCGAAATTTCCGGAGCCCTCCACTACGGCGTCTCTCATAATCATATGGTGGTTTTGGGACGTTAAACCCCACATATCAATCAATTATTTTACTTTTCTAGCACGCTTATTCCTTTTCGACATAATGCGCCTGTGTAGGCATTTTGCGCGCAGCAGTTTCGAGAACCGGCATGGCTCATTGGTAGAACTGCCGTGGAGTGGACCCAGGTTCGAACAGCATTGCGTTCTTGATATTGTTTTCGTACCTGGTTGTTTCTCTTATTTCTCGTGATAGCAGTTACGTACACCAGTGGCGGCGGCGTAGAACTAAGCGGCACCGTTGTTTTTGACCTCGCTACAGCTTTACGTATCGCTTCCAGCTTATTCCGTTGGAGTAGCCCTCCGACGTCACGGGCTTGTGAAATATGAAGCGACCCAGCGAAAATAGTTGAGGGTCGGCATTGTTTGTATTTTGAAATTTCGAAGTCGAATAACTTTAGAGAGCGTGCCGTTATCACTGCCGTTTTTGCTGCATTAGTCTGTCTGTTCTTCAGCCTACACAACCCACGAATAAAACCCGAGGGCTGAATAGTGTTGGAGGGCCCCTTTAAAGGGGAACTCCTGTGCATTTTCGACCGTACTGAGGCAATGTGGCTTTCAAATAGTATTGACAGTCCTGTATAAGCTAGGGTGGTTAATTTTGCCCAGGCATTCGTCAAAATTTTTAATTGGGCAATACAAGACGAGTGAGAACAGAAACCGAAACCGGGATCTTCTCCGTCGGCTGTGGTGGGTATCGAATGATGTAACGAGAAGTCGTCGCCGATGACGTCACGAGATCCGCTATTCGAGGCGAGATCGGGCTACAGGTGGCAGCACCGCGCCCACGAAAGTAAAATCCCTGAAAAATAAACTAAAGTAGCGCTATTCGTGTCAATGTGCAGACTCCTCTCCCCTCGCGTGCATTGCTGATAGTAAACGACGCTAGTTGAGGGGCTGTATGGCTCCTGGCCGCAAAGATGAGCTTGTGCTCATGCTTCCGTTAAAGCGCATCTGGGCGCTGGGGTTCTAGGCGATGCACCGAAAGAGTGATTGAGAAAGAAAAAAATATAAAAAGTAACGTTAAATACGACGATGTGACGTGTATATAAGCAAGTGGCATGCAGTGGCAAAAGACATCACCGCAAGCACGCAATACTCAACGCGATAGCCCACCCTTTGCATGCAGACGCGCTCAGCAGTGACGCTGTCGATGGCAGCGCCACTGCTGTCCGTGTAATAAACTCGGTGGTGCTAAGAATCTGCAGCATGACGCACTAGCCTTTGTGAAGGTATCGCAAACGCCATTTTGTTTGTCCACTTTCGCGGTGTTTGTTTGTGGCTAGGCGTGCGCGCTTGGTATTGTTGTGTAGCCGGAGTTCGACCGCGCGTGAGTGTGTGCACGGTAATCCTGCACGTTTCGGGATGCCGACCTGCTGTGCCAGCGGTTGCAAAAGTAGGTACAGCAGAGGAAAGAAGCTATTTTTGCTTCCGCGAGGAAAAGACAATGCCGCTCAGCTAGAAGTGTGGCTCCAGCGTATTGGAAGGACTGACTTGGACCCTGTATCGTCGCGGCTTTGTGACCCTGTATCGTCGCTCCCCGAACAGACGCCATCGGCGTACCCTTTCAGCATACCCGAGGCACGGCCGCCCAATGAAAAACGCACGGCGCAGCAGTGCCCGAGCTGCCCAAGCGTCTGGCACATCCAGTGCGCCCGCGTGCTTTCGCAGCTTAGTTTCCTGGTGGACACTCTAGAGGCGCTGCTGTGGCTGCTGGGAGAGGAGGTACAGGCGAAGGGGTGCGGTTGGCCCTACTTTAGTTTATTTTTCAGGAACATTTACGCGAAAGTGGGGATCAGCAGTCGTCGGCGCGTATACAAATACACGCAGCGGCGCTTCGTTGCGTGCCGTCGAGGCGATTGTCGGCGGATAAAATGCGTTGACTACAGATTACTGTTAATATCTGCGCTTTTCTCTACTGAATCCATGCACGACGCCTATGCACCGTTAACATTACCCGCGAGTGAAGCGCATTCTGCCTTTTATAGGGATGCTTGCCCTGGGTGACTCTCTTCAAGCCTTCGCACTAAATCACGCCTTTGCTGTGTTGTTTCTACGTGGTTAGCTTGTATTCCGCCTGCTACGCACTGCTGTACCGTGACTGAACTACTTTTTCACATCTTTGTCATCTTCAAACTACAAAGAAGAGAGAAAGAAAGATCGTAGGAAGCCCGCATATTTGTGCAATTAGTTCAGTACTACCATTCGCACCTTATACGCATATGATTTTTTTTTCTCACTCGGTTCATCATGAAATGTGGAATATTCGACAAGTCTAGTCAGGAAAGCTTAATGGCTGACGGCGCTTTGCGCTGCACTGCGTTTACCATGTCTATGCTCATGTTCACCAGTAAAAATATAAATATCTTGTATAAAAGTTCAGCAGAAAGCTTTCATCGATGGATTACGTGAATGATAGTGCTACAACAAAGGACTGGTTAATAAGCATGTTTTTTTTTTTTTTTTCAGACAAAAAATCGCCACTGCTTTCCGAAGGTTAGTAATAATGCCACACAAACGCTGAAGACAATGTAAAAAAGATAAGATTTTTAGTGAACTTATACAACATGATATACGGCATGTCGTCTGAATTAATTTTCAATGTATGGACTCTTTAAATCGTTCTTGAATCTAAGCACTCGGTTTCACGTGGTAATTCTGCTTTAAGGCCCCGCCGCGGTGGTCTAGTGGCGAAGGTACTCCGCTGCTGACCCGCAGGTCGCGGGATCGAATCCGGGCTGCAGCGGCTGCATTTCCGATGGAGGCGGAAATGCTGTAGGCCCGTGTGCTTAGATTTGGGTGCCCGATAAATAACCCCAAGTGGTCAAAATTTCCGGAGCCCTCCACTACAGCGTCTTTCATAATCATATGGTGGTTTTGGGACGTTAAACCCCCGAAATCAAATCAAAACTCTGTTTTAATTACAGTTTAAGTACTGATGTGTCACAGTTTATGGGATAGTAATGTTTTTATGTAGTGGTACCATGGCCTGATAAACACAACTAAGGCTCCTTGCATGGTCGATAAACTACAGTCTCTGCACTCTTTAAGAAACGTTAGTTAAAAGTTAGCAACTGCAGCGGTTACTACCTTTCTTCGACCGTTACTATTCTTTTGCTACCTACGTTAGTAAACAGTTATTACCTGCAACCGTTACTTTTTGTGACCTCTTTACTACCTATTTTAGTAAACAGTTAGTAACTTAAATGGAAGAGGTAGTAACTGCAGCCGTTCCTACCTTTATTGCCCTGTTACTACCTCTTTGCTACCCAACTTTTGACTATCTATTCCAAAATAGTGTGTGAATGCGATTCTGATAGTTTATTAGAGGAATCGTCTTGATGTATATTCATTACACGGAAAAACGACGCAGAAGGTATCCATAGATCAAGTAAATACATTTTGTTTTAAATTACTCACCCGAGACATGTAAACGTCACTCTGATGTTGTTGAAATGAAGAAGTACAAGTTAACGAACCATAAGCAAGTGCTACACGCCTCGTAATAGAGAATCACAACAAACTTAGTAAATTACAGCACATATTAACAAGTCCGGCAGATCAAAATAACCAGACGGTCACAATTAGCCTCGAGGACATTCACAGTTTATCCACTGCGGCGTGTCTCCAAATATTATCATTGTTTTGGCGCATCAAATCCCCTAAACGATTATTACCTTTTTAAACGCTGATATATTAGTCGTGTGAAGCCTTCAAATGCACTGAGAATGAGTTCGGTACATTGTTCCGGTCACTGTACATAATGCCTTTTTGTGGCCATTTTATAATAAATAAATATGACATATAATTTTTTATAAGTAAGGCAGATTAAAAGTCTTGTGCTACGTCACCAAACACACGAAACCAGGTAGTATATATAGTGCTTGAGGTTTATATTTGTTAAAATTCATCCTGAAAGCAAGTGCTCCCTTGCGCCAGACATGCGCCTGCGAAGTAGGTGCTATATATATATATATATACCCCACGCTTACTTCTTACATGTATACGTAAAAAATTGTGAACTTTTTTGGTCTATGCATTCTTTGCATTCATGACGTACCCCGCTTCTTACCCGAATTTGTCTAGTTATAAGACATTAATTAGCCAACATTAGCAGTTGGGTAATAATATGCCAAAATGAATGAACTACGTAGTATCGATTACTATTTTTTTTTCTTGAAACCCTTAAAAGTCACGACCAATTGGTGGTAACGGCTAGGGTAGTAACAGTAACTAACAGCTGGTAGTAACAGCAGCGGTAGGAACTGTTACCACCCTCGCTGTTACTAACTGTGCTTACTACCAGGGTTGTAACATATTTGACAAACCATAACTACCCCAAAGTTAGCAAGTACTACCACCTTTTTTCTACGAGTGTAGAGTGCAGTAGTTGTACACCTATCAACAGCGCACAAGTGCATGACTTAAAGCGTTTTTTAAGGGCGAAGCTCCTTAGGGCGTGGGCTGTGCGTCCCCTGTAGCCTGTATGTAGCCACCTCTAGTTTAGTTCTTGCAGTGTTCACTAGATGGCGGTACCGTCTCCTGTATGTAGCCACCTCTCGTTTAGTTCTTGTAGTGTTTACTAGATGGTGGTACTTGTAGCTGATGATGAAAAGATGCAAGATGTTATAAACTAGAAAGCGGTACTTGTAGTTGATGAAAGACGCGAGATCTTATAAAATAGGAATGATGTCACATATGGCGCGTGTCATTGGTTGAAGGCAATCGTTCGATTTAGTGCGGCGACGTACACTAGGGGGAGCGATGTAATAAAATCGAGTGGGCAAAATGTACAGAGGATTCATGGTTTACCAGGTTTACCTCCGGAGCTTCGCCCACTCATCATCATTCACTTCGTGGATATGGCGGAATTTTTTTTTTCTTTACAACCGAGTGACTATACAACGCTGCATTCACACACCATTTAATAGTGCCCATGTTGGGGAGGACACCAAAAACATTTGGCGATCTGCTTGAGACAGAAAGCGGCACCCACTCTGAAATTATTCTAATGAATGGAGGGTACGACGACAATAAACAGCTCTCTGAAAAAATGCACTCGCCGATCTTACTACAACGCATTAGCAGCCGAGCAAGACCAAATGCTTTCGTACGTCCATTCAGGCATATGTAGAAACAGTTACACTCGCGCTGACATGACCGGACAAACCACACTTCGAGAACGTGCATGACGTGTGCGCACATGGAAACGTGACGTGGCTAGCAGACGACGCACGGAGCAATCCACACTTCGACCAGATGCCGCCAGTCAGCGGCTCTGCTTGATCTCGCGGCCAATACCTCGCCACGGCATGCTGATGTGTAAACATAGCGCGAAAGAAAAGGAAAAAGCGCGCGCTGCATCCGTCTGCTGGGAAAGGCGGAGTTTTTGTAAAAGAGTTGTCCCTTACGTCACATATATATGGGGGGAGGGGGGGGGGGCGTTTGCAAGTGTGATTCCAAAAGCAACTAACAGTTTTAAAAGTTGTTTAAAAAACCTAATGATTTACGGTTGTATAATTTGGCACATATCACCACGGCAACTACTAGAACACATGTTCAAAGTTTTAATGAAACCGGTGAATATCGAAAAAAAAAAAAAAACGTTGGCGGTTCCCTTTAAACGAAACCTTATTTGGCTGCGCTCAAAGAAAACCAAACGGTTCCATGAATGCACAAAGCTATCATCATCATTCGCCACTGAAATCCTGCTGCTCCACCCCATTAAGATGACGGAGGGAACACGTGGCAGGCAAACACGAGTACATAGTCAATGAACGAAATACTGTGATGCATTATTGACTCGTTTATAAACGCCGTATAGCTGCTCGTTGCAGCTTCACTGGTTAAAATTTTCTCGCTTTTTTTTTTTTTTACCGGCGGCACATATAACACTCACCGGAGAACATTTTTTGTCACAGCGCTGCTGTTCTTGCACTCACCCGGATTGAATGAAATTCGAAAGCAGTCCGGCCATCGTCAAGTTCCAGTTTCGCCTTCCATGTTGGTTCAGGCCGTGAGGTGATCGGGCTGTTGTCGTTCCTTATTTTCGGTTATCGCTGACCTCGTACTTCGTGCGTCTCGGTGCTAGAAGCGTGTGTATCGAGGCCGCTTTGATCGACGCGTGAGAACGGTCGCATTTCCGTGGAGACGAAATGCTAGAGGCCCGTGTACTGTGCAATGTTAGTGCCCGTACACCAATGGTCGAAATTTCCGGAGCCCTGCACGACGGCAGCTGTCGTAATCGCATCGGGGTTTTTGGACGGTAAACACCACATATTCATACAAGACTGGTGGTGTGCCTAGGTTTTTTTTTTTTTTTTTTTATGGCGAAGTAATGGCGGTGCAAGCATAGCATAGTGTGTCTTGTGGCGTATAAATTGTCCGTTCGATACACAGGTGAACGAATGTCTGCATGCACAGTGATCGTCCACTTCAACACTCGACGAGCACGTTGATTTATTTAGGGGAAGAGAAGGAATTCCCTCCGTTCGTCGTCCACCTCCAGAGACTGTTGTCTGCTGCTGCTCCTTCTTCAGAAACGCGCCATCGCGTCCGCACATTTCGCTTTGCGAGTGCTAGATGTCTGGTATGAACAGGATAAGGCCTCTTGTAAAAGTCGTACGAGCGAGTTTTTTTTTTTTTTTTTTTTTGCTGTGCAACTATCGCGTTCGAGCTGTGCGACATGCGTAAGCGTATATATATATATATATATATATATATATATATATATATATATATATATATATATATATATATATATATATATATATATATATATATATATAAGTAAGGGAAAAGTGTATACCTAAGGGCTCGTTTTTCCGTGTTTTAACACAATATAATGAGATCTAACAGACAGTAATGCCAAGGAATGTACAGGGGAAGTTATTAGAACCAATCGAATGTAAATAAGAAGAAAGAAAAGTGGATGAAAAAATAACCAGCCGTTCCTGCTCACGGCTGCTTATTTTTGGTTATATAACCTGCTCACGGTTGATTATATAAGTGTCAAGAATGGGACCCCGACAGACACAGCACCTTTTCACCAGGCCGGCTTTCCTTTATCTGCATCATTCTTCTTGTCTTCTGACGTTTTCTTCTGCCAGCCTGCGCCTGAGCCCCTTGCCGCTCTTCATCACTCTCGGCCATGCGGCTAAATGTGCAACTCTGAAAGAAAAACAGATTTCGCCAGTTTAGGTGTGTCTATGTCTCTATGCACACAACATCTTCATTCGTGACACATGCCCAACAAAGTTATCACGCCTCCTTTTATCTGCGTGCAAATCGGAAACCGAGCACCGTACTCACCAAGCGTTCTCGCCCAGTTGTTTGATAATAATAAATGATCCTTCGAGCTTCGGGCATAGTTTTTTTTTTTATGTAGATCGGTATAGATCGTTGCGCCCACACCTCATCGGCGATATCATATAGCGGGGCCTGTTTGGCATGCACCACCTTCTTGCGCGCCTAGGTTCGCAATTTGCAGCAATGTGTCCGTCGTGCTGCAGAATGACGAGCTTGTACAGGCGTATTCGTGGAGAGTGTAGCAGCAAGCTTTGGTAGTTGGCCGTAGACAATTTCGTAAGCGGAGGTTCCGGCTGAAGATCTGCAACGCCGTGTTAACTGTGTAAGCAGCCGCATTGTGATGCTCTTCCCAGTCGGCCTCACCAGGTTTGTTGTTCTTCGGTGGCTGCATTTCAAATGGAGGCGGAAATGTTGTAGGCCCGTGTGCTCAGATTTAGGTGCACGTTAAAGAACCCCAGGTGGTCAAAATTTTCGGAGCCCTTCACTACGGTGTCTCTCATAATCATATGGTGATTTTTTGACGTTAAACCCCACATATTAATCAGGTTTGTTGTTCTTGCAGTACGGTGCCAGTCGAGCTTGTAGGGTCTGGTTCGACATCTCTCTCAGGCCATTCGCTTGTGGATTGTAGGGGGCCGCGAAATGACGTTCAACACCCGCTCGACAAAGATAAGCATGCAGCTCGCGGCTGCGGAAAGTGGTCGACCACTTTGAAAGCGGTCCCGTAGAAACTTAATGACGTAGCTTGCGGCTAGGGAAGGCACGGCAGCGACATCTGTATACTTTGACAAGCACTCCACGGCGACAATTCTATGCTTGTTACCCGCGGCCAAAGATGGAAAAGGCTCGATGTGTCCGTTGCGTGAAGATGTCTTCTGCCTAAAGCGTACGAGTCGGCTTAACTTGGTAAACGGCTGCTGGCGAGAACATCACAAAAACTGCCTTGCTTCGGCGTGCAGTAATTTATGGGAACACGAATACAAATCCTATTGCACGTCTTACTTGCATAGAAGGGAGAACGCAAACTCGTATTTCGGGAGCAGTAGCCGAAGCTCATGCTGAAAACGCCATCAGCTTGAAGAAAAAACAAGGGACAAAGTTTGCGGCCTACCTTTTTTTCTTCACCCTTTTGAGTTCATCTCTGTGTATTGCAGAAGACGCAGCAATACGTCGGCATTGTGATTATCCGCCAATACGCGCCTCTCGTCGATAGGCCTTACGTCTACGTCAACACACACGACCTGTGCGTACTGCGCCCCGCGGAGCATCCAACATGGTGGCTATGCACACAACGGCCGACAGATGACAGCAATTTCGCATAAGGTCTATTATGTGCGCAAGCCTGAAGATTGGCAAATTACGAAATGCCGCACTAACTACGGTTTACAAATGCTTCGGTTTACATTACCAGCTTTGCCACAGAATCAGTAAAAAGCAGCTTTTTAACATTCCGGAAATCTCATTTATTAAAGAACTACGGAGACGTTTCACCACAATATCTTTATCATGAGCGTGCTTCATGAACAACGCCGTGTAAAGGGAAATGTTTTTTAAATGTTCTTGCATAATGTCTACGCAACCACGTTTTCGTTTTTTTGCATGAGGATATTCTTGTGCCGTACATTATATGTGCAGTTCATTTTCAGTTTTTGTTTTTTCGATTCATTACAACCGTTCACGCTGCAACACGTGTAGGTTGGTCAGGGCAACCTCAAGCTGATTGCATCAGCTTTTTTCCCCTGGTCTCCCACAACGTTTTTGTTGTTGTAAATAAATAAATAAATACACAAATAAATAAAATATGCTGCTGTATACGAACATACGCGTCTGTACCGTCGTTTTAGAAGTGATGTTGTCAAGGATGCGAGTTTTTTTTTTCTTGTATGTTTTAACGGGTGAAGATGACTTACATTATATCATTTAAATTTTATTATTTATTTATTTGTGGATACTGCAATCCCATCAAGGGATTTTTGCAGAGGGGGTTACATGAATTACATGAATGCTCAATATGAAGACGAAAAAATTTTCAAAACAGGCAGATAAAAACATTAAATTTAGCATGCTATTGCTGTTGTACCAAAAGCCTACTGTAACAAGTTAGTTTTGGCCAGCCCACCCTAACCAAGTTGCACCACTGGCCATTGTCGCGTTTCAGATAATTGTGCTGGCGATTATTCTAAACATGGAATACTACCTATTAAAAAGTCTAATTGAATTATTTCATTCGGTGTTATTTGATTCTAATTCGAAACTCGAATATTTGGTCGCCCTTAAAATTGTTATAAATTTGGGTAAGGTGCACATGTAGGAGGCGGAACAATTGGATTTCCGAAATAATCCAGAACAGATCAGGTGGTCGAAATTTCCGGAGCCCTCCACTACGGCGTCTCTCATAATCATATGGTGGTTTTGGGACGTTAAACCCCACATATCAATCAAATCTAGAACAGATATCTCGGCACTTCATGTTTAGAGTTCCGTGTTTTTGGATTTATCTTTTCTTGAAATTCGGAAGTTGTTTTTCGGAGTTTATTTTCTTGAACTAAATGTGACGTTCATCGGAGTTTATTTGTCGTAAACATTCCATTCTTCAAATCGGTGTTTAATTTTGTATTATGAATTCTTGCCATGTGCTCTTATTAATTTTATTTCCGATAAACATTGTTGCTGATTATCGTTTTCTCCATCCTTTCACTTGTGCTCACTTCCTGTTCTGTTAGCTTGCTAATAAAGGTATGTTATTCGCACTGCTCTAAACTCGCCGACGTGCAATACTGTTCTCGTTTGCGTGGATGAGGGGGGGGGGTCAGAAGCTGCTTTTCGGTTTCCTTCACCTGCTGGACGAAAAATAGAACGTATTATTGTTATAATATTTCTATACTCCGAAAGTTTAGATGAAATGATACCTGAACGCGAAAACGTGCGAACGCACCGATTATATTTTAGATGACTGGAAGGCTCGCACGCACAAATACATGCACGTACAATTGCACCAATGCTTCATTACAAACATCTACGTTTGTTTGTATTGCAACCTTAAAGTTTGTTGCAACAGACACGAGCGTATAGCTTACGAGGTTGCTGCCCCTGATAAAGGTGCACTGCTTTTGATCGGCGGTTCTGAGCTTAAGAAATGTCATTTTTAAACGTTGAAAGTGCTTTTTTGTATACTATTGCACTTTTTCGGATAAACTGTCAAACGTTTTATGGGTTTGTTGGATTGATCCGAAAACACGGAGCCGCATTCATTTGGCATGTGTATGCTATCTCTGACGCTCGAGGAAGTCATAATTAATATGTATCTTGGTACAAACAATGATGTGCACAACACTAAAGCCGTGGCGCTCGTTCCCGCTGCGCTAGTGATTTACGCCGCGATAATCGCTGCAAAATAGAAACGAAAGGCCGCTCGATCTTATCGAGAGAGCTGCTTCCTGCGGGCATGACCTCACGCAGCGTGTTTGACGTCACGCACGTAGTGCCTGGTGCGTTAAACAGGTTCTCGCGGAACACGATCACAGTGCAGGCAGGAGGCTTCTTTTTTCATTCTTAACGACGTAAGCGGCTAAGGGGCGTCCGTTGCCGAAGCTTTGAGACTGCATTCCTTCAACAACGTTTGTTTGTATGTCTCGGCCGTCACGACGTTTGTTTTGTATGTCTCGACCGTATGTCTTGACGAGTCCAGCACTGAGCTGGACTGGTCAATGGAAGAAGCGGCAGACACTTTATTGGGGGGTGCACCGCTGTTGCCTTGTTCCGTTTCATTTTAGGCCTTCCTATGCGTATTCCATTCCTCGAATCGTGCTTTCATGGCAATAAAAATACAAATTGAAACGACAAATTGTCCCCCCCCCCCCAAAAAAAAAAAATTGCCCGCAGCTTCCCTCGGGGGAACACTGAGGAGGATGCGGACCATATAATTGGTTAACGGGGTGTTAAAGTGCGACTTACTTGGGTCGATGGCTAAATTGGTTAACGTGGTTGTGAAATGGGGTGTTAAATTGCGACTTACTTGGGTCGATGGCTAAATTGGTTAACGTGGTTGTAGGAGGGGGTGTTAAATGAGTGAACACGTACACACGTATGCGAAAGGGCGGCGCTGGTCGAAGGGACGTCGATCATTGTGTTTGTGGATTCGTTGGAATTCATTTCACCGCGACCTTGGACGTCGACGCGCCGTACAAACCAACCGACGAGCGGCAACTGAGCGAGCGAGCGCCGACCTTGAGTATATATACAGCACGACGGCGCATGCACTGTCAGCTGTTGAATGTTCTCGAAGCGCGACGCCACATGCGCGTCCACTGGAGAATCAGGAGAATTGTAGATGTCGAACGCGGTGTGTAGAGGAGGAAGGGTGCACAGATGGTGGAGGAGTGAAGCGCGCGCGGTGTGTAGAGGAGGAAGGGATGCACAGATGGTGGAAGAGTGGGCGACGGCGCGACGGCGCATGTGCGCGCGTCAGCTGTCGAATGCTCGAGAAGCGGTGCGGACGGCGCGGACGGCGCACTACAAGGCGCGAGTATAAGATGCTCCGCATCTAAAAAACAATTTTCACTATCTCCCACCAAAGGGAACCGTGTGGGGATGCAAAGCAGCGCTCGTGTGCACTTGTTTTCATTTGGATGTTTTGTGTATGTTATTACCGATGCCGTCACTACTGGCGCCAACGTTGTCCGTAGCGCCGTTGCAAAGGAGAGTGCAACGGACGAGCGCGCGCAGCATTATATACGATCGCACAGCTGGGGTGGAGAGATAAACTGGAGAGATAGAAATGGAGTGGAAACAGCGCTCTGCCACTTCCTCCACCTTAACCTCTTCGCGCTCACGCGAGATAATGGGGGACAGTTGGCGCATGCGCACTCGGGGAGCGGATGGTTGCTGAGGGACGGACACAGTCCTCAGCAAAACCTGCATCGCATCTAAAGGTGTCCTGCTTTATTTTCTGAACTATGCTTTACAAATTTAAATCTATTTCTTTTCCGATTTCCTATCTGGTGACTCTGAGCCAGAGGACAAGAGCGGCCAACTGAATATGCCATATGTTTAACCACGCGAAGTCATCTGACGTACAGATCTAATCAGGGGTGCCTCCAGGCTGTGTGCTTGGGCTGCTTTTGTTTATTATTTATATAATGACTTATCCGAGATTACCAGTAACTCTCAAATTAGTCTTAAAATGTATATGCAGACAAATATGTTATCTGTAAAATCATCTCTAATACTCAAGATCAAGATGCTGATTAGTTTTTTTTTTTTGCCGTTCTGCAATAGGAGCAACACATGGTGATTTTATAGCACCTGCAAAAATACTGTTGTCCCGACCTTTTCGATTAAGAAATGGCCTTTCCATTTAGATATACTAATGATGGTGCTGAACATTTGTATTTAAACCTTGCATGTCTTGAAAACTGAGACAGCGGTATTTGTAAATAAATAATATTAAGACATGCTGCTGCCACTTCAACAGCTTCGCCCTTTCGGGGAAACAGATTTTTTTTTTTCAAAATTTTAAGAACAAGTTGCTATCCCCACCAACTCTTGAATCGCGATCCGACACGCACCACTGGTGTTCGTATCTGTCGCCCATGTTGACGCCATCGCCTAGTTACGAAAGGTGAGGTTTAGGGCACAACCGGCTGTTAGGGGAGCTCTTGCTTTGTTGTTCAGGATTATGCATGACCAGCTGGAGTCTAGGCCGATGTTCCTGCGGAAATATCTTTTGGTTTTAGTTTTTTTTTTCTACTTTCGCGTGATACCGGCAGCGGCGCTGGACAACTAACCCGCTATCACTGGCGTTGTGATCTGATAAGAGGTTTGGCTGTAAAAATGGCGTTCCGCGGTATCGTAGCCATGGCTGTGCTGCCACAGAAAGTAGTCGCGAGGTAGAATAACTGCGCGCTGACGTAAGGACGTCCATGATGCTGCGGGCGAAATTAAAGTCCTGCCGCTCGAGTGTGGTAATACCGAGGCACAACAACGCCACGTCAAGCGTTTTCTTTTTCCCTTAATGACGTTTTTGGAACGTCCTCGTGCGATGTAGTTGGAAGGAGGAAAGAAAGCGAGAAAAAAAAAAAACAGAAAAGACGCCAGTGGCGATGGGGAAAATAGGCGTTCCTCCGTGTGAGGCCTTCAAATGGGCGCTTTCTTTTTTTTTTTTTTACAGGCTCGTGCATTTCTGACCTCCTCTGATCGCGAACGGGTTTTTGTGCTTCAATTTTTGCATTGAGCGACCGCTCAAGCAAGCGGCAGTCAGCAGCGGCGCAACAGCCCGTAGTTCGATGCGAGCACTGCGTGCCGCGTCCTTTCGGTCCTCCCGTGCGAGCTCTGTGCGGTTCGGGTCGTCGGGTGCTGCGACCAGAACGCGGCTTCCAATTCCCGAATGCGCGCTCCCAACCAAACAAAGTTGTTTTTTTTTTTTTTTCAAATCTGTTTCCCTGTTATATTGACGACCCGACACGAGTCACCAAAGTATACAGTGCAAGATGTAAACAGGCTCAACGGGCGGCATGCGCTGGTTGTGTGGCACATACGTAAAGCGGGTTGGGATTGTGCAAGTACGCGAATCAGCCCGTCAGTCGAGGAATGGGATTGAGAAATTCCGCGGACGTAAGATGATCATCGCTCAATTGCAATTAGATGTATGTCTTGGGCGCAGAGCGGAAGCGAAGTATAGATTGGAGATGGTGAAAACGCGTTGCTTTGTTTAGCAATGCGCACACTCGTGTTCCGCGAGTGTATATGCACTGCCCGTCGTGCTTCGCCTGCGCTACGCTATAGTGTCGCTAGCTAATCCTTTTGTTCGCGCATCCTTCGAAGCTTGTCTCGGACGGAACGAGGAAGGTGTAAGCGGAGTGAATGCGTCAGAATGTGAAAAAGCGCTTTCGTGTGCGCGCACTCGCACATTGCAGCTCGGCGCTTTCCTGTTCTCGTCCTCCAAGGCGTCCATTGTGTGCGCCTTGCTTCACTGTACTTGAGCTTCATCGACGAACAGCTCTTTCCTCGCTTTGAGTTTCTCCTTTTCATTGAGTTTCTCCTTTTCTGTTGTCTCCATGTTCACCCTTCAATGAAATAGTTACAATATAGAAATTATATGCTCCTTCGTCCCTTCAATTTTGCTAATGGTGATCAGTTGTGACTATCCCTCGGCGCGTGTCGGCCTTCTGTTTACCGGAATTTCCTGCGCGTTAAATCTTAGCTATGTTGTGGGCCATTCCCCAATGCCGCCCAGAATGTATTTTCTCAATAATGTCCGCCTTATTAACCCGGAGTGCAGCGCTACACACCAGAGCAGCGTGAGTTGTGCCAGCATACTTAAGTAGCACGTCGCGCCACCTGTCGCAAGCGCGTTGAAGCAACACCCCGAACTTCCATACTATCAGACGCCCCCCCAATTCAAATGCGAAACTTCCCAACCCGAGTCCAGATGTAAGCATGTTTCGGGCTTTTCCTCTCATGGAAATATGTGCTGTTTTCTTCGTCGACAGAACCCTCCTCAACAATTCGGAATGTCTACAGCACGTGAATTGCAATCTGCGGAAACAACCTTATCATGTACGTACTATCGCGGTACAAAGAAACGTTAACAGCAAAAAACGCGGCTTTCGACTCAGTAGAACTGTGACTTGCCTTGACGGTCGGTGGGCGAGACTTGTTTATTTGAGCCGGCGTCACCATAGCGCTAGAATTCCGCTCCTGCGTGGCTCCGCCGCGGTGATCTAGTGGCTAAGGTACTCGGCTGCCGACCCGCGGTTGCGTGATAGAATCCCGGCGGTGGCTGCTGAATTTTCGATGGAGGCGAAAATGCTGTAGGCACGTGAGCTCAGATTTGGGTGCCCGTTAAAGAACCCCAGGTGGTCGAAATTTTCGGAGCCCTCCACTACGGCGTCTCTCATGATCATATGGTGGTTTCGGGACGTTAAACCTCGCATATCAATCATCAATCCAGCTCTTGCTTGCGCTCATGCATCGCGCTCATGCACTGTTTGAAAAAGAGTACTGAAATGGTTTGGTGCCGCATACTACACGCAAATTTGCCAGTCATGTTTGGCACTTGGAACTCGCGTGCGGTGCGAAAGTGCCAGCCAGAGGAAGATTTTGTAGTGCTATAGTGACGCAGGCTGAAAGCACAGATTCGCCTATAGCGATATCCAAAGCATGTCGCTGTTTGACATAGTCGGAAGCCGCGCTTTCTGCTGTTAACGCTTTGCCCCGCCGCGGTGGTCTAGTGGCTAAGGTACTCGGCTGCTGACCCGCAGGTCGCGGGTTCGATTCCCGGCTGCGGCGGCTGCATTTCCGATGGAGGCGAAAATGTTGTAGGCCCGTGTGCTCAGATTTGGGCGCACGTTAAAGAACCCCAGGCGGTCGAAATTTCCGGAGCCCTCCACTACGGCGTCTCTCATAATCATATGGTGGTTTTGGGACGTTAAACCCCACAAATCAATCAATCAATCTGCTGTTAACGTTTGTTTGCATTGCGTTAGTATGTACGCACTAAACGTGCGCAATGCGTGCATGCGGCCTGCAAAAGAGGACTGCAATGGTTTGGTGCCGCATACTACACGCAAATTACTGCTGCAAAGCTATATTGCTGTTGTTGATTGCAGTTATCCTTTGGCTTGGTGTTTTCGCCACAGATGAAAATCTCTGCAATCTGAGTGTGCCGACACGATTCCTGCTTCCTGTTCATAGACAGTGGTTGTGGTAGCAAACATTTTGATATTTTCGAGAGTTTCGGGGGTCGTGGTCCTAGTCAAGCCCGTGAAGAAGCTTTTTGACCCCGGCCCTCAGCATCCAAAATGATGGTATGTTGGAAAATAAAAAGTTCAAAGTTCGAACCAGAGAGTTGCGGCGTATTGCATGCGTGAGTGGCCGCCGTACCCTATTCTGGGACGCCAATGAAGTTGGCCGCTGCCCGAGCGTGCTTCACCCTGGAAAGTTGAGCATCCAAGGTGGAGCAGCCGAGAAGGTACTCCTCCCAAGCCTCCCTACGTCTTCCTCCGCTTCGTTCCAGACGCCGAGCCGCGTTGCCGTAGTGGCTCTTCACGTATACGGATAAAACAAAAGAATGAACGTCACTCATGCATTCCTTGCATCAATCATAAGTACAAGGAATCGCACGCGACTATCTGCGGCTGGGTAGTGCTGTACGGGCGCGACGGGTAAAGCGTCCGAACGGGAGAAAGTCGCTGTGCCGAAGAAGAAACGCAGCCTGTTGCTCCATTCTCGCTTTTTTTGTTAAGGGTAGGTGTCGACCAGGACCTGACAGGTCGAGCAGGTGTCACTGATTTCTGGCGAAAAATGCCTGGTGACTGCTGGACTGCAATAGGTATTCGTCTGGAGGTGACGTAGTATTTGCTCGTCTTTCTCCAGACCACGTGCGGGGTCGGGGTAGAGGCAGCGCGAAGTCTTGCAATTGGCCAGAATTTCGCGGACGCGCGTTATATTTGTATTGTTAGGTTTCCGTCTAGGGACATAGAGGGGTAACGGCCCGGATGAGTGAAGCGCAGGCAGTGGCGTTCGCCGCCTCGTTGCTAGGCAGGCCCGAGTTGCCCGGGGACCACGCTGCATGAATGGGGCGAGTGTCAAAGCGCCAAGAGGCTGCCCAAAGTAAGGGAGCTGTCAGTGGGGCGATGAAACTCTGAAGGTATCGTGAACAGGCCGAAGGCGAGTTCGTCAGGATGGCGCGTGAGGTGGGATGCGAAGCGGCCGAAGCAATGGCAACCTCATCAGCTTTTGTCACTGTATTGGCTCTAAAGGAAGAGGCCGTCGACGTGTTTTCCCTTTGTGATCACGGTGGCCTTTATGTGACCCGAGGGGAAGGGTCCCGATAAGTCCACGCAAAAAATTGGCCCCGTATCTGCATATTAATCGGCAAATGTCGTCGAAAGACGATAGTCTTGCGTGTGAAGAGAGTGAACAAAACATTTATTTGTTGTTCTGCGCAAGAAAATCGGTGAATGGTATTCTGAAGGCGCTGCTTTAGAATGCCTCGAGCGTGGAGCGGAGGCGAACGAGCGCATCAAGTCACGTCACACGTGAGACATGAGCGCCATCTGGCAGTTTTCTTAGAAAACAAAGCGCGTGGCTCTGAGACGGGTGTGCGCGCCCATCTCAGAGGTGATCGCAAGGCGACGGGTAGGTGCCACCACCATCTCGTATTAGCAAAGCGTTGGGAACACTCGCCTTTCCGTGCAAGCGTTGCATGGTCAGGGGAGCGTGATAAGTGCTACGGTCCTTAAAATTACTTATGCATGCTTTCTCTAGTAAATGACGCACGTGCAGAATATACAAGTGTTGTTATGGTGCCCCAGACATTTTCAATAATTGCTTTTTAATTGACAATTGCACAAGCATGAACGCTCAACCTTGAGCAACATTTGTGGGCGCTGTGGAAGGGGTCGTGAAGCGTGGAAACTTTGACAAGTCGGTAGGACGATTGATAGGACATTGGTCGGCCGTTTCAAGTACCCGATGTCGTTAAGAGTAGACAAGCAGACAAATGTACAGACAGACAGACAGACCAAATTTTTTGCGTCGAAGGTCCCCAAGAGAGACTATCGTCTTTAAAAATGCCAGGGCCATCGGAGTGTCGCGCCAGAGGGGCTGCGTAGCGTGCTAGTCTATACGGCTGGGATGTAGCGGGGGGGCTCATGTTGCGGGGTGGCGATTCCACCTGAGTAATATCTTCCTCTTGTGCTGATTGTTTTGCGTTCAAAAACGGCCCAGTAGTGCCCATACGACTTTTTGTGAGCGAGGGCGGCGTGAATAAGCGCTTCTCGTATTTCAATGTCCCAGAGACGCCGTTTGCCATGTTGACTTGGCGCTACAGATACACGCCTTGGCAGTTCAGAATAAAATGGCTGTCTAGGCGCGAGAGTATGGGTGCGATATAGGCGTGTTCTTGTGACGCCGACCTGCTCGCTAAACCCACGACATATGTTGCCGTCACGGGCTCTGACGATGCGTGGTTGCAGCAGAAGAGCGCGATACATGTATGTCATGAACATCTCATTGGAGAAAATTGGGCTGATCGGAACTTCGGCTCTTCTTCAGAATCTTCCCTCTAAACTCTGTTTCATGAGTTCCGTGCAGAACAGCCAAGGCTACGTGATCTTCGAACGCAGGTTCTTGCAAAGCGAGATGTATAGTTCCCATGTTCAGAACCCGTTGTGTGTCCTCGGGACCTTTCCAAGTAGTCTTGTCAGGAGATATTCACTCGAAGGCTTCTCTGCGTTTTCGAACTGTGATCGTGATTTTGCCATTTTTCCGTTAAAACAAATTTTCTCGCTTGATTATAAAACGTTTTCGTGTGTTCGTGCTACAACATGCAAGTGACGGAAGAAATAACGGTAACTGTGTCTCTTATGCATTAGGTTTTCATCTCTAAAGTATACAAGCTATTGGTATGATATTGGCCGAAACTGCATATGTAGGTGGCACAGCCACAACTTCCACTTCGCCGTGGAGGATAGCAGCAATGGGTCCGAAAACATGGCTGCACTACGCTGCATTGCCGGAAGCAGTTGTCGCCAACCTCGAATCTGTCAAGTGGCCGCCGTGCACTCTGTTGCTAGTAAGCCCCGTACTGATGCTTCCATTTGATTCAGATTCATGTCCTAACTTAATCTTCCACGACTCAGTATATTTGTGCCGATTCGGCGCCGTTTCCACACTCAAATGATCCCATCTGTAGGCTTAGCGCGTAACAATGGACGCTTCCTAAATCTCGAAGGGAATGCGTTGCGAGTTTGTTAGTTTCTTGTGATTACCGATAGCCAGCGCCACTTTTCCAGACGCCATCTTTAGGACAGGTTATTTTGTTTTACGCTACGCTTTTTCGAATACCGGGCACACTAAGACTTTATTAGGGGCGAAGCTCCTAAATCTTTGGATCTATCTATGCATGTCTTTTGTGACCGGTTCGTGACCACCTGGTTGTATGACTTACTCAGCTGGTGGCGCTTGTGTGAGTAACAGACAGACATACGGATGGACAGACAGACGCATGGACGAACGCACGTACGCATGGATGGACGCACGGACGGATGTACCTCATTGCTAATAATTGCGTTGTGCAGCACATGCTTTCCAAATACGCACTCAGATGTATCCATCGATCACGACCCGAGGGACGTGCATAGATTTGGTGTTTGCAAATTTCGCTCTGCAGCCAGTACAAGAACCTCTCTAGCGTCATTTCACGGACCATAACGCCGTAATAATGAACGGACCTCGCAATCCAGCCGCGAAGACAACGAAGAAATGAAAAGAACAAACGAAGAAACCAAGTTACGGTGCACCGATGATCTCCCCTTGCCGAGCTTTGGCCACTTATCATTATTAATTCCGTGGATATGGCGTGTTTTTGACTGCTGGAACCATGCCTGGCAGTGACGCGGACTACATCCGTACTTTTAGCGTAACAAACGCGGAGCAAGAAGCAAGTGTCTCGAAGCGTCCCGCCACGCCGATGCCCAAGACGCTGTTTCCCGGTGGCAAGAGCCGCGATCAAGAAAATGTGCTGGGTGACCTTGGCGCGTTGCACAGAGTCGTGCTGGATTTCCGTAAAATGAAGAAAATGCCGACGGTGCGCAAGCTCACCGTTAGCAGCGCTCGTCGCTTGCAGACAATTTGCAGACGACAAGGCGCGGAAGGATGCATTTTTATTTGGATGGGACTTTCCTTTTAATTGGTCGAGAAGGACTGCAGCTTCTACAGTGCTGCGCGGAACTATTGAAACAGAATATACTACCGCCTTTTTTTAACTTTTTATTGTCCGCCTTGGTAGTGTAGCGGTTGAGGGGGCTCGGCTGCTGACCCTTAGGCGGCATTCTACCCCGGCCGCGGCAGAAGAATTTTCATGAAGGCGAAAGGGCCAGTGTGCTGTGCGATGCCAGTACACGTCAGAGAACACCAGAATGCCTTGGCGGGCTAGTTGGTGTGAATCCTTAGTGTCGATTTGGTGCCGAACGACAGCACAAGAAACAAGACGGAACACGGCTCTGTGTTATCTTCCTGTGGTGTCGTTTTGCGCTAAATTAGCACTAAAGAACACCAGATAGTCGGTATTTCCAGAGCCCTCCACGAGGGTGTCCCCATAATCATGGAGTGGTTTGGGATGTTAAACGCAATAATAATAATAATAATAATAATAATAATAATAATAATAATAATAATAATAATAATAATAATAATAATAATAATAATAATAATAATAATAATATTATTATTATTATTATTTATTATTATTATTATCCGAATGCATGTTGCACTTCGAAATCACAGCGTTCGGAGTCTGTGCGAACCGATGACTGGAGGTCTCGGGTAGGTAGGTAGGTATAAACTTTATTTTTCCTTTGTAAAGGAAAGGTGCAATGGAAGAGAGATGAGGAGAGATTGCTACGCTCGATAGTCCTCCGCAACCCTCTCTGCCCAACCCAGGATGGCCTCCTGGACGTCGGGTTTCAAGCTGCGCATGGCAGCCTCCCACTGCTCCTCATTACTAATTAGTTTTCGAAGGGACGGTGGAGGGGGGTGCTTAGGGCACCCCCACATGATATGATTAAGATTTGCTTTCTGTGCGGAGCAATATTTACAGGAGGAGGACGGGTAAAGAGAAGGGTACATGAGGTGAAGAATGTAAGGAGAAGGAAAGGTGTGAGTCTGCAGCTGTCGCCACAGTACTTCGCGCCTTCGTATGGATTTCGACGTTAGCGGCGGTAAGGATAAACGACCAAGGCGGTAGTGACTACAGATGTCGTGAAATGTTAAAAGGCGATCCCGCGCAGCAAACGGTGCCGTTGTCGAAACGGGGCCTGGCTCTTCCAGCGCCTGCGCCCGGAACGTAAATCCTCGGGCGCTGGCGTGAGCCGCCTCGTTACCGGCAAGGCCCGCGTGCGCGGGAGTCCATATTAAAGCCGTGTCTTGTTGCGGGGGATGGGCCAAAAGGAGGGAGAGGGCTGTTTTGGACACCCTACCCGCTCCAAAATTGTAGATGGCAGTTTTTGAATCACTAATAATAAGTGAATAATTTGGAACTGTAAGGGCCAGAGCTATGGCTGCTTCTTCCGCCTCCTCAGAAGAGGAAGCAGAAATAGAAGCAGCAGCAGATATCTGACCTAGCGAATTCACAACTGAGAGGGCGAAAAAAGGACGAGTACTGTATTCGGCAGCGTCAACGTAGAGCACTTCTTTAGAAGTAGAAAATCGTTTTTCGAGAGTTTTTGCACGCTGTCGTCGACGTTGCTCGTGGTGCACAGGGTGCATGTTTTTAGGGAGCGGCGGAATGAGTAGATTCTTGTGTATTTCACGCGGAATAGTGTGTTTGGCGTTAGTGGTTGGAGTTGGCCTGATACTGAGGGTATCGAGTATGTATCTTCCGGTCTGTGTGTTGGAAAGACGAGCATATTGTGAAGTTAAGTGTGCTTCAATAAGTTCAGTTAAGGTGTTCAATGTGCCTGTCTCCATGAGCCGTGCGGTGGACGTTCGAATGGGGACTCCGAGAGCGAATTTGTAGATTTTACGTAACAAAGTGTCTACGTTATTTTGTTCTCTTCTCAGAAGGAACAGATAAGGGAGAGAATAAGTCACTTTATTAAGGACGAAGGCTTGGATGAGGCGGAGGAGCTCTGCCTCTCGTAGCCCGCCATGCTTATTAGATATCCTGCCTATAAGGCGTAGAGTGTGGTCCACAGTTGTTTGAAGTGCTTTAATGGTGTGTGTGTTTAGTCGATTTCGTTGTATGTGTAGTCCAAGCACCCTGAGTCTGTCAACTTTAGGCACGGGTGTATTGTTCAGTGTTATTTGTATATCAGAGATGTGCTTTTCAGAGCCCCGATGGGCAGGAAGGAGGAGCAGTTCAGATTTAGTGGGTGAACAGGTCAGATTCATGTTACCCGCACAAACCACCACCCTGTCAGCAGCAGTCTGCAGAGTTTCCTGAATGTGACCATCGGAGCCGCCTGTCATCCAGAGGGTAATATCATCTGCATAAAGTGAAAATTTGAGATCTGATATGGATCTCAGCGTTCGAGCCAGCGGCATCATCGCGATGTTAAAAAGGAAAGGTGATAACACTGATCCTTGAGGTGTGCCGAAACTCCCCAAGGAGTAAGAACAAGAGTGTTCAGACCCAATGTAAATAGTTGCCGTACGGTTCGAAAGGAACGCAGATATGTAATCATGAATCTTTTTACCAACGCCTATAGCGCTCAGTTCACTCAATATGGCAGTGTGGCTGACGTTGTTAAAAGCCCCATGGAGATCGAGACTGAGAACTGCTTGAGTATCGAGGCTAGAGTTAGGGATAATGATGTCATGCTTCAGTCGAAGCATGACATCTTGACTGGAAAGGGATTTACGGAAGCCTATCATTTCGTGAGGGTATAAGTTGTGTTCTTCTATAAATTTGCTAAGGCGGTTGAGGATTACATGTTCAAGTGTTTTTCCGATGCATGAAGTGAGGGAAATCGGACGTAGGTTGGCTGTGTTTATGGGCTTACCAGGTTTTGGTATGAAAATAACTCTGGCGTCCTTCCACGCAGCCGGCAAGGTAGAAGTGTCGAAGCAGTGGTTAAAAAATTTAGTGAGGGCTATAATTGAGTTTTCATCTAAGTTGCGGAGAAGTTTATTATTGACGAGGTCAGGGCCTGGTGCAGATGAGGTGCGAAGGTTCGCAAGCGCGTGTCTAACCTCAGCCTCCGTTATGGGGCTACTGAGATCATCATTTGGTTGTCCGATATAGTCAGGTGCATCGTATCGATACGCGCTGGGTAGGTGTTTGTCACGAAGATCATTAAAAAGAGTGTTTAAGTTACCTTTGTGCGAGTGAAGTAGTTTGTTAATGTGATGATTATTTGCGGTACGTGATATGGTAGGGTCTAATAAATGCCGCAGGAGCTGCCATGTCATCTTGCTGTCTAGGTGGCCATGCATGCTTTCGCATTTCTGGGTCCATTGTTGACAAGCAAGCTGTATGGCATAGTCCTGAATTTGCAAATCGAGTCTCGCAATTCTCAGTCTCAGTCGGCGATTGTGTCGCCTCTTCTTCCAGCGTTTGAGGAGAGATTGCTTAGCTTCCCACATGTGAAGAAGTCGGGTGTCAACTATTGTAAAAGGCGTATCAGGTGGTAACATGGTGGTATGCGTTTTTGTGTCAGTGTGCAATTGCTGTACCCATTCCGAGATATCATCTATCTCAGTAGGCGCCGAGCAGTGACGGGCCTCGCGAAACTTGTTCCAGTTAATAAGGCTCAGGCGCTTGGGAGCTAAAGGTTTGTGTCGGAAGTGTATGGTAGTTTGAATAATGTAGTGGTCACTACCGAAGTTAATGTTCAGGTTGGTCCATGTGACAAAGTGAACGCGATGGCTGAGTGTAAGATCGGGAGATGTATCTTTAGCTACACTATTACCTAATCTAGTGGGCATGTCTATATTGTTGTGGAGGGTGAGGCGGTGATCCTGTATGTGAACCCACAAAGCCCTACCCTTGGGTGTAGAAACAGAGTGGCCCCATACTTGATTTGGTGCATTAAAATCACCAAGTATTAGGAGAGGGTGATGTTTCGCGGCCGCAATGGCTCGGGCAAAGAGAGTATTGAAGCGATGGTGTTTCGCCTGTGGCCTACTATAGACGTTTAATACGTATAAAGGCGATTCTTGAGTTTTACAAGGAAGGACCTCCAAAAAGTTGTGCTCCACATCGACGCCGTCGAAATTAGAGTGAGTTACCGTCAAATGTTTTTGCGTTAATATTGCCGTATCGGGAGAATTTAGAGATTTAGTTTGGTGTACACTGTAACCGGGAAAAGTTATGTTTCCGTGGGTCTCTTGTAGGGCAATGACTGCAGGGGGTTTGGGGCAGGAGGCCAAATATTGTTGAAGAGTCGCTTTCTTTTTGCGGAACCCCCTGCAGTTCCATTGCCATACTACAAAGTTCGAGCGATTAGGGTTTGCAGCCATTGTCGGGAGGGGGTGTAGGAGAGAAGGCGGGTACGGCTATATTTGGATTATTGGCCGTGACGGCCGCAATCCATGCAGTGGTCTGCTGCATTTGAGTTTGTACAAAATCTAGAAACTTGTCAAGTTTGTCATTTATGGCAGCTTGGCCCGTCTCCTGAGCTGTGAATCTGCTCTCTATGTGAGAAATCTTACTTTCAATGACGGCGAATTTCTTCTGTGTTTTATTTTCGAGGGCGTTTATCCTATCGTTAAGAGTTAGAACTGTGTCGCTGAGAGATTCTTCTTCGCGTGGTGTGGCAGGGGTTTTGCGCTTATTTGAGGGTGGCAGCTGGGAGGTGTCTCGAGGCATTGTAGTGTCCATGTCAGTAGGAGGAAGAGGTATCGTGGGTTCAACAGCAGGGGGCGATTGAGCAGGAATGAAAGATCGTGGTTCGGAATGCTGCGAAAGATTGCTAAGGGGCATTCGGGATTGTAGCTCGAGCTTTAACTTTTGAATTTCTGCCTTGAGGCTAGCGTTTTCAGCTAGAACTTTTTCTAGGCTAATGTTTTGAGATAAGGAGCAGTTAGAGGAAGCTGCCTGTGCCCAGCTTACCTTTAATGGGTTTGGCAGATGACTGGTGGAATGGGGGTTCGTTGACTGGGTCGGGAAGTCAAGTTCTTTGGGAGTCGAGTTTGGGCCCCGCCTCTTGCTCTTGCTGCGACCCCGCTGTGGGCCACGCTCTTGCGAGCGATTAAGGCTCGGTGTCCGGGATGATGGAACTTCCGAGGGCTTAGGTGTCTGGTGTTTAGGTGTCTTAGTCTTGTAACGCTGTTTGCACAATGGGGAACCGGTGATGTGAGCTCCACCACACACGACACAGACGGGTTCACATTCATGGTCCATTGAGGAATCCTTCAGTCCGCACTTGTGACAGATTGCATCGGGAGTAGAGGGGCAGACATCCTGGCGATGTCCAATTTTTCGGCAACGGGTGCAGGCTTCCACCTTCAGTCGGAATGGGCGGCAGCGAAGCGTGCAGCCTTCGTAGTTGATGTAAAAAGGGACGTGCGTGCCACGGAAAACAACCAAGATGGTTTCGGTGGTGCTCAGTCGGCGAGCGGCCCCAATGGTCATGGCTGGATTACATCTTTGGAGGGTTGGAAGGATTTCCTCGTCAGCGTAATCCAGAGGGAGATGAAACCTTCCACGACAAGAATCTACAGGGTCGGCAACGTGGGTGACGACTTCGTAGGGGACTCCGTTGAACTTTAAGGTCCGGATGTTGTGGTATAAATCTGCTCGGTCCATGCTTGACGTACTCACGAGCACTGTGTGACTGGTGGGATTGACCCTGATTTGATCAGGGCTGCTGATGGGAAGTCCAACTGCTTTGAGAACGAGTTGTCGTAAGACACAGGGGTGCAACTTGGTACAGTCGAGACCCCCGCGTATCCGAAGAATCACCTTGTAGTCCGCATCGGGCAGTGGTGGAGGTTTAGGCTCCCATGAAGATGGTTTCTTCAGATCCGCTGCGCAGGTGTCAGCCGATGAACCAGTGGGACGAAGGTCAGCATGTAGAGCACGCCATGAGCGAGCGGCGTCGCCTCCAGCAGCGACGCCCGCTGCGACGCTGGCCGCGTCGCGCTGGGCGCCTCCACTCATACTAGGCCGGCGGTTAGGCCTAGCGCGGAAGCGGTCGAGAGTTGGTGTGATGTGTGATCCAGGGTCCAAGGACCTGAAGAGGTGGTCATAACACGGTAAGTAGCCGGAGCCAAACGTACACACGTCAGCGTTTGATCGGGATCAAGACGAAATCCGAGGTCTCGGGTAAGATTCCCGGACTCGGCGGCCACATTTCGATGGGGCCATTACTGAAACGAGTGCTAACCTGAGGAATCGTTCGGTGAAAATAAACTCTGAAGGTCCCGCTGTGTCATATGTCTCCTCATAATCGTCGAGCTTGCTTAGCTGTCACGCAAACCATGGTCATTTTTTTTTTTTATTTCTCTTTCCGATGAGGGCGTTATGCAATCGGCTGGGTATTCTGTTTCGATACCGTGTTTACGGTGGCGAAGCATACCATCACCCACAGTTCAACTTATTCAGCGTTTATCGTTTGGACTACAGTGAATAACCGATTAGAAAATGACGACTTTGGGTGCGTTATGGCGGGATAATCTGCTATGCAAGCTTCACCCACTCTCGAAAACAAGGAAAGCAGAATAAATGAATGCTTCAAGTACGCCGGAGAGAGTGCACATCGGCTAACTGGGCCGAGGTGGTTTTCCCGCTCCTGATTAACTATTACGCAAGCATGCCCGATGAGCTCAATGCCCGTAAGACAGTGAAGCCCGTCACATTCAGCTGAAAGTGTTCATGCCGAGGGCGTTGTTGTAGCGGGTCGCCTCTGCCGCGCTGTTCGGCGCAAGGTTTGTGCCCCCCCCCCCCCCCCCCCCCGATTGCTTCTTACGTCATCCGTGACGTGGGCCTGAGGGAGACATCGTCACAGCGCCCTCCCCACGCATTTCTCTTCCTTTCCACCCGGCCACCGGGCGCAGCCGTACCGGTCGGTCGCACGATGCGACGGGGAAAATAACTAATCGCGGCTCTTCGAATACAGCGGAGGAAATCGACACCGTTTGCGCATCCTTTACGTGAACGACGTCTCCCTCTCTTCGGTGCGCGAGCAGTGGCCGCATTCGACGTGTATTCCGCTGGGCTGTGCTGCGCGTGTCGAGGTAAGTTCGTACACTTGTTTGCCTCGCGTCCCGATTCGTACGGCCGCGTGTACTGGTGGGGGCCGAGAGCAGCAATGCGTATACTGTAAGGTTGACTGTTTGGTTGGTCTATAGTCCCTAAAGTCTCAAAGCAGCTCAGGCTAGGGCAGACGCCGAAAGTGGAGGACAATTGTTTTCGACCACATCAAGCTCTCTCGCAGTAGAGTTTAGTAGTACGGAAAGGCAGCGCCTGGTTTTTTTGACTTCGTCTTTAGCGCTGCGTCAATCATGCAAGCAATTAAGCTCTCCCACGCAGTGAGAGTACATGGGCCTCTAGAGCATCTCGCCTGCACCTGTCTGCGACCGCTGGGTTTTTCGTAACAGCGTTTCTCTGCTCAGTCTTCGCGGGAATGACGCCCTTGTTTCGTGCAGCTATCATCTTCTATAGATCGCGTTTTTCATGTTTTCAAGTACTATGCTTTCTTACTGTGGCAGAGTCTCTGGGGACATTCATTGGTGCTCTCTTGGCTGAGTGTGCAATCCTGCGTTATACGGGTTCGCGTTTTGCGCAGACTGTGACGTTGTTGCTGCAAATAATTGCGCCTGTTCAAAGATCGTTGCCTCCAAGGTTATTCAGCTGTGGGAAACAAACATATTTTGGATTTCATGTGAATGTCATACTAACAGAGGTTCACTGTCGTACGCTTCTAAAGGACATTTCGTCCACGATAATGCGCGTTGTTGACGCAGTGGCGATAATAAGGTGATTGCCCTAACGTTCATTTTTATCCAGTTGCAAGCGCACAGACTGAAGTGATGAACTGTTAAGAACTGCATTTGCTGTAAAACATGCAGAATCGCTAATAAGTATGCCTAACAGAGTGAACTTACGTTCATTTGAACGTCTAAATTTGACTAGTCGATCGTTTTGTTCCTCAAACGGCTATTTCTGTGAGAGACAAATGCTAGCGCAAATATATTGCATTGTAGATAAGTAGGTATGCGTGTATGTATGTATAGCTCTCACTGCATATCGTAGGCATCATGCGACGCGTATCAGGACTCGCTCGCTGGATTCCGTGCCGACCGGTTGTGCCCTCGCGACCTCCGACGACAGTGCAGCTCTGGCCGACTGGGTTGGTCCTACGCCACGACGCCGGTCCCCGATGACGACTACAGCGTAGCTCTGGCCGACTGGATTAACCCTACGCCATCTCCTGTCGCCGACAAGAGCTCTCGCCAGTGGTGCCCCGTTCTCGGAATCGTCCTTCCTATCTTCTCCTCACTTCCGTCCACGGTATTGCTGCCGTCGTTCGCTGTCCCTGCTCCTCGCTCTCTCCTTCCTCTCTCTTTCTCTTCACCTTTTAATTATATCCTCTCTATCCCCTCTCCCCCCCCCCTCTCGTGAGCTACTATTGAGGTGTCCTCCGCCTTGAGAGGCAATTACGGGGCTCACTTTTCTCTTCTTTTCATTTAAAAATCGCAACCCCCCTCCCCCCACGCGTATCAGTCGCTCGTGTGTCCAGAGGAAAACAATAGCTCGGGGAGCAGTGAAAACCATGGAAAGGCACCGTTGTGACGGATCACACATTATTGTTAAAGTCGTCTTCGTGAGAGTAAAAAAAAAAAAAACTCCGAAATTATTCGCACGGCACGGTCACCGTGGACATCGTTGTGTATGAGTGTTCGGAATGGTTTATTACACGTCCCCGCTTTAAATGGCGACGAAGAAACCCACATGCCTGCGAGAGCAGCGTTGTGTGCATGCCGCGTCCACGCAGCAGGCTCGCAGTCTCGTTTCTTTTGACGACTCGGGGAAAGAAGGTTGACAAAACGCTATAAGCTTAATGTGCAGGGATACGAATACGGGAGACGCGAAGAAGATCGCGGCTTGATTGAGAAAGTATTCACAGCAGCATTAAAAATGCGCGATACTGCCCATGTCATGCCAACATGTCCGCCTAGCTATTTATCTTTCACTCACTGCGATTAAAAGTAGATGCTAATAAGCGAGGTAAGTTTGCAGTAAGGGGGAAAGAAAATACGAAAAAAAAAATACATGGATAACGATATTTGCTACAGGCAACTGAACTTACGGTTTAAGGGCCGTTTCATGCCCCCGCGATCTCCGACGACAGCGCAGCTCTGGCTGACTGGCTCGCCCTACGCCATCTCTTGACGCCGGCAAGAGCTCTCACTGAGTGGTGGCCCGTCCTCAGGCTCTTGCCACTGTTTCCATCTTTCCTATCTTCTCCTTATTTCCGTATGTGGGTCTCTCTGTCCCTGCTCCTATCTCTATCCCCACATTTTTTATTCCTCCCTACCAATTTTAATCCCTCCTTACCCCCATCCCTCGTGAGCCACTGTTGAGGTGTCGCACTGTGATGCAGACAGTTACGGGGCTCACTTTTATTTTATTTTCTCTCTTTTAAGAATCAGCAACTGAGGGCGCAAAGCTGCTAGATGGGGACAGTGCCCTAAAACGTGATTGCGTGAAGCGTATTATGTGAGACAACTAATGTCGTCACCCCGTGGCATAGGGGACGCCATTACAAAGTCGTCGCAAATGTTCGAAAGTAGTAGAAGTTCGTCATACTGGACCGGATGGGGCTGGCGTTGGTCGATAACGGCCTCTGCATAAGCGAGAGGCGCCGCAGGAGGGGCGCGCCTCAGCAACTTGATGAATGGCATGACGGAGCGAGTGATCCAGTGAAGCTGCGGAGGCAAGGTGGCTTCCAAAGCTGAGAGTTCCACAGTGGGAATTCTGGCGTGACGGGTAGACGCAGCTCATCAAAGCTTTGGCACAGTTCACCGACCTGCTCTGCTATCTGAGGGCACTTGACTACCAGCATATGAAACGCATCGTCACCTATGTCTTTCAACCTGTGCCTTATTTTGTCAGACTCGCCATAGATGCATTCACCCGCTTGCAAAGGTCGATGACATTATCAATATATAACTCGCCATTCATTTAGGCTCTGCCACGCAGGCGGTGCTAGGCGCGAAGCTTGCGCAAGTCAGGCCAGAAAGAAGCGATGTTTTGTTTGAAAGCCGACCAACTCGGCTGCGTGGTGGTTGTACCATAGCGTAATGACCAAATCGTCGACTTGGCAGGGTTACACCGCACTCTACCAGCCAGCCTTGGACGCAAAGTTCGTCTATGGTGTCGCTGAACATCGGAGGGTCACGTGGACGAACATGACCGACGCGGGCGTATAGGTGACGCTTGGGAAAGAGTGGCGTCCTTGGTCATTTCGGGGGCAGATGGCAAAAAATACGCTTGCGAAGCTCCAGGACGAGGAGGCCCTGCACCTTCATCAAATGTAGCGGGCGTCTTCTTCCGGAAAAGATATTTGGCAAGAGGAGCACGAAGGCAAGAAAGACAGCTGCACCAAAGCTGGGGAAGTGCCTAAGGTGTTTTTATATTGCACCATGCAGTTCACAGCTCTGTGCCAACGAGAGAAAGGACGATGATGACGTTCATGTGCGGCGCGCTCATTTAAATGGTGGCGAGTTACATCGACTATGTTGAAAATTGTGTATTAAAAAGTCCCAGGAGTACGTATTGGAAGTAACCAATTATTCATTAAGAATGACATGGCTCCCATTGGATTGGAAAATAGCAAAGGTTACCATTACTCAAAGTTTCGGTTCTGGGTAAAAGGTATGTATTGGACAACATTAGGCCAAGTGCGCTAACTTCAAAATTTGTAAAAAAAAATTGAGAAAATCTGAAACATTCGTATAGCACATTTTATTAATGACAGAAATTCTGAATCCATGCTAAATTGAGGCTTCAGAACCGGATGCTCTATATGGCAGAACCATTCGCATAAAATTAGCTAAGCAGGAAAGAAAATATGCTGCGCTCGTTACTCTCGATATTGCAAAAGCATACGACAGCATTGAGCCTGTCGTGGTAATTAATCAGCTGTACAACCTTAACTTTCTCAGGTACATACAATCATAGATGGCAGAATCTTTACGCAATAGAACGTTTTATTGTTTCGAAAGTGGCGTCTCCTCTTCTAGATTAGTGCAAACAAGCAGTTCTTTCCGCGGTAATGTTTAATATTTCTTTGATGAGCTATATTTCACTGCATCAGGACGTCAGCATCATCAGCAGATGATATTCATAAGCTATTCTAAATATTACAATCATACTTTTCAGCCCTAGAATGGTGACTTGATGTTTACATCTTTATTTAAATGTCAGAAGATGTTCTGTTTTAACATTTCCTCTCAAAGACCCTATTCACATTTTATAATCTTGATAGTATTCCTCAAGTAGTGAATGTGAAATATCTCGGGGTGATTTACGACCAGTCTGTCTTGGAAGCCGCACATTGAATGCATTGCAGCGAATGGTGGCCGGGTGGTGGGATTGTCAAGCAATATCGGCAATAATCGGTTAGGTATGCGGAGAAATACTCTTATCTCAGCCTGGTGCTTGAGTAAAGTTGCGTGTTATATGCAGGGGCATTTGCTTACAAGATGCATCGTATGGTATTCATCGAGAAACAAGCCCTGAAACGATGCTTAGGTCACCCCAAGTTTGTAGCAGTCAAGGTCTTGTATCTGAAAAGTAGGCTTCCCTCACTTGCTACCCGTTTTAAAATATTAGCTACACAGTCATTTCTCAGGTTGTACCAATCGCCGGTAAGGCGCTTAAAAACAGTTTTTGTTGCCAGTCCCGACTTTTTTTTTTTTTTTTTGCAATATGGGTCGAGATTTCACACGCCTCAAATTCTGGTTATACAGTGATTTCTCGATGAATTAAGCGTTGAAATTAATGACTAGCCTTAAATCAGTAACAGTAAGAATGCTTTTGAAATGTTTTGCTAATATATTTCCAAAAAATTCAAATTTAAAATTTATGTCGTCGAGCTTTTTACAAGCTATATTAAAAGCTATATTAAAAGCCTGATGTGACTGATGAGTCACAAAGTGAAGAAAAATGTGGAAATGGTATTTTTTCCCCCTACCCTAAATTGATCTTTTTCTCTTCGCCTTCCAGATTATGTTCCCATTTTTGAAGCAGAATTTTTTTGCGACAATTTTAGCTTTCCGTAAAAGAAGGGCATCATTATGTTCTGCAGTAATTTGGTGGATTCATTATCAGTATGTGCCTCTCTTACTGCTAATGAACTCGCATGCTGACAGTGCTTTCAAAGCATTACTTCCCCCGCATATCACTTGGATCAAATTGGTCTTGGTTCTAGCACACAAGGGCCTATTTATGAATGAAATGGCAAATGCGCCGGCAAAGTCATCTTTAGATGGGCCTGCTGTTGAGTTTTTTACCGGATTAATTATAGGTGCCACATTAAAGAGCAAACTGCTGCTACAGGAACTTCTGCGCCTTCACTGGCGGCCACATCAGAATTCAAGCACTTCATGCATCGTTAGAATAATAAAATATGTCAAACTCGAGCAAGCGAAGTCGCAATCTCTAGACTGCGTTGTCAGACTCCGCAGCTAAATTCATATTTACACAGAGCTGGTTTGGCAGTCTCCCCTCGTTGTCCTTTTCGCGGAGTAATTGATTCAACCGAACATTACCTCATTTTCTGTAATGCATACTCGGCCTTACGGAAAAATAGTTTAGGTGCCGTTTTCTGCCTCCTTAGAATAGATTTAAGTGCGCAAAATGTGCTTTCTGTTGGGGCTTTGTCTCTTGGCCAAAGTGACGGGGAGATTGCTGACGCATTGAAGGAGTTCGTCAAAGGCTCGAAGAGGTTTATGTTTTGAAATCAGTCTTCGCTCTTTTTTTTTTGCTTTTCTAATTTCATTTTTATATTCTAACGCGTAGCTTCATTGCTTGTGTTCCAATACAGTTTATTACTGTATTAACAAATTCGTCTTCTTTCATATTCTTTCTCGTAGACTAATCCTTTTATTAAAGTAATAAATTGATCAAAGTATCAAAGTTTTAATAAAGTATTCTTTCGTTAAAAACTATCTGGTTTTTGACCAATCCTCCAGCGTGGTTGTGCGCCACAAAATTGAGAAACTAGAATTGCAAGAATATTCGTGTATGCGTGCATCTGCAGGGGCCCGTCAAGATTGTCGGGTTGTCGAAATGAACACCGTGCTCGTCACTGGACACGCCGCAGTGATTATTATTATGACAAGAATTAGTCAGCTGCAGTATAGCCCATCGATTTGTCAACGCTGAGTAATCATCAATTCACATGCTGTGTCACCGTGCGTGTAAATAACTACACCTACTTTCGTCGCTTTTCCTCATGTAGGAACGTTCAGAAGTAAGCTTTGGGTGCAACCTGGTGGTCGGTCGATCGTTTAAACATGTCTCCCTCGTGTAGCCAGGGCTTGAATAACCTTTATGTACTTCCATCTCTGTTATTAATCACGTGTTTTCGTTCCTTCTAATTACTCGCTGCTCGAATTTTATAGTCTGCTATGCCATCGTGTGAGGCAAGCCCGCATTGCATCCCTCGAGTCTAAGTGATCGACCGACTTGGGAGCACGCGCGCTCGGAACCAGCTGCGTTGGCTTCTTTGACGATTGTTGAACGTGTCCACTGCTCGCCGCGTTGTGGTTGGTGGGGAGATTGGGTGCGTCACAGCAGGTTCACCGAATATATGAGCCTCATGCAGTGTACGGGGTGTTAGAGACGTTCTGTGACCGCAAAGTGACACATTTCTCGGAAGTTTGACATTGGTTGTTCGTATATCACAGTTTTCGCTACGCTTCGGTGTATGCGTGAATCTGACTCGGTAATTTTATTTGGGCGTTTAGGCTCTGCCGTAGAAGTAGGTCGCCGTTTAGGATTCTCGACGAGAAGGAAGTCATGATATATCGCTCACCCTTTGGCTCGGCTTACTCTTTTGTTTTCGCCGTCCTTCGTAGGCAGGTTCGGCATACGACGACGGCGCCGCTGCCGCAGCCTCTGGGCTTCTTGTGAATAGAAGCACCGCGCCCGACGGCGAAGCATGAAACTGTTGCTTGACGCGAAAAGGGCTCGTGCTTTTGCAAGAGAGCGAGATGCGCCGTGCTGAAGCGGGAGTTCGGGCCAAAACGGCCCACTCAGCCATTGTAGACCCATACGAATCGTACATGTATTCTCGTATGATGGCATACGAGATTGTTACGTATGACCCGTATGAGATTTTTCCCTAGGGATACGACTGGAAAGTGGTCGGCAGGTGGCCACTTCGACATCATCATCATCATAATCATCATCATCAGCCTGACTAGGCCCACTTCAGGACAATGGCCTCTCCCATGGTCCGCCAATCAACCCGGTCTTGTGCTTTCCGTTGCCATGTTATATCTGCAATCTCATCGGCCCACTTAACTTTCTCCCCTTCATGCGTTTGCCTTCTCTGGGAATCCATTCAGTTACCCTTAATGACCAGTGGTTATCCTGCCTACGCGCTACATGCCTGGCCTATGTCCATTTCCTTTTGTCGATTTCAACTATGATATCCTTAACGCAGGTTTGTTCCCTGATCCACTCTGCTCTCTTTTTGTCTCTTAAGGTTCCACCTATCATTTCTTTTTCCATCGCTCGCTGTGTCGTCCTCAATTTAAGCTGAACCCTTTTTGTAAGCCTCCAGGTTTCTGCTCCGTAGGTAAGTACCGGCAAGATGCAGCTGTTATGTACGTTCCTCAAGGGATAGTGATAATGTACCAGCTTGCCTAATGTGCTCTACCCCCATTCTTATTCTCCTAGTTATTGTAATCATGTGGTTCGGCTCTAAGTAGACGTAAACTTCAAGTTCACTATTACCTACCTCGAAGCGCTGTTCTCTTCCGAGGTTGTTCATTACTTTCGTTTTGTGCGCGTTAATTTCAAGACCTACCTTTCTGCTCTCCTTGTCTAATTCAGTAATCATGAGTTGCGATTCGTCCCCTGAGTTACTCAGCAATGCAATGTCATCCGCAAAGCGCAGGTTACTAAGAACTCTTCATTAACTCTTACGGGCGTCATCGTGGGGGTCACTGCTTGATTCTCCGCGCCACCTCCGCAAGCAGTCGCGTGCGTAACATAATACGGCTGCTCATATTTCGGTTCTCCTCAAATGGCTCCCGCGTTTGCTCTCGCGCGTCAAGTTATCGCTGATCTGTGTGCGGTGGTGCCCGTCGGGGCGTGCCTCTAGGGGCGATGCATATATCTGCGCATTCTGGCTCGATCGCTCATTTTCGCTGATAAGGCTTGGGGCCCCCTTGAGCGTCTATCGTTTTCTAGGCTCCCGGTATGCATTCTTGTTATCTGTTTGTAGCGATCTGTTAACGTAACGGAGTGTACCGGTTCGTGATGTTTACCCTGCAGATGCGCGAGGGGAGCGCCACGGTGAGCAGGAAGTTCTCGAGGAAGGTAACGATGTGTCCTTCTAATCCACACGTGGTGCCTAAACTGCGGTGTGTGATTTCGATCTGCTTGCATCTGTAACCAGGTATTTTACATTCTTTGATCGATATGGCGGGCACCTTGGATATTGGGAGAAGGACGCCGTGTCGTTGACCTTGACGATCAATTGGACCTCTTTTCCCGCTCAGTTTTTGTCTCCTTTTGATTTAACTAACGATACACACAGGGCAACGTCGTAGCTTTGGGCAAAACCTACTGCGGCGTTACAGTTCTGCACGAAGAAGAGAGATAGGATGCGCATGTTCACACGGCGAACTGCTGCTGAAGTGCTACATCGGTTTTCAGGCCGAAATGTGCCCGGTACATCCGGTCACCCTCTGGCGAGGAGACATGTATACACACAGCTGCGCTGCCTCTTGTCACAGCAGCAGGTGTCAGATGTATGCAAATAATGTGATCGTTGCCGTGCACTGTGTCAGTGCACGCTGATACATTTTCCGGAGGAGCCCTACACTATGGCGGGCCTTACAAACATCACGCTTACAACAGCAGACAGCTCAGCTAGTTTTGCATGACCATGTGCTGACAATAGACCTCTACCGGAGTACGTCACAGCGTGACGTCACCGGTGCACGTTCAAGGCGGCAGTTGGCAACACTCCCGCCGGTGGCTGAGTGGGGTTATAGATAGAATATATTCTAGTACACTATAGTGGGGTGCAGTCGCTCGGTGCTTGGGGCAAGTTTTTTTCTTTTTGAAAGCTTAATTTTTATCTCACAGTGGTAACATTAGCTGTGGTGTGTGCAGTGTGAATAACGTGATGCGTCCTGTTTGCGAAAACACAGGTATTCCTTGTGGGCCGGTTTCAGTAACCGGTTGTCGATGGAACTTTACGATCTGACATTTTAGTCGACGTAAAAATGCATTTGACGCGATTTGACGCGATTATCTGCGAGTGGGTACATCTCGGCGTGCAAAAAAATAAAGTGCATGATCTCCGGGTGATATATTGGGCGCGGGGCCCACCACTGGAGGCGCGAGCGCTGCAATCGCTGTGACGTGCATGGTGTGGATCATGGAAAGCTGGCGGTCGAATGCGTTGCTTTTACCGTGACTTCGCGGTGTTTTCAATTTTCAAAAGAGTTGTTTTGCTGTTACTTCATGTGTGCGGGCTTCTGTAGACTACACAATCTGCAAAGTTGCCGGAAGAGTTTCTGGCGGTGTGCCACAGTGCGCTACGTACGCAAGGGCACTGCTACAGCTGCTGGCTGTGCCACTGTCACCTCTCTTTCTCTGTTGTACTTGTTATTTCGAGCTTACCAGGTTAAAATGAGCACCGACCATTAATACTCACAGATAAACGTTTCAGTTTCCGCGCGGGAGCCTCGTTCGCAAAAAAAAAAGTGAATGTGCATACAATCTGATTATGTATATTTTAAAATATGTCGTGTATGTGTGTATATGTGGGGATGTTGCCGTCATTACATTCACGAATGTGTGCCGTTTTCTCAATTTTCAGCGAGTCAATATAGCCCGGAAGTTCAGTTCGTTTCCCCTTATGTTTGTTAATTTTACCATATTCTGGTCTATTTGTGGCCAGCTGCTCTTGCGTGTTCGGCCAGCGCAGTCGACGACACCTTCTTTCTTACATCATGCATGTGCCGCACCAGTGTTTGCTAAAGCTTACTTCTCTCGTCAAGGTAACCTAACCGCAGTCTGTGCCACTTCTACCCTCCTCCTGTGCTGTCCGTCTCCATGTGTGTACCTGACCACGCGGTATTTCCATCCGCCTGTAGCGTAGCCAGGGGGTGGCACACCAAGGCCTTGCCCCCCCCCCCCCCTTTTTTTTTTGCCGTGGTGTGTAGCGTACAAAATAACGGTCTACCGCATCTGCCTGCCCGGGTCCAATTCGCCGTCTTCGAAAAAAATTACTGCCATCGCCCGGCCGTCTGTGACTTCAGCTCGTAGGGTTTCTCGCTTATATATTACGTCTGTAGAACGGGCCAATAGCCACTGTCACTTCCTCTGAATGCTGTTTTGATTTACAAGGGAGAACGTGGTTGCCTTCGAAATTTGATTCATCTTCGAAGAGCTGCAGCGAAAAATCACATGGCTTATGAAGGAAGCTGTAAAAAAAAAATGCACACCAGTGATTTCGCTCAAAACAAGAAATCGCCGTTTAGATCAACATGCACGAGACTATAACTCTGTTATTCTGTAGAATGGCGGGTTGCCGTGGTGCCCCTGTGCCCGTTTCGAATGTTCCCGCGGGTTGAGGACTTTCCGGTCTCGCCACGACCGACGCCGCCGCTAGTCTACCGCCGCTGCTGCTGACGTCGGCGGCCGTCTTTCCTGGTAGCCCGGTGACCTTGACTTCCTCGTAGGCGCACCACCTTCCTCTTCTCCGGTCCTTGCTCCGCCGGGGTTCTTGGTGACGACGCTGCCTCTTCTCGTTGGCACCGCTCACACCTTTCATTTGGTCGACTGCCGCGTAAATTCCAACCACGTGAGCATCGAGGCGATCGCTGAAAAACATCGTTTTTCTGTCCACGTGCTGTAGCGGGCGCATTATTAGAAGTGCCACGGGCCAGGCACGACGTTTTGATGAGTTGTTCTTGCATAGTGGAATGTGTTGACATCGCAGTGCAAGTAGGAACGTCGACAAGAGTTTGAGGCCAAACCAAGGTTGAACTTCATCTTGCAGGCCCTCGTCTTTTTCTGGCTCATATGAGTGACCCCAGACAACAGAAATACAACCTCTTTACGTACCCGGCTGCCTCATTGAGGGCATTGCCGCCCTCAAAGTGACATCTTACGGTATTGTCTTTACAACCTCAGCACATCCTCAAAACAACACAAGACTTTTTGAGTATCTTTTGAGGACGTTTGTGGTGTGGCCGGTTCGGTACTGTGGCATCATTTTGTATTATACTTATGATTTATTTGTTTTCTTTGCATTTGCATGAATCGAAGGATAAAAAACTCTGAGGTCTCATGCATAGAAACTGCATCAAGCAACGAGGTGACAATCGGCGCTTGACTAGGACAGGGAAACCAACAAAGCTTATTGACTGAAATTCATCGATTTAAACAGTAATTAGTCAGAATATTGAGAAGATTACACACGCAAGTTCTTCGCAACGTCCAAGTAGAAAATTGTTGCACAACAACGCCGTTCGGGAGGCCCCGGTGAAGTGCAGGAAAAGCTAGAAGAAAGGCGGGAATTGCAGTCCTAACTGCATATTTCATTGCTTTAATCATTTCTTTTCACTGGTCGAGCTCGAGCGTGTTGGCGGCATGCGGCGCTGCATAATATTCACTGTAATTGGGCTACGTGCAATGCACAAGAAAAAGCCACAGCTTTGCCGAAAAGGCGGACCAATGAATGCGATAGCAACAGATTGGAAGGTCACGTGCAGAATGGCAAGCAGATTAAAACTTGCCCCGCATTTCTCACGCACAAATGACGCACGAAACGTACTCACAGGTACAGATAAACGCGAGTAAGCGTCTCGATCTGTTGTTATTTCGCGGTGTCTGAAAAGCGCGTCCTTTTCGCAAGCGGAGACTGTGCAACGTTTGCAGTGACCTTTGTGCGCCTCGCAACTACAACAGAAGCATTTCACTAAAAGCCCTAGGCCAGCCAAGACGTACGATCTTCCCCACCGCGAGATAAGGGCGTGCGAGTAAGCGTCCACCCCCCTCCTCTCCGCGGCGGGCGCAAAGTACGCGTGGGAGATGAGAGCGCGCGCCGCGACGATGTGACGACGCTAGGGAGCCTACATGAACGGCCGTTTTTAGGGTGATGTCAGCCTTTGACCCACTACATGCCGCCAACGCACCGCCGCCCGCCAAAACACAATGTAGCCAGACAGCAACGCCGCGCTGTCGCCCCATCTTGGTGCCCGCACTGCGTGTACGCCCGGTTGCGTTTAGTTCTCAATAATACGGCGTCGAACGTTGCGGTAGCGTGTTAAACGCTGCCGATGAAGCCTTGATGCTGCGTACCGCTCTGCACTAACCACAACAGAAAGGGGGTGCGAATGTTCCGCTTCCCAGCGAGCCCTGGCCGACAACAACTATGGCTGGCTCAATTGAAGCGAGACGGCTGGGAGCCCACCAGTGCGTCTCGTATTTGCTCTGTGAGTACTGCGTATTTCGTTCACTGTTTTTTCCTGCGGCACACGTATATGTGTTTCGCGGTGTTCGTGAATGAGTAGATAACCGAAGTTGTCGTTGCTGCGTCCACGCATTGCGAGTAGGAAGCCCACAAAACGGGACGCGTTCGCGCGTTCGTACGGAGACGCGCTCGCTAGTCTGAGCTGTTGCCACGCTTGCGTTCGTGTCAGCGTAACCTCAGTATTATGTCGCAAGTGTTTGTGTGTGGGCTGCGAATTTCTTCGTGCGCTCACTTTGAGAACTGGGTCGCTTACACGACCCTGAGAACCGCCGCTGTCAAAAGCCCAGGTGTTGTGTGTTGTTACAAGGGCTGGGCACCGACGCCGTACGTAGGTATACATGCTCGGTCGCCTCCTTACAATAATGCTGAATAGTCCAGCTGAATTAAATTCTAGCTGTTTCTCGCAAATGCATCTGCAGTCAGATGCCAGACGGTCGGCTCCTTTTTGTTGTGCTGTACTTCGCGTTGCTGGAAGGAGCGGCGGCTGGCTCCAAAATGGCGGCGCACAGAAAACTATGCTGAATTTGGTGGAAGCTGGCTACAGCGTGCCCCGTTGCCCGCTGGTTTTGGCTGAGTTTCTTGAAGGCACTTATTAAGATGTCTCCACCCTAAAAACGGCCGTTCATGTAGGCTCCCTGGACGACGCGCGCTCAATGCGCCATCTCGCTGGTAATGCTGAAAACGCAATAGTTCCCGCCCGAGATGTTCCTCGCCAGCGGTAAGTGGTAGGTATAAATGTTTGCCCTTTGAACATTAAAGGAGGTGCTCCTCCGTGGCTCAGTGAATGATTGACTCCTTACAGTGAAAGTTTTGTTTGCGAATTTTTTTGCAGTAATTTGTAGCTTTGCATCTGGTAATGGCGAAATTATATCCTAAATGCTCCAACACATCGTATAATTGTTGCTAGTGGCGTTAATTCAGAACGATTTTGTGTCAGTTCAAAACGCTCACCTAACTACCACAGTAAACTAGTGCCCTACAGTGGAGCAGCGCCTGAAACTACGTTCAATCAAGCTTCGGTTTTCAAATACGCTGTTTTCAAATAGGGCACCCGCTGTTGGTGAAGAATTAAATGATGTGAGGGCTTTGGGCATGTCACCCTCACAAAAAAAAGCATTCCTGGTGGTGGTGGTAGTGGTTAGAAGAAGAAGAAGGTGCCTAATTTCTGTAGCCGGGTAGGGAGCATGGCGCAGTGCCTGGTGTAAGCAGACTAAACCACCTCGAAAGCAGCCCGACAACAGAACGAGACGAGTGACAGACAATAGTTCTCGCCTGATGCAAGTCGAGGTATTGTGCGCGCCCTGCAAATGTTCTTGGCGTCACAAGGGGATCCCCTCTCTGCGTGAAACTACAGATGTCGATTGTGCCTGAATACTCGGAGGAGCACGCACCCTTACTTTAAAGCCAAATTAAAATAACTTCTAAGCAACGCTCGCCACTAATAATCGGTCAGAGGCGGCCTTGCATGCAGAACTATCAAGAAACACAAGCATCTTGAGTTTGCAAATTTGGTGTCAGGAGTACTTTAAACCCTCACACTCGCGACTCGGATGTCCCATGTTATATTCTGAACGCGGGAGTCTTTTTCTAGACTGTTTTTGTTTCTTGCGTTTACATATATATAGATACGTATACATATATTGTGAGTGACAGCGACATCGACACCGGCGGCGAAATCTGGCCAAGAGTGTCGATATAATTGCTATGGCGATAAAAACCTATATAAAGCAGTCAACACAGCTCAATCTGGGCTAGTTGGTGACTGATAGTTAACCTCAACTATAGTGAACTAGAATGTACTCTAGTGGCACAATCGGTCGGGCTCCAGCTTCACCTTTCACATGGATGCTGCCAGGTGGCGCCGCTGCTACTTTTCATGCCAGCTTCAGCTGCATTGTTGGGCCGTCGTGGACTCTTGCAGAGCTGCGGATGTGGTTACTTATAACGTGCATTTGCTTTCTGGTATATGCAAATGAAAAATTACCATGTTAGTTACTGCGTGGACAACCTGGCAAAAGTGTTGGCAAGACATCAGAAACTAGTGATGGTTTTCCTTGGGGAATGCGCACTTCACTGCCATTTATCATGTGCACATAACCGTGCAGGGTATATCTTGGTTCGAAATTACATTCACCCACCACTGAAGTTTCGGTTGGAGGCTCGTCCGCCCTCTGGAGGTTTTGCTCCCACTTTCTGCGAAGATCATCGTCCTTGGAAGATGCAAACGACGCCTTCAGAGCGCCTGAGTAGCCGCTTCAATAACTCGGAACACAGCAATGAGAATCTACTGTCTGCTTCGACATGTCGCGAGCTACATTTGTTGAAACGGGATATCTCGCAAAGTACAGACTCCATCCACCACGGTTGTTGGAGAGAATGCAGCAGAGTGCATCGGCATAGGTGCAGTAAAGTAGCTTGTTAGAACTGGCTATCTGATAATCCGGTCTGCAAGAGGCGGTGATGGCCCCACAAGAATGCGGTGCGCGTCGCGCAAGAACACTGGTTGAGAAGTGCGCGCACAAACCTGAGAAAAAAGAAAGCGAGTTTCGTGTACTCCAGGATCTCCCTCTGGCTGTCGCTGGCCCTTTCGTCTATATCACCCAGACTAAAAATTTTTTGAACACCTGCGACGGACTAGAGAAGGATAGCATTACCCTTCCCATTTCTCTTTTTGGTCTCAACATACATTGAAACGCATGCCTAGGTAAAAGCTACCGTCACGGACGGCCAATTTTGGCGACCCCGCGTCACGGCAATTAACGGGCGCCGTACTTCCCCACTGACCGTGGGAACGGCGGGTGCATGAAAGAGAGCCGAGAAGTGCAGAATGGGGTGCTCTTCTTCGAACGTCGCCGCCGACGTTTGACCCTTTGTAACTGCGGCGGCGTCTGCAGGGTCATGGAAGGCCGCAATGTACCCCGAACAAGGATTAGACTACGGGACACACCGGCTGAGAGCCAAACAGTGTGACCGTTCCCACGGGGAAAAGCGTGGGAAAACCTCTGGTGGCCAAGCCGTATGACAACACCCCAACAGGTTGTCGCTCTCGCTAGTTGAGGGCCCTCTCCTAATTAAAAAGGGGTGGGGTCAATATATTTTTTGGGGCGGAGTTTCCATCAATGAAATGCGCATGATTGGACTCATGTAGAGGTCTCTTCTCCCCAAGGAAGAGAGCGAGGAGACACGAGGGGGATTTAAGCGCAGGATTTTGCCCTGCTAGGCAGGCTGGTCGCTGACCAACATGGTGTAGAAAAAGATCCAACAAGCATCTCTTCTAGAAGTTTTTAGTGTGGCTCTGTATCGGCTGGCCACCTAAACTTAGCCGTTCGTGTAGTTGTGACGCGATATTAACGTCTGCAACGTAGACATCGGTACTTCGCCTCGAGTTAGCTCAACCTGCCCGAAGTCACCTGCAAGCACTAGCCTCCCGGAGCCACCAGCGTTGCAACACCGCCGACATCGCAGTCGTGCCAGAACTCTCTTCGACTTCTCGCATCCGATCGTCGGGGACGCAATGCTGCCGGTCATCACATGTATGCCTTCACCTGTTGATATCTTCGAACTTTCTCCTCCGTAGTTCTATTGTTGTTAGTTTGTGTAGTTTGTAATAGTTCTCTCTCGTAAGCTGATTTATTGTTTTTTATATAATTTTTTAGTTGTATCAAGTGTTGATGTATTTTGTTAGTTGTATTGAAGTGTTGTACTAGATCCCGTGTGCTCCAATATCACTAGAGTAAAGTTTGTTTTGTTTTCTCACGTCTCTGATCTCTTCACTGTCTCTGCTTGCGTACAGAGCGAACTAACCTGCTGTCATTCCCGTCGCCGACTTCGCGCTGGCGACGCTAGAGTGGCAGCTTGTAACAGTTACATGGAATAACACAGTGCTAGATGAAAAACAATACACGAAATGAAAGAAAAGGAGCATATTTACTTTTTCATGTTTTGTTCCGCTGACACCATTCCTTAGGATAGCCCGTATCCGTGCCTTCTATGCACCTTGGTTCGTCAGAATTCCAAATACGTACTTTCGCGGCCTAGATGCATGGTCTCCGCAGAAATGTGCACCTAACACTTCCTTGACATCGCAGCTGCTCACAATCTGTTCTCTCACCGACGAGCACAAACGCAAGCAGCACACATCAAAAATCCGGAAAACTTGATGGCACATGGATAACGTTGCAACATTCTTTTTTCTCACCCTGCTTACAACTTGAAACTCGGCATGGTATGCCTCCTAGCTCGTGAAGAGTTCGATAGAAGTCCAGCATCGAAGCGCAGTAACGCTGCAGGTACTGAAATACCGATGCAAACCCGCCTCCGAATGCCGACATTGGTTGCATTGTACACCAGCACAGCACACAACAAAACCAGCGTCGTTGCCCTGTTGATGTATGGGGTAGAGTTTCCAGGCCTTGATGAAGTTTCTTTAGGTGGCGTTGGGTCAATGCACCAAACTCGCGTGTATACTCACGCACACACACTGAGTGACTCCCGCGCTTCCATCGCTACCCAGAAAACACGCTGCCGGCGCGCGTGCGCCTCTCGCACAAGACATAAAAAGGTGCCGTGGCGCCGCGAGAAATCCTAGCGGCCGTCCGTGTCGTTTCGGGCCGGCAAAACAGCAGCCACAGCCTGCCGGTCATGACACTAAAGTGTATTCTAATTCACTGTACCCTCAACTGTACATTTATTTAAGTGTACGGTATTATATATTTAAGTGTATAAGCTGCACATGTTTCATTTTTATCACTTGTGTGCGCGAAAATTTTTTGTATAACGAATACAGGAGTGTTAACTTTATTTCTGCCCATATATCTTACCGTTGTGTGTATAATATTCTATTGCTAAGTTTTCATGCACTGTTATTTATCGGGTACTTGCATCGTCATAAGCAGGCATTACAGCAGGGAGGTATATGCATTATAAGTGAGCAGTCATTTATATTCAGCACACAAACCGCAGTAAAAGTCTTCACTACATTTTATTTCTACAATATCTGATGGAAAAGCATCTCACTCGCTCGTGGTTCTGCATAAGAATGAATAGCGAAAAGTGTCGCCTTTAAAATGAAATTCCTGAACTTTCAAGGCATGGTCCTTCATATGTGAAATATATGACAAGTTTGATGTATTTGTTCCTGTCTATGAATAATGAACGCTGTGAAAAAAATTGAGTTTTGGGGCCTTTCATTCAAGTCCTACCAATGAAGAGCCTGCTTACTCTCAGTGATACTGAGGCTGCTGGGGTAAAATACCAAGACAAATCGGACAGCCCTATTTTGAATTTTCTAGTAGGTTGACTATATGAAGAGTATGGGGATCCCAGATCATACACACGTACTCAAGTACAGGCATAGTGAATCGCTACTACTAAGCATTGCTGCTGCTATGTCATCTGGCCCAGTTGCCTTCCTGGGAGAAATCGTTGTCAAGTGCCGACGTACACCCTCCAAGGAAAAGTCAACTTGCGGCATTTCTTCAATACACAACGGAAAATCCACACTAACCCCAGCCTGATAATCACTCAGTATAAAAGAAAAGTAACTATCATATGCTGCAACATTGCACCTGTCATCATTGATGAGTTTACGTTGGGTAACTACTCAAGAGAAAGGATGGTGTTATTGTTCTGATCATGACGCTGTGTATACTTATGAAATTCTTTCGGATCTTTTACCAATTGTTACCCAAGCTGCGCAAAATAGTTTTTTTAGTCGTTTTGGTTAGAATCTCAAAACCAAAGTTGTTGCTTCTTTAGTACGGTTTTTTTTTTATACTCAAAGTACGCCCTTCGTACCCTGCACAGCAAGAGGCGCAGTTACCAATTAAACTACGGATTATCTTTCTCGTTTAGATGGAAGGATTCACGGCAGAATGAACTTATCTCAAAGATAAGAAAGCTTTTCTTTAAGGTTCTCCCATAACTGCTGTAGAGTCTCGCAACGAGAACCCGCTCTCGGAGTGAATGGACACAGCATACATAGTCAGACCAACCCAAACAAAAGCATTTATTGAATGACTTTTAGATCGACGATATCATCAGCCGAATCTAAATACACTGCTAGTGATCAACACACTAAAACAACCTTACACAATATTCCAATACACTCAATCAACATAAGAACACATGCAATGTAATGCAAAGGCGGCATCGTCTACGTGCGACTCGCCACGACAGGCTAACAAGAAATGGCCCGCGGCGCCGGGAATCGGCCTGCTGCACCACGGTCGCGGTCCGCGAAATGGCTTGCGACCGTTCGCTCTAGCCATCACACGCCAAGAAGGCTCGCCTCGCCAACCTTTTCTCTCTGGCCACCTAGCCTCGCTGCCAAGCCTCATTACTGGCGCTACCGTGCTAATCATAATGATGGTGATAAATGAATGAATGCTATGAGTGTCCCCTCTATGATGGGCGGTGACATGTATGTCACCAGGCTTGCTAGAAGAAAAAAAATGTCAAGTTTCTATTTAGGTTGGCCTTGTCTTCGTTGATTGAATCGATCTTATTATAACAAAGAAAAATCTAAATTTGTTCCATTTCTCTGCCTCTTCAGGCATAATGACCTCATTTTCCCATTATTTCTGTCCTGTATCCTACTTTTCTACTACCGATACTCTAACCGTCTCTTACTTGCTTCTATCGCGAATGTGTCCAGCTTTCCATGTTTTTTCCTAAAACCCAAAGCCTTGTGTAGGCTTCTACCTACATGTATACCTGGGTGGATATCGCCCCATTCGATCAGAACATGTTCCATCGTTTCCTTAGCTCGCCCAGAACATGTACATTGTTCCTCTTCTTTATTGATTGATTTGTGGGGTTTAACGTCCCAAAACCACTATATGATTATGAGAGACGCCGTAGTAGAGGGCTCCGGAAATTTAGACCACCTGGGGTTCTTTAACGTGCACCCAAATCTGAGCACACGGGCCTACGACATTTCCGCCTCCATCGGAAATGCAGCTGCCGCAGCCGGGAATCGAACCCGCGACCTGCGGGTCAGCAGCCGAGTACCTTAGCCACTAGACCACCGCGGCGGGGCCCTCTTCTTTATTGAATCTCGCTTTATGACTATGCGTTCTAAGGCAACCTGATCTTGCTTCGAACAGTAAAGCGCTTCCTGTTAAATTATCATAAAACCTCTCCCGCTTTATTCCGTTTTTGCCCTTTCGGTAGTTACTGAGAGCCGGCTTCTTTTCCATCACCGTCATCCAAGAAATTCTCCCCGCTTCTCTGACTTTTCGCTTAATGCTCCTTGTTGCCATATCGCCCACATTGTCAGCCATATATTTACTGATAAGCCCCATAAACGCTCCCGAGCACAACACCACCTACCGATCGATGGTTGTGAACCCTAAATGCGGCCTATGCCCGAAACACGTGTTCCACAAGGTGCAAATCGCTTTACAGAGGGTGTTTTCACTCCTACATCCTCCCAACTTTAATTCAAACCATTTTCCGAAAAACAAAAAATTATAAAGGAAATCAGCTACACAAGCTCTAACAAAAGATCACAACACGTGTCTCTAAATAATGTCCGTGCACAACGGCACTGCTGTACTGACCGGCTCGACGACTTTACCTCAGTACCGGTCCCGCAAAGCTTCACTCGTGCCGACATGTCTTCTGGTTGTGACAAGCGCTCGTGAAGTTGCCGGACTACAGGCAGTTGCGCAAGTTCCAGGCATGTCCATCGCCCGATGTCACGACTGCAACCCTGGCCAGCGGCGCCGACGATGTGCAGAAGACAGCGAGCCGCAGGTTACGTTACTTGTGCTGCGTGCACTCAAACCACTTGACAGAACAATGCAGTAGACCAATAGAAAGGGAGCTTTGGGTGCAATGCCCACATGATACGATTGCCAGTACCGGTAGTAAGGCGCCGAGTCGTGCCCCCCCCCCCCCCCCCCCCCCACGACTGTAGGCAAAAAATAGCGTATTTTTTAGGAGCGAAGCTCTTCAAGCTGTGGGTCGTGCGTCCTCGATGTATGTAGTTGTAGGAAGCCTCTTCTTGGTTAGTTCTTGGAATTTCGGCTAGATGGCGATACTTGTATATGATGAATATTTGATGAAAAGATGCGACACGGCTGTACTTCAAGTGTTCTACACGGACAGGCAGATGGATGCGGCCAGCGGACGGACGATTCATACCCTTCGAAGCTTCGCCCCCCTCATCATCATTTACTCCATGGATATGCTGGGATTTTTTAAAGACCTTCGACGGAAAAATTTTGGTCTGTCTGTCTGTCTGTACATTTGTCTGTTCGTCCGCCTTAACATTACTTAAATGGCACCGAACGGCCAACCCCATTCGCGGCACCTACCAATATTGCTCAAAGTTTAGCGTTTATAGTTGTGCGATTGTGAATTAAAAAAGCGAATATTGCGCATATCTGAGGCGCCATAACAACATATCTATGTTTTGTATGTCTGCCTTTATACTAGAAGAGGACACACTCAAAACACTCTAAGGACTGTAGCGTTTAACGCGCTGCACTGACAGTGCAGCCCGATGCTTAAGGTGTTCCCAACGCTTCGCTACGACGGCACGGGGTGGCACCTGCCCGTCGCTTTGCGTTCTACACCTTATCACCTCTATGACTGGCACCCATCTTTCTCCGCGGTCGTGCATGCCTTTGTTTTTGAAGATAACTGCCAGATGGCGCTCGCGTTTAACGTGCCTAACAAGTGTTGAGTTCGGGCTGTCACGGTGGATGGACGTGTTTTTTGAGCGCTCCGGATTGACTGCGCAGATAAGTGTTTTTGCATGTTTTGAGCTTGTCTTTATAATTATAAGGCAGCGGTTGAAATCTTCGTAGCACTTATTTTATTGTACGGTTTTTTCGAGGGCCAGTCACCAGGTATTTATTAGTTAGTGCAGGTGTGTGTGTTTTAATTTTTTTGTTGTTTTTTTTTCTTTTGCCACCCCGTCGGGGAGGTGCGCATACATTGGACACGCAAATTTTTGTAGTAGAGCTTAGACTTTCTTTTTTTTTTTCGTAGTGCAGGGCTCGAGTTTAGTAATTATCGAGTATAGGGACGATTGGTGTCAGAAAGACATGGCTAAAAAGACTGTAAGGTGTTCAGAATGTGGAGTGAGGTTGAAAGTGGACCCAAGCGTAGAAGCAGATGGAGAAGAGGCTGACGCGAAGTGTAGGCATTGTGAGGTCGAGGAAAAAATGGAGAAAATGATGGTTGCCCAGAGTGAACTGCTGATGAGAATCGCCGAGCTCGAGACTGCGTTGGCGACAGAGCAAGAGAAAACGAGGGCAATGGGAGAAAGACTGAAGTCCGCCGAGGAAGCACTAGCGAAGCTGAACAAAGAAGCGGCCTACGGAGAGAACAGTAGGGAACCGGCAACCAGAATGGTGGAGAAGGAAGAGCAAGCAAGTTTGGAAAAAACAGGTTTAGCCGGTTCAACTGTGGCAAGGCCCAGCTTCAGCGAGGTAGTGATGGGGCTGGGAGGGAACAAAGCAGCCGGCGTCACAGGTGCAAGTAGCCCCCAGGTGCAGGACGCTCCAGCTGAAAAGTCACAGCATGTGATAATCGCCGGGGACTCTAATTTAAATCGATGCACAGAAACCATCAAAGACAGGGTAAGAGGTGACAAGAGGGTTGCAGTAGGGGCGTTCCCAGGACGCAAGCTTGAAGCAGTCATGAGGCAAGCGAGCGCGAAACTCAAAACAACAGCTGATAGACGAAACCTCGTGATAATTTCAGGCGGTTTAAACGATGTCTTGAATGAAGATACAGCAGGACTAGCAGCCAGACTGGCGAAAGGCGTCGATGACATGCGCGCCACTTCTCCTAAGGTACAGGTAGTGATATGCACGATACCGGAGGTACCAGTGCGTGATGGCAACCTGCAAAGAGCGGTTGTCAACGCAAACCAAGAGATATGGCGGATGAGTTGAGAGAAAGGCTTTGAGGTGGTGGAAATAAACAGAGGTGCATAGGTGGGGTGGTTTTCAATGAGACAGAATTCACTTCGATGGGCGGCTAGGTCATGAGGTGGGCTGGCGACTTGCAGGACGCGCAGTGGCTTTTTTGGGGGGCAAGCGAGCCCTTCGGGGTGCAGGATAGCTAGTAACGAGGAAAACAACCAGAGAGACTCTTCGACAGGTGGTATGGACAGATACGATTCCAAAGTGGCACCAATATCTAAGATAGGTAGGGTCCGGGGCATAAATAGACGTAGCCACGAGCGCCGAGCCAATTCAGACATAGGGTATATTAACATGCAGGGTGGTAGGAACAGGCTGAAGTGGGAAGAGGTAGAAGAACAGCTAAGGGAAGAGAGGCCGATGGTATACGGTTTTGTAGAAACACATCTCAGGGACATGGAACAACCTCCGAACAATCCGGACTACGCGTGGGAATATTGTAATAGAACAGAAGGCAGTAGAAAGGGGGGTGGTATTGGGGCATTCATTCATAAAATTACAGACTGGCAAAGGGTCAAGCAGGAGTGCAAGGAACATTTATAGCTAAAAGGGAAAGTGGCAGCTCAAATGACACTCCTTGGTTTCGTGTACTTGTGGACGGGAGCAAAGGCCAGAGAGGAAAACCAGGCAATGGTAGAGTGTATATCAAAGGACATTCAGGAGTTAGCAAGAGAGTGCGAGACAATTATACTAGGAGACATGAATGCGCACATAGAAGATATAGACGGGTATACCGATCCGACAGGCAAAATGATCATGGATATGTGTGAAAGGCTTGATTTGATCATTTGCAACAGTACCGAGAAGTGTGAAGGGCAAATAACATGGGAGGTAGGAAGGCTGCAGTCGACGATAGATTATGCACTGATGTCACATAGGATGTATGATAAGCTCAGGGGAATTCACATAGATGAAGGTGGCTCCAGAAGTCTGGGTAGTGATCACAAATGTATCAAGCTAAGTTTTGGAAAAGCAGTGAAAGTGGGAAAGAGACAAGATGAGCAACTACAGGAAAATTTTTATCCAGAAAGGCAAATTGAAATAGCCACTAAACAAATTGAGAAAGTAATCACGGAGGATAATATGACAGTGTGGACATACACGAATCTAATTAGACTCTTTGAGCTAGAGCTTGCTAAGGCACGTGACAAGTCAGCCCGGAAAAGAAGGCACAAACCCAAAAGTTGGTGGGATGAGGAAGTTAAGAGAGCCATAGCAAAACGCCAGGAAGCCTCTAGGGAACACAGACATGCTAAGCGGGGTGAACCGATAGATGATGTTGAAAGAAAATGGGAAACCTTTCTAAGCTGTAGAAAGGATGCATTCCTTCTGATCAATGAAAATATTAGAATAAAGAAAGCTCAGTGGCTGGCAGAAGTACATAAAAAGATATAAAGGCAGCTGCGAAATTTTGGAACCATCTAAACTCCCTAAGAAATGAGACGAGCCTAGAGCAGAGGTTCATAACTACTGCTCAAGGTGGTAGGCTAGAAGGGGACGAAGCTATTGAATATATAAGAACAAGGGTGACAGAAAAATTTCAACAAAGAAGTGCTTTATGCACCACAATAGACGAGGGTGAATCAAGTGGCGCAATGGCTCCATTTTCACAACAAGAGTGGGAAAGGGCTGAGAAAAGGGTTCCCAGTAGTACATCAACAGGCCCAGATGGCATTCCAATTAGGCTGATAAAGACATTAGGTCCGAAGTCTAAGCAGGCTTTGAGAGAGGCAGTGAGCACAATAATAATCGATGGTGAAGTTCCCGATAGATGGTAACTTAGCAGGATGAGCATGATCTATAAAGGAAAGGGGGACAAAGCTGACATAAACAACTACCGTCCTATAACAGTGACATCAGTGGTCTACAGGCTGGCGATGCAGATTATAAAGGAAAGACTGCAGGCATGGATAGAGGATGAGGGGGTGCTGGGGGAACTGCAGAATGGGTTTCGGAAACACAGGAGGTTGGAAGATAATCTGTTCTCACTGACGCAGTGCATCGAAATAGCAGAAAAGGAACACAGGCCCCTGTGGCTAGCATTTTTGGATATCAAGGGAGCGTACGATAGCGTGGTTCAAGAGGAATTGTGGGGAATACTGGACACACTAGGCGTGGAACATGTAGTCACTAATCTTTTAAAGGATATCTATAAAGGTAGTAAGGTAGTTATAAAGTGGGAAAAACGGGTATCCAAGCCAGCAGAGGTAAAACCGGGGCTTAGGCAGGGGAGTCCCCTGTTACCCTTATTATTCATGATGTACCTACAAGGATTAGAGGCCAAATTAGAGGGAAGTGGACTGGGCTTCAACCTCTCTTTAGTCAAACAAGGAAAACTCGTTGATCAGGCACTGCCAGCATTAATGTACGCAGATGATATAGTGCTAATGGCCAACAACAAGGAAGATTTGCAGAGATTGATGGACATCTGCGGTAATGAGGGAGATAGGTTAGATTTTAGATTCAGTAAGGAAAAATCAGCAGTCATGATTTTCAATGACAACAAAGGTAGTGAGCTTAGAATACAGGAGGTCACGCTAGAGATAACAGATAAATACAAATATCTGGGCGTATGGATAAGCATTGGGACCGAGTATCTGAGGGAACACGAAATATACGTGACGACTAAAGGTAACAGGATTGCAGCAGTCATGAAAAATAGGGCACTGTGGAATTACAATAGGTATGATGTTGTGAGAGGAATATGGAAAGGGGTCATGGTTCCTGGGCTGACGTTCGGCAATGCCGTCTTGTGCATGAGATCAGAAGTTCAAGCAAGATTAGAAATTAAGCAACGTGGAATAGGTAGGCTTGCTTTAGGAGCTCACGGGAATACACCAAATCGGGGAGTACAAAGTGATATGGGATGGACATCATTTGATGGCAGGGAAGCTAGCAGCAAGATTAAATTTGAGAAGCGATTGAGAGAAATGGGGAGGAGCGTTGGGCTAGGAAGGTTTTCAGCTACTTGTACATGAAGAATGTCGATACAAAATGGAGGAAGCGAACCAGGAAGTTGACTGGTAAATACTTAGAAAACGGCAGGTGGCCAAACCAAAAAGAACTTTCGGTTAAGAAGAAAGTGAACGAAACGGAGACTGACATGTGGAGAATGGGCATGATTAAGAAGTCCGCACTAGAGATCTATCGAACTTTTGAGCAGGAAATTGCCAAGGAAAGGATCTATGACAATACTCGGGGTAGTTCTCTACTGTTTGAGGCCAGGACGGGAGTACTGCGAACCAAGACATATCGGACCAAATACGAAGGGGTAGACACAGTATGCAGTGCGTGTGGAGAGGAAGAAGAAACTGCCGAACACTTGATAATGTTCTGTAAAGGGCTTCACCCTATAGTTCAGGATGATGGCGCAGAGTTTTTCAAAGCACTGGGGTTTAGGGACAGCGAGGGCAAAATAGACTTCAAGCGGGTAGACTTAACTAGAAGGAGGTTACCTGATTGGTGGCTAAAGTCAAAGCACGAGTGAAAATTAAACCCTTCACTGCGAAGTACGAATCCTCAGCTTCATTATTTAAAGGAAAAACAAGATAAATGTAATGGTTAGTTCACTAAGTATTACAGCTAGGTGGCGTTAGCCGCTGCCCGATCTAAAGGGTACAGCCACATCCATCCATCCATCCATCCATCCATCCATCCATCTTAGATGCGCTCGTTCCCCTCCGTTTCACGCTCGAGACACTCTAACGCAGCGCCTTCAGAATACCATTTACCGATTTTCTTGCGCAGAACATCAAATAAACGTTTTGCTCACTCTCTCCAGATGCAAGACTGTAGTCTTTCGACGACATTACAGTGTAACATGTAGGTTCTGGCCAATTTTTTATCTCTTCCTCTTTCATTAACCTCTCTTTGCTAGCAAATACATCAGTGGCGACTGAAATGCCCTGCTCAAGTAAAACAAAAGTAGCTTGTCTCAACTTGTGGATCGTAAGATAAAGAAAAAAAGGAGCGGGGGGAAGCAGAGTGCAACATCTCAAGGCCACGATCCACCTAGGCGGCTCCGTAGAGCCTTAGGCCTAATGAGTCTCTTAACAGTCAATATCCACCAAGCCTAGGTGGAGAAGAGCCAGCTACAAAGAAACATAAGCTCAGTAAAATAGCCCTACTTGCTCGTCGCCTACAGCAGTTTGCCAAGTGATCAGTGCCCACCGTCACAGACGGTGTCATGACGTCTTGGCGTCAAGTCACAAGACAAGAGAGGAACGGCGCCAGACTCCCTGAGCCAATGAGATAGAAGAATCTATTTATTGAAGTTCGGACTACGTATGAGGCTTCCGTACTTAGTCTACAATACACGTGCTCTAAGCCTTGCTCACATCAGGATGCAGACCACATGGTTTTTGTACGAACAACTCAACAACGTTCTTAAAAAAAAAAAAAAAAAAAAAAAAAAACTCAGCGTTCTGACACGTTCAAACAGGCCACCGTAACCCATCTCCTCGCTCTCAACAAAGCATACCACTGACGCTAGCAATGTAAGTCCCCGTGTACTCAGAATTGGGTGCACGTTAAAGAACCCCAGATGGTTGAAATTTCCGGAGCCCTCCACTACGGCGTCTCTCATAATTATATGGTGGTTTTGGGACGTTAAACCCCACTAATCAATCAATCAGCAATGTAAGTCCCCCCCTCCTAGGCCTACGCTATTTCGGCTAACAAAAGGCTGTCCCGAAATGCGAAAACTGTCGTCCGATGCTCCAAGAGCGCTACATTGGGCAGCACATATGGGATCTCGTAATGAGAGCCTGCTCTTGGAGTGAACAGACACAGCAGACGTGGTCGAAACGAACCAAACATCACATGTATTTATTCAATTACTTTTACATCGATGATTTCCTCAGCTGGATCAAAATAAATCACTAGTGATTAACACGCTAAAACAACCTTGCATAATATTTCAATACACTCAATCAGCAGAAGAACAAACACAAAATAATGTGAGGGCAGCATTGCCAAGACTCGACTCACCAGGACGGGCTCACGAGATACGGCCTGTGGTGCCGTCCCCACAGACCTGCTGCGGGTAAGCAACCATCACGCCAGCACACTTCAAAGAGGCTTGCTGCTCGCAAATCTTTTCTCTCCGGCCACCTAGCCTCGCCGCCAGGTGTCACTGCTGGTGCTACCGCGCTAACCTTGATGGTGATAAATGCTCTCAAGCAGAACGCACCTACCGCTTGAGTGTTGGGAACCTTAAATGTGGCCTATGCGCAAAACACATGTGCGCCACGAGGTGCAAACGACTTTACGGAGGTTGTTCGCACCCCCACACTGCTCAACACTCAAATCATCGGCTAATGTGTCAAATTTTGGAAAGCACGGATCTAACGACTGATTTATACAGTGGTAATCGCCTTTGTTATGCAAAAACACTTCTCTCTGTGGTTTCTTCACCATAGATCTTTTAACGTGGACATTGGCTACAACATTGTTATGGACACTAACACCAGTTATAGCATGGACATCTGATACGAGAACCATTACAGAGACGGGACACGATTTATTATGTCGAAGTATAGGTACACAGAATCAATAACCAAAATCCTCACTGAACTAAACTTGCCTGAGCTTTAATTGCGGCAAAAAGTGCCTAGATTAAAATTCATTCACTCAAAGAAACAAGGTTGCTTCAACTTTAACCCTCACAGATACATACAAAACAGACTGTCGCATACTTCACGATCTGTCAGATCGACCAATCCGGATCAATTTGTGCCCATACCCGCAAAGGACACCTTTAAATATTCCCACTTCCCGAAAACAATTCAAGAGTGGAACGTGCTACCACATAATATAACCAAAATTAACCCTTCAGAGGAATTCGAAAAACTTGTACTGGCCTATTATTCTTCGAGGTAACCGTATATAAGTGTTATTACCTTCCTTCTTTTTTTCCAGTGAAAGGCACCTTGTATGCATTGAAACCAGTTCAGATAACTATACATAATGATAAAAAAGTTCCTCATTTTGATGATTTTAATTTTTAAGCATGTGGAATAGTGTATGTGGAGTATGGTGTCTGCTATTGTTTTGCTCTCTGCTCAATGTTGGTCACTACTGTGTAAAACTTTAATACTTTTGTGCATTGTACTTTTGGTAAGAGTTGCTTTTCGTTTGCATTACAATTTGTATGGTCTCTATGGTGTAGTTTTGTTTAAAGCTGTCAGATGCATTGTCTGTCTTGATTTCACTGTGTAGTGCTGGTGCCTTTGAACAATGTGTGAAGAGTATTTCAGTACTCCACCCTGTATCGGCCTTTGGGTAACAGTATAAATAAATAAATAAATAAATAAATAAATAAATAAATAAATAAATAAATATATTACACAGTAACAAGGCAAGGCCAGAATCATCATTGCACGATGCACTAAGGACATGTTGTTCAAAAACAAATGCATGAGTGTTCATAAGATAAAAAAAAATAAAGAGGAGTGTAAGCAACCAGTAACAGTATTTCTGTGAATTTGCAGGACCAGTCAATTTTCGGTAGGTTGAAGTCACTTCCGGCTAAGAAGGACCAGTCAATTTTCGGTAGGTTAAAGTCACTTCTGGCTAAGACAGTAGCTTTTCAAGCACTCATCGCAGTATAAGCCTGACAAGCTGTTCATACTACGCACTCAGTGGGCAATAGTAGGAGCTGGTCACCATGCCTTTTCCGTTAGATCCTACAAAAAACTGCCTTGACATCGGAAATAGTGCACTTCAAGTGAATGCAAGGTGTCATCTTCATCGCCAGAATAAAAACACATCTATTGGGAGAGTTTCTATTGCATCGAAAGCAGGGGTAGCATGTCAGGAAGTTGTTGGAATCGAAAACAGAAGAATCTAACCACGACTCAGCGTCTAACACTATTTTAGGCTTAAGACTTCATAATAGACATTGAAATTTATGAACCTTATTTTTTGTGCTTTGGCAGTTTACCAATAAAACCCTTTAAGGCAGCCCTGTAGTATGTTTATGGGCCGGTCACAGCTGAACTACTTTGATTAAATTATTGACCTGAAAGTGGTTTCCCCGCAGATGAAGCATATCATACTTTAAAACGGCCTTCTCACTATGCTGCTTGTTCCTCTGCGTAGTCCCATAGCTTCTTTCTTTTTTCCCTGATTGAGTGAAAAATCTTCCTATATTGTAACTGGTGCCTTTGAGTTTGTAAGCATTCGAAAGCACTGATTGACTGTACTTATTTCATTTATATGTCTCTCTAGGGGGAAGGGGGTTGCGTACAGAAGTATCTTTGTTTTTAAAATAAATTTTGTTGCGAGTGTTGTGTCTATCTTGTCCCTTTTGTTCCTATAAAACTTGTGCTACTTCACCAAAAGGTGTAATGACCACCAGGGCATGTTTGCAGTATTCCTTGAAAGTTTGACACAGTGCATTATGACCTATGACATTCAAGTTCGAGTTGTATGAAAAGAAAAAGCAATATTAAAGCAGTCAAGGTAACCGGGCCAAGTTCCTAATCCTACTTAAAAGTTTGACAGAGTGTTACTCGTTATCACGGGCTCCGCTTGGACACAACCACTGCACCCGAGACGCACATGGGAGTTAAGTTGCCAGAGGTTGGGCCATGTGTCAGACTCGGACGTTGATTCCTCGTCATTCACTCTGGGATTGGGCTGCTTTGAAGGATAATGAGCCTTTTCTGTAAACTAGCCTGCGCATGCGCTGCAGCAGTGATGTAATGCACACTATGTTTTGGGGGGTCACTGGGGGGCGACATCACTGATCTCTACTAGGGGGAGCTGGATGGCGCATTGAGCGTGTGCGTTTGAACTCATTTGAAAACGCCATTGGTATTTCGGTAGCCACCGCCATGAACTGTCATCTGTTGCGGGCGCGAGGGCTTTTTTCTTCTTTTTACGGAAATGCTGGCCTGTATAGAGCAGTGATCTTTATGAATAGACTGGAAATATCATCGGGAAGACATCTTGCACATAAGTACGTCAAAATTATATTCATTTTACGCATTCTGTGAGGAAATTGTGGCAGTTGACCGCCTTTTTTTTTTACCGGAGCATGTTGAACGTGTTTGGCTTTTTGACATGCGGTTTCCCATGCTCGTGGCTTTAATTCTATGAGAACAGGGTCAGTAACTTTAAGAGGGACAAATGAACGCTGTCTCCAGAAAGCAGGCATTGCATTGACCGTTTGACAGGGTCATGTTCTGACGACTCGGCTCCCAAAACTCATCTTCGAGACAGTGCCATCGTAACATTGTTTTCTTTCCCGGATCACTGACAAAAGACAAACCTTAACGCTCCTGGCTACTATTGCGCTCATTCCTATTTTTGTAAAAACATGCCATGACAATTTTTTCTTCGTCGCCTGACTAATAATTAATTGAAACATTGTAACAGCACTGCGCCGTATTCGGTTGACGTTGCTATGACGTGTGTCATTTTTTGTGTTGCGTTGATTGGTGTTCCAAGTGATGCCTAATCGTAGAGTTTATTGCATACTCTAATTGTAGATTACAGCAGCCTACTGTATTCGAACGGCGTCGCTACGGCATCTGTTATTTTTCGTGTAGCATTGGATGATTGTGAGAATGTTATATTATAAAAAGAAAACTCAAAAATTATGATCGCAACAACTGCCACCAGATATTATTTGAATTACGTGTCTAAAACGACCAGAAAACACCAGCTTCCGAGACACCGAAGGGATCTTCCGGTGGCTTCACAAGTGCCCGCATGGGAGAGCGGGGATGCGTCATCCAGCCTTTTTAATCGAGGTGAATTAGTGACATTTCCAAGTTATCATGAAAGATATCTGGCCCCCGGGAGTTTCTACTACTGACAACTTTGTAAGCTACTGACCCCCAGTTTGGTTTCGGCAATCTTCACTGGAGGTGCTGTTCGGACCTGAAAAAGAGCCATTCACTGTGATTGTTAAGCTGGTGCCAGTCTATCCATTGGCGCATCAGTCGCAATGTTTAGCAACCTGGTGGGCCCATCAGAAATTCAGACATTTTGTTTCCATAAATTTAAGTGACGGCAATCCAGCATGCAGAAGGAGGTCCCAAAGTCGGAGACTGAATTGGGACCGCCACAAACATGGTAATGGACCTCTCGTCATCTATGATTTTCTCTTGGACATGAATCTCACATTTGTTAAATGTACACACAAACAAAGCAGATGCAGTTTGCACACTGGCCTTTGCAAGATGCCATTTTTGCTCTCAGTTGACTTGGAACAGCTCGGCTACTTGACTGTCCAGAACGGCGTTGTGCTGCATGGAAGCTGACGGCTAACTTGCTATTATGCACTACAATGACTTATATTCACTAATTTAAGGCTGCCACTTAACAACACACTATTTCAAATGAACATCTTGTAATACCAGTTACTATAACGAAGCTGATTAATTATGTGCTTCAGAAAGTGAAATGCACCTTTGCATAGCTTTTAACCAAAAGAAAAAAAATGAGTAAAAAAATATGCAGTAACTGTGTGAAACAAAGATGAAGTGAAAATTTTTACATATGAGTTATGCATATACTTGGTGGGAAGGGCTAAGTGCATTGCTTTTGTCATCCCCAAAAGGCCCCTGGAAGCACCTTCTCATTAGAAATTGTTGGCCTCCGAAAGCACTGGGAAAGGCATTTTTGGGTCAACTTAGGCCGTGTCATCCTAAATACGTACCAAGGTCTCTGAGAAATGTGCGAGGACGATTGTACCATTTGAGGACTGTTTTGGAACGCAATGTTGTCTGGAATATATCCTTGATATTCCAATCAGTTTTTCCTTAGCTTTAGTTTTTATTAGTTACAAAGCATCGATTACATAACACTTGTATACAGATGAGGGCCCCAGAGCATAAATACTGAAAACGGGACCTTCAGTTAAAAACTACAGCAAAAGGGAATTGAAAACAATTGGCAGAATATTAGCAGGTGATAATAAGAAACTCGTACAAGGCAAAACGAGCAGTAACATGCAACAGTTGAAAAAAAAATGAAATAATACAAATCGCGTATATACTGCCTCTGTCAAGGATACATAGCATAATGGTCCAAAACATTTTGCAGCATTTGCTTAATTTAAGCAGCATGATAATTTATATATGCATCTGTGTTTCCTTCACCGTTGTATTGCTTTGTGTCGCCAGCTGTGCTTGACTGAGCAGAGCTCTATGGGAGGATTTGTGTGGCATTCTGTGCACACGCTAACTGATTACTTACATTTTAGCCATGATTTCGCATACTGTTTTAGTACTGCCAAAACTGTTTTATGTTCACTATATGAAGCCTTTATTTACTTCTGGTCACGGATCGTTGGATGTCATTTGTGATAGCTGTACCTTGATGATGGAGCACAATTGCAGCATTGAGCAAACATTTTGCATCATACTAGAGAAGCCTAACTGCTATCCACATAAAGGCACGTTACGGTTTAAAACATTCTTGTATAGCTTGCTCAAAAAATGTCTTCGTGTCCCTCGTGCAGTTCATAAAGAATGTCTGCCAAAGCGATCAATGAGGCTACGGGCAAGCGGCTTCTCAATGAGCACCTGGCACCGGGTGCGGCTGCTTCCTGCGAGTTCGCCGTCGTGAATCCCGATACCCGCTGGGACACCCTGTGCAACAGCCATCCATGGCTGGCCACACAGGCAAGTGCTGCAGGGAATGGTTTCATAACAGCTTTGCATTCCAAGTGGGCAGGGTTTGGTTCCTTGTGTTTCAAGTGCAGAGAACCTGTGTTCTCAGTATGGTTACCAACTCGTCAATGATATGGGAGTCAAGACAGGGGATTCTCTAACATATTGAGCCAAGGAAATCAGTTTTCTTTAATGCGGAATGTTCTAAAGGGACACCTTGTTTCTTCATTGTTACAGCCTCTTGATGTGCTTTTTCAGAAAGTGCTGCTCATAAGACTTCCTCTTGCTGAAGTATGTACACGGAAACGTTGTCCCACTCAACGCTGAAATTCAGCTAAATTTGCTAAGACCAATGCAGCCATCGTAACATTGCTTTGCGTATCTGATTTCGTGTTTTGTAGTGTATTGTTGGGTGTGGGCTGGATCACATAAAAATTTCTAACTAGATGGTCTGGACAAAGTGTGCTGGGCCCATTACTCTTTTTAATATACATTAACGACTTGCTCGATAACCTTTCATCCTCAGTTAGGTTGTTCGCAGATGATTGCATCATATACTGCAATATTCAATCTATTGACGATTATTCCGCTCTCCTAAATGACCTTAATCTAACCTACTGGTGGTGCGAAGCCTGGCAGATGTCCGTTAGCTTCTCTAAATGCAAGTTAATCTCATTCACTAGAAAGCGTACTAACTCATCTTTTCTCTATACTATTGATAATACCGTTGTTTCAGCCACACAATCATATAAATATCTTGGTGTTCACCTTTCATCAGACTTATCTTGGAATAGGCATATAGCAGCGGTCTCTTCAAAAGCCTTCCAGTCTCTCGGATATCTGCGCAGAAACTTATGCAACGCTCTTTCTAACGTACGCGCATTATCATACCTATGTTTATGCGCAATTAGAGTATGCATCATCCACATGGTCACCGCATCAAGATTTTCTAGTCCGTATATAGGAAGCCGTACAGAATAGGACAGCAAGATTCATAACTGATAACTACTACTATCATTCAAGCATCACCCTAATAAAACAAGAACTTGCAATAATGTCAATGGATCAGCACCACATAATCACACTTTTATGTTTATTTCATAGGTACATCTACAGTAACAAATGCTATTGTTTGCCATTTGATGTCCCTTTGCGCACATCTCAACACATTCACAACGCACGTAGTTTCATGTGCATTCAAGGTCACACACTGGCATTTAACGCATCACCATTACCTCGAGCCATAGCACATTAGAACAGCCTTTCCTATCAAATCGTATCCATCTCTAACAGTGAATCTTTTCGTGATAACCTGCTTGCGTTGTGTTTTTTGACTGCATAACTTTGTTGTACCTTGCTGTTAGCATTTGTTTGCTTTTTTTGTTTGTTTCCTTGTTCTTTTCTTACTTTTTGTCTGTATTTTTTGCGAAGTATATACTGATGCCCCCCTTACTCATTGCCTTTTAATGGGTCTGTAAGGCATTTTGAATAAATAAATAAATAAAATACGGGACATATAGCTGCAGCAAGAGGGACATCTTGGGATTTGAGTAGTATGAAAAGCCGAGACAGTCCCAAGAAATTCGGGACGGTTGGTAGTGCACGGCAGTTCTAAGTCACCCGGAACAGCACCACTTTCAAAGCTAATCCAACTTCATTCACAGTGCCAAGCTTCACAGCCTACGAGTAGCCCCTGGTGGCATTGTGACTCGCTCAATTTCTTGGGCACTCGGTTTGTTGGGTAACAAATCAGGCATTAAGGCAATCACTCGTAATCTAGCAAACTGGTTATGTTCAAACTTCTGAGCCATGCTTTGTGAGCCATGGCTTGATTGACTAGCACTTATCAAAGACTTAGTGGTGTGAAAGCATTATTGGCACAGTGGATTGGCCTTGCCAAGATTAGTAATCGTCAGGTAAGTTGTCACTAGACGGAAATCTCTTAAAATAAATTTGTGCATGAATTGGACCACCTTTGATTGAATTGGTTGTGTAAGTTTATTTTGCTGCCCCACGGCGGTGGTCTAGTGGCTAAGGTACCCGGCTTCTGACGTGCAGGTCACGAGATCGAATGCCGGCTGTGGAGGCTGCATTTTTGATGGAGGCGGAAGTGCTGTAGGCCCGTGTGCTCAGATTTGGGTGCACGTTAAAGAACCCCACGTTTCCGGAACCCTCCACTACGACATCTTTCATAATCAGATGGTGGTTCTTGAGCCCCTAAACCCTACATATCAATCAAATCAAGTTTACTTTGCTCCTCTGGTTATCTCTTGCCTGGTAAATAGAACACCTCTTAAGTGGAAAATATTTTTCTGCTCTCTTCTGGTTTTGTATAATGAGTTTAGTGTATATGTCTCACTGAATAGTTTGTCCTTTTGGCTGCTGCATTGTCACTGGAATGATGAAAAATCGCCAAACTAGGAATTTTTTAGACATTTCATCGTGAGGATTGAAGGTTGCTTAAGGAGAGGTGTCCATAGGTGTTACTTGTTTAACGAGTTAGCCATTCAAGCTCCTATTTTTTTTCCTGATTTTCTGTCTGGTTCAAATTGTCAAGGGAACGTTTGATTTTTGTGTTAGACATACCGAGGAAGAAGAAAAGGGGCAAGCCTCAACCTAACATTATTGCTGTTTGGTGTGCAGAAGCTTGTGGTGAAGCCCGATCAGCTGATCAAGCGTCGGGGCAAGCTGGGTCTGATCCATGTCAATGGCGACCTGAAGAGCGTGCAGGACTGGGTTCAGCAGCGCATGGACAAGGAGGTCGAGGTGGGTTTTACTGCTGTCTTACTTGACACCCTGAAAGCATTTAATGTTGGAGAGACAGGGCAGCTATCTCTCGTTCATGAAGACTGTTGCCAGGTGCATAATATTAAGTTTGTTAAACTCTCTAGCACCCAAGGTAGCCTCTTGCAGACGAGCTGATTAAATTCAGACATTTTGTTTGCCAATTACTGTGGACTAGCTGTGGTTATCTATATGACAGTGTCCCAATTTCTTTTATCAAATACGATCTGAGCTAGTCCTTGTGCCTTGTCGTTATTCTGGCACTATCTCAGTCCAGGTGATACTGCAATGTTTTACTTAATTTCTACTTACATTATTCAATAAAGTAGATTGCTTTGAACGATTTCTTTTGGTTCACTTACAACAAAAAAAAAAGGGGGGGGGGGGGGGCACGAGTGGTGAAGAATAATACGTAGCGCTATACTTAAAGTAAAGCTGTAACTTTGTGGTGAAGGTTTATACTGTAAATTTCAGTTATGCCAGTTGAGACAGAAGCTTTTTCGTTCTTGCATTATTGTATTTATTTACAAGGTTGTTGGAAAGATGTCTATTCAATTTGACTGTGAAGTGGTGTAAAGAATTCTGTAACCAAAAGCACACCGAGGGGTGTGCATCTTGGTGGTCATTTATCTTGAGGAGTTCAGGTGGTTGCACAGTTTAGCTCAGCAGTCATTGTTGCACTGTGAAACTAAATAAAAAAAAAGAATTTGGCCAACAACATAGATAATGTACGCCTGAACAGAGTTGATGCAGTCTCTTTTTTTCTTTTTTGTTATAATCACTCCTGATGTAATGTGTATGTGCAAGTGATAAGGTCACTCATTCGTCAGAAGGTTAATGTCCTATTATTGCTGGTATTCTTTGCAAAGAACAGAAATGAACAGAGTTATTTTTTTCCCCACAGATTAGTCTTTATGGACCTGTTGCTCCATGCTTATATGGATAAGGATGACGAGCTTGAATTTCACTCCAACAAACCTACATTTTGATCCCATTATCATAGTTGTGCTGTAGCCAAGGTCACAGAATACGTGTTAGCATTGAATACGTGAATGGTTTTCTCTGCTAAGTCATTGCCTATTGGTCGCCTCTGTCTCATTTCAGGTTGGACGAGCTAAAGGAAAACTACGTCACTTCATCATTGAACCCTTCTGCAAGCACTCCCAGGTTTGTCCTTCTATTGGGGTTGCCTGGTTATCATTTGCACAGTAAGCACTACTGATATAGTATTGAAGGGAGATTGCTGACTTTCATGATGGAACAAAGCACGCACTTTAGGCATAAATGTGTAGGTGCTTACCATTGAACCTCAGTTTGAGTTTTTATTTTTTCACTTTTTTTCTAGTTGTGGTTTACCTGTATTCGAATTCAAGAGTTGGTATTTGACATAATTGTGATGCGTACAAAGAGTGTATTTGATGTTCAAAGCGAATAATGATTTGGTCGAATAATTTTGAATCAAATACTTCGAAGCATATTATAAAAGAATGAGCATTGTTATTATGTTATAACTAATTTACGCATTTTTTTTTAATTAAAGCTCATGTAGGCGCAGCACTTTGTGAAATTGAAAATTGTTGACAGTTAAATTTTATTCACAAATCTAACATTCCTTTTACTACACTCATGTTTTTGTGCAAAAATACCAGCTGCTCCACATGGTAATAGAGCAGAAGTTCGCTCCAGCTGCTGTTCAAAGCAGCTTCTCACTTCTTGCTTGTGTGGCAGGAATTGATAGGTGCCACCTTGGCCAGCTCAGGGTACAGTCGGCTGCCATGGGTCTTTCACCACTCCAAAATATTTTCTGACCGGGGAACTGCAGGGGCGCCAAGTATTCTGCCCCTTGAGAAGGGACACTCGTGTTCTTTCTCAGGGGGCAGTACATTAGAGGCCAATGAAGAAAAAACAAGAGTGCTAGCTGGAGGCTTCTCCATGGCTGGCCAGACAGGTGCCCAGGCACAATAATTTTGGGCTGGTATTAGCTCATTTGCTACAGCTGCAAATGTGGCTTCTGCCCGCCTTTTTTTATTGTCTTCAGTGTAGCAAATATTATTGTACCGAGGGTCAACTAGCATTGTATTTTCCGGAACATTTGCCATTTTCAAACCAGCAAACCTTGTGGCAAGACTGCGCAGAAGGCTCCTTGCAGGGGTGCAACAGCTGTGCCAATTGCGCCAATTTGATACAATTCTCCTTCGTTGGGCGGAGCTGCTCCAAAACCACGAAGTTTGCTGAAATTGCGCCATGCTGTGCCAAAATGCCCGACCAGCCATAAAATTATCTCACGTGCGTTAATTTTAGCGAGAAATGGAGGCCACATTGGTCACCCGCTTTTTGCCTCGTCAATCAAACCAAGCCGCAGACTCAAGTCATGTTTATTAAATAGTTCAGTTGAGTTACATGGTTAGCGTTATTACAGCAGGAGGTCCCAAAGTTTCAGAAAAACTGACAGGGGGACCTCCTATGGCTACATGGATGGGGTATAATTACAAAAATACAGCAATAGTATACGGCCTTGTGAGTAATAATGAATAATCTTGATTAACAATAAAAAAACTCTAACCTTTAAAGGAAGAAACTCTAACCTTTAGACATGGTGTAAGTTATATACTCGTTAGGGGAGGACACTCGCGAATTGCGATCGACCAGATAAATTATAAGGTGAAGATAAAGCATAAGGGGTATCAGCCCGCGGACCTGCCGATGCGCTCTTTGGTCCGCGCACCATAGCGGATACCTATCAGCGAGTTGATGAGACATAAAAAAAAAAAAAGTGTTGCCGTAGCTATCAATGATTTGGCGGGGGAAATATGAATTCCCCAATCATCTAACACGGGTTTGACATGTTAAAAACGTATGCGGCGTTTTCCCCTCGCTTACAAGGTCGATGTTTTGCGAACTTAGTCATTGCCAGCCGCCACGTTTCTTGCGATAGCAAGAAACGATGAAGCTCGTTGCGTCAATGTGTCTTCTGTGTGAAGCGTACGAGTCGTCGTCACTTGTTAAATGGCTGCTAGTGAAAACGTTGCAAAACTGTCTTGCTTCATTGTGCAGCAATCTGATGGAACACGAGCACAAATGCTATTGCACGTATTACTTGCTTAGAAAGGAGAGCGCAAACACCTGTGGTGGGAGCAGTAGCCGGAGCACATGCTGGAAACATCACCAGCTTGAAAAAAGTAACATGGGGTAAAGTTTACAGCTGATCTTTGTTCCTTCAGCATTCAGAGTTCCTCTCTGTGCGCAGAGAGGTGCGCAGCAATACGTCAGCCTTGGGATTATCAGCTAGTATACATATCATGTCGATACAACCTACGTATACATAAACACACGCAGCCTGTGTGGACTGCACCGTGCCCGAATCTCTAACATGGCGGTATGCACACTCAGGCCAACAGATAGCAGCAATTTTTCATGAAGTCTATTGTAAATACCTAATTATGAGAAACAAAGGTCAAACTTTTATTTTAATTTCTCGCTTGATGTTCGGCATCTGAACCTCTGCCTGAACACCTTTGTTTGTTCTTTATTTATTATTTTCTTTATTTATACAAGTACCTGCAGCATCATGAGGGCATTGTTGCAGTGGGGAATTCAGGAAAAAATATGTATAATAGCAAAATATATGCAAATTCACATACAGAAATGAAAATGGGAGAAAGTGGTGGACTCTGCATAGAAACATTAGGCTTGTGCGAATACTGAATTTTAGGTTCGAAGCAAATTCGAAGCAAATAGTGATTTTGGTTGAATAATTTCAAACTGCATTCGAATAGTATGTATCACTTATAAAAAAATGGGAATATTTATCTTGATCTAACCTGCACATTATATTTTTCAATTGAAATAAGGGCTCTATGCAAATGTCATGTTTTTTTGCCGTTCAAAGGAAGTCGAAACAACCTTGAGTAGTAGGATGCTGGTGATAACCTGCAAAATATGTAACATTTTAAAAATTTATTGTGCTTAGAACATGTAAGCTGTCATAACAAGCTTTTATGCATAATAAAAAGATGAATTTATTTGAGGGTAACATCTTCATATAAAGGGGCCCTGTTACACTTTTTCTTTCAAGTAACCATAAAGCCATTAAAGAAGCTTATTGCCTCACGAATGCACTGCCACAAAATGTTTAGAAGCAGTTCAGTGTGAGTAGAGTTCCAAAGATTTGACGCACGCTGCAATTGCATTCTCTCTTCTCGCCCCGACAAAAGCGCTGGAAGCTAAGCAGAGAGGGGTTGCACGGGGAAAGAAAATATGTCACGTGTGCCTCGTGACTTTGGGCACTTTTTTTCTCTTATTTTTTCATGGAACACGCCGCCTTTTTAGTATAATAACGCATGTGCGCGTTGACAAGCGGCAGCTCCAGTAACGACTGAGGGTGCCATGCTCATGTTGGACACTGGCTGTAACAAGTGATTTTTAAGCTTGTAGTGTTGTTTGCCGAAAGAAGAGTGCAAGTTTTAGCAGACTTTGAGAATATATTGTGAATTTCAGGCCGCGTGCTGCGCTATAATATTTGCCTAGGCGTGTTCTCGGTAGCCTCGACTACTGGTCGGCAGCGTTTTCTGACCATGCTCAACAAGTGTTGTAGAGCCCCTTTAAATTTGAGGGGGGCTTTGTGGCAGAGTGGATCTTTCTTAAATAGGTGCTTTCACGGCTTAGCACCCCTACACTGCAGAGAAACCACATTTACAGGCAGTTACATGCGGACTAATATACACCTATTCGTTCACTACGAATACTGGTCGGCAGCGTGAAATTTTCAATAACTTAAGTTCAAATCGAAGCGAATTCGAATACTTTACTATTTGTTCATATATTCAAAGCATTCGTATATTTGCACAAACCTAAGAAAAATGGCAATCTTTGTAAACCAAGAAATAATTTTGAATGCAGGCACGATTTTGTCAAAAAAAAAAAAAGGAAACTAAACAAACAACATGAAAAAATGTATCGGCAAAAGCAAGGAGACGGTTAATTTGTATCTCATGGGAGATATGAATGTAAAAATGATTGGAGTTGGAATAATGTTTCACAAACGGATATAATACCCCTTGGAAGTCTGTTCCAATACATGGAGGTGTGAGGAAAAAAAGAACAATGAAACACATTCGTTCGGCAGAGTATGTCGAAAACTTCACACTCATGATTATAACTTATGAAGATGAAGTGAGAAGGTAAATATACAAGTTTTTATTCACTCCTGTGAGATCAGAGTAAATTTGAAGAAAAAGTTCTCATTTAATGGTAAGGGAGCATTGAGACAGGGCTTTCCAACCGAGGTTGTCTTTAATTATTGAAAGGCTGCTTTTATTGGTGAAATTACCAGTAACAGTCCTGGCTGCGCAATTTCAGAACCACTCAAGTTCATCAGTAAGGTATTTTGCCCGTGTTAGGTTCATGAAAATTCGTGAAGATTGCTATGTTAATTTTTTCGGTCATTTGAAGCACAATTCAATTTTTACCTGTGAAGGAACATGTAGGCTGTAGTGGATGCCATCATGGTGTCTCAATAAGCAGCAGTTTGCAGCTAAAGGAAGGATGTGTGACAAGGCAGGGCATATTCCTTGCAGGGTGAAGAGGCGTATGTGTGCATCTATTCTCATCGTAATGGTGACACCATCCTGTTCCACCACGAGGGAGGTGTTGACATTGGTGACGTGGACTCCAAGGTGAGTGCTGTGCCTTTGAAGCCGCTCCGGTGTGGACTGCTGCAGTATGGTCTGCACAGCTGAGGGAGAAACGGAAACCTCTTAATCGCTATAAATAATGGGCCTCTTTTGTGGCTCCTGTATCAAATGGGGGCTGCATATTTTACGTGTGCACTCAAGTGGTCATGTGTACATTCCTCATGCACTCATTATGATTAAATTGTGCAAAGGTGTTTTAAGCTTTCCAATCTTGGGGAATTCCAGAGGCTTTTCTAGAGTGCCACAAAAGCTCTTTTCTATCTATAGTCAAAGTCTGACATTTTAAACTCTTTTAAAAAACAGTACAAGAATCACTTTTATGCCTGGTATGTGGTATACTTCAATGTACACCCGTAAGCAAATGCGTACGAACCATTACTGTCCCTATAACTTTGCAGCCTGCTCCATTTAGTGGCGAGCAGTCTATAGCAGATAGCATTTTTTAACCAATCGTATTGCAGTAATGTTCTCATCAGCTATTTCATCAAAGCAATGGTCTCAACAGCTGATGGCTCGTGACTAGACAGCACAGACTGTGATCTTATACTTTTGCTCACGGGTATACAACTTTATAAAATTTACTGTGTTTTCATCCAGCTGCCATAGTCTAGTGGCTAAGGTATTAGGCTGCTGACCCGCAGGTCGCGGGATCGAATCCCGGCTGGAGTGGCTGCATTTTTGATGGAGACAAAAATGCTGTAGTCCTGTGTGCTCAGATTTGCGTGCATGTTAAAGAACCCCAGGTGGTCGAAATTTTTAGAGCCCTCCACTATCGTATCTCTTATAATCATATGGTGGTTTTCGAGCATAATTGACCATTGGGGACCGTTTGTGTCTGCTCTCTTTGCAGCTCAAGTGTGCTAGAAGATTTGCCGTGGATTTGGTCACGTGACATCTTAAAGATGATGCTATGTAAGGGCCTACAGGACTGGAGTGCTGCAATAAATTTGTGCCTCTTGTTGAAAGGAATGTGCCACATTGTTAAAAAGAGTGTGCCACTTTTTCAAGCCACAGTAGCCATGAGCAGCTGATTGGCTGCGTACAGTTCTTGTAGAGTGATTGCTTTGCAGGCCCTTCGACTGGAGGTTCCCATTGACCACAAGCCAAGTGCCGAAGAAGTGACCAAAACACTGCTCACCAAGCTGCCACAAGACAAGCAAAGGTCAGTTTGTCACTGCATCTGTGAGGGAGTAACGTTTGGTGGATTTCAGCCGGCACTTGTTCATCTTGCATGACTATGCTCGAAAAATTGTGATTGGATAGAATCGTTAATATGAGTCTGCTCTCATCTTGCATGCCATAAGTGGTCTGATCTCTGTGTCATTATGCTTGCAAGGTGCATTGCTGACATACCCTTTTTTTCTTACAGTCTGGTGGCTACATTCATCTGCTCATTGTATGACGTGTATGTGGACCTGTACTTCACTTATCTCGAGATCAACCCTTTGGGTGAGTGAACGTCATTGCCCGGTCACAGTGAAGCCAATGGGGAGGACAGCGGTCAGACAGCAGCTGTCTGGCTACTTTCTGCAAAGGTTCAAGTTAGAATTTCGCTCATAACGAGTAGCGCTTGTATCACCTAGCTCGTAAATCAGTGGAATAACTAGTATGACTAAAAACGCTGTACATTCACGGAGAACAGAGGCGATGCAAGGATCCGCATGCATTGGAAGCAGAGTCCGTTCCCCTTGTTCCCATCACACCGAGGTGTCATGCCTTGTGAGACGTGTTGCGTAATGCTTTCCAGTTGTGACTGGCGGCCAGGTGTACATCCTCGACTTGGCAGCCAAGCTGGATGCCACGGCAGAGTTCGTGTGCAAGCAAAAGTGGGGCGACGTCACCTTCCCTCCACCCTTTGGTCGAGATGCCACCACAGAGGTCAGTGTGTGCCTCTTTGACCAATCTTGATTTCGACGACTCTCCCCATTTTCTCATTCACAAATTGGTTACAACGTTCGTAAAAAATTTATATATCAAAGGCAAACTGCTGGTACTCATTTTGAAAGGGCAGCACAGAGACACAGGAAAAAGAAAGTGCTCTTTGTCTCTGCGGTCTTTCTATGAACCCAAATCAAAGTACTGCTCGAGCAAACTGAGAGACTTGTTTGAAGTGCAGGCCTGCCACATGTTTGTCGATTTTGATATAGCCTATCATGTGAGCTCTTCCACCTGTAGATGTTCCATTGGTTTGACAGTGTGGGTGTCCTCAATGTCTGACAACGTGATGTCTGCCGTCTCGGCTGCGCAGGAGGCCTACATTGCAGAGTTGGATTCTAAGAGTGGTGCGTCTCTCAAGCTTACGGTGCTGAATGCGAAAGGACGCATCTGGACCATGGTTGCTGGAGGAGGTGCCTCAGTCATCTACAGGTGTGTCTGCAAAGAAGGTTTTGCTTTTTTGTAGCATCACCCTTTGGGTAAACACATACAAGAGCTTTCCATGGTTCTCTCACCCAACTTTATCTGCATTTTTTGCCATCATTTTCACGTGTTTATCTTTTTGTTGTTGTTGTTTCAGTAAACCGCATTGGTAGTTCGCACTTGTGGCGTCGTCTTTCCTAACCTAGTACACCTTGTAAGTGTAGCACAGTCCTGACTCTCAAAGGCAAGTCGCTACTTCTGCACCTAACCCTGCGACATTTTCTTGTGCCGAGAAATGAAGTTAAGGTTTAAAGGGTGCTCGTGCCACGTCATTTTCGAGATCCTGTCGAAATTGCTGTGAGGCCTTCAACACACTTGCGCCTGAAGATTTTTGCAAATGCTGCATGGAATTGTGGCAGAAATTCTGGGATATGCTCAAGGTGACTGCAATTGAGAGAGACTGTGCTGATTATGGTGAGCGCATTTCTTTAAGGGGGGACGCGGCTTTGGGATCGCGAAAAATGGCAAAAAAATCGATTTTTTGAAACTCAACTTTTCAGTTTCTGGAACCCTTTTTCTATCTGGTTCCAAAACATCTACACTGAAAACCGCGCAGAAGTGCTTCAGGAAATTCGTTTCACCCACCTAGGTAGCAAAACTTTTTCTGGAAATGGCGAGAAAACGGCGATTTTCAACACATTATAGCTTCGCGATGCTTGTGCTGGGAGCCGGCTTCTTGGGCTCATCGGAAAGGGCATTTCTCCGTGTTTAACTTTCCCGCCTCAGCTGGCTCCTCCCTTTAACAACAAGCGAGCAAAAAGCAAATGTTTGAAGGTCGTTTTGAAGCCCTTGATTGGCCGTGGCCGCCATGTTGCCTCAGCTCGCCTCGCCATTGGCCCGATGCTCGCTCCGGGAGATCGTCGTCTGCTGCTTGTGCGTCGCGAGGATATGGCTCTCGAAAATCGCCACTTCGTGACGTGTTCACGGCTTGATAATCGCTCAAGATATAATTACGCTTTAGTTACGAGCAGTAAGCGGATGCGCGATCAGGTTACTACGAGCAGGCGCGGGGTCTACGAGTGCCGCGTGTTATCGGAGTCATCTTTAGCCCTAACTCCGCCGACAGTGAGACTGCGGGCAGGAACGACGCGCTAGCGCATTCGTGGCGACGTGCTTCTTCGCAAGAAACGAAGCTGTAAGCGGCGGCACGATCTGATTACTACGTGTGGCCGCACTGGATGCACGATCAGATTACTACGACCGGGCGCACGGCAGTCTACGAGTGCGGCACGTCATCGGAGTCCGCTTTAGCCCTAACTCCTCTGACAGCGAGACTGCGGACAGGAACGACACGCAAGCGCACTCTTGGCGATGTGCTTCTTTGCAAGGAATGTACCACATCACTTGCTAGCTCCTCTGAATCACGTACGGGCATTTTACGCATCGGCAGCAGACAACACAGTCAAGCTCGTCACCCCCACCCCCTCTTCTCTGCCAAGGATTGCTCGGAACAGCGGCTAGCAGTTTGGCGCGTCGTCATTCGAAAATGCGATGCCAAGTGCAGTGCGCGCCAATTTTTTGTCATCGTAGTTACACATTTCGCGCATCGTCATCGAATGCCGCCAACAAGTGCATTACGCGCTGGCTGCACTCTTTATGCGGCCGCGCTTCGTACAGTCATAGGGAGTGCTGCCAATAAGCTTTTGTGATGCGATTCAGACGTGCTTGGAGCCGTGCTTGATATCTTCACGAACGTCTATGAATGTTCTGAGGTTAATGAATTGCTATAGATTAGAGTTCCGCGACCGGCCGTATGATGATGCGTTTCACGGCTAGAGCGGCGAAAGAGCATGTATGAATCAGGGGCAGGAAGTTTTATATGCCCGTTTCGTGTCATTAATTATACTGCTAGAAATTCCTGTGCCACCAGTCTTCTGCCCATAACTTTGTTATTTGGAAAGAAGGCATAGACCGTCATGGTGTGATCCATTTTTCTGATGCAATAAACCTCTCTCCAAATAAAGAAAAGTTCAGTGAATATTTGTAATCAAGTACTTAATTATGGTAGTTACAACTTCAGCAGCGCAAAAAATGTGTAATAATTTCAGTATATGGTTTTATTCAATTACAATCTTTTCTGTCATACCTATGACACCCCTCCTTTATACAAAGAACTTGGTTTGAAATCCATACTTGTTCTTTGTAAATCATGAAAAGGAGTAAATCATGAAAAGATGTCAAATATTACAAGACAAACCTGAGATCACAATTTTTAGGTGTCAGACGTAAAGAAAAGTTGAAACTTTAAATGCAGCTTTCTCAATACGGTTGTTTTGACATTATGCTCAGCCCCTCCACATGGTTCAAAGAAGAAATAATTTGTATCGCTTCAAAATTTTTATGGAAGCACTGTGAGGTCATTCTTAGTGTCTGTGCCAAATATTCGTCAATATCGAACGAGAAACAAAAAAGTTTATGAAAAAAAGCCTGTCGAAAACTTCGACAGGCTTTTTCTCACGAGTGTGTTGGACATTGTGCATTGCTCGTGGAAAGAGTAGCACGGGAGTGACTAGACCGATTTTCATTCTGTTTTATTTTTCCTTAATCCCTGAACACTGCTTGTGGGTACAGCAATCTTCAATTTCTGTTTTAAGGCCCTGTTATTTTTCTAGACGATGATTTGTCCGTGCCACTGTTTCTGACAATGTGTGTCGGCAGCCATGATGATCTCTAAAAAAAAAAAAAAAGAGAGAACTTATTAAAAAATTTTAGAGTGCCATACCCTGTAGCTTTTTTTTTGAGTAAAGATCAACATCATTCGCAGCTTCCTGGCATGTTTTGTTGCAGCGCTAGGCTTTCCACGAGCAGACCATGTAATTGGACCATGTAGCATTATGTAACTTGAGAACTACTGAAGCTATCACGATGAAACTGCACATTTCCCTATTCGAGACACTTATGAGTACGCATGCCAAATTTCATTGCTGTAGGACAACAAATAAAAAGTTTTTCTTCAATGCCACCTCCCCCCTTAACTGCCAAGTTTTCTGAATTTCTGGTTAGCAGCTCATTCACATACCCAAAACATTGCTTGAAAGAGGAGCGTAAAATGAAAATGCCAGTGTCCAACTGCCAGTGTAAACAGAGCAGTGGCTTGAAGACCCTCAGTTGTTCTCTTGTGTTAGTTGAAAGTTCAAGCTGTTGTCAGCAACATGAGTGGAGCCTAAAAAAGTAATTACGATATGCTTTCAAAAAAAAGTTTTGGTTTTGTGCCCTGATGTCGCAACATGGTATGAACTTCTCATGTGCTTCAGCAAGATACTGTGACATTTCTACGGCCACTTTGCACCATTGCTTCATCGGCGACACAGGGGTGGCCATTTTCGAAGTCTTGGTACTTTACACCATCACGACTTGCCAGGCTGCTTCATGAAGCCGCCAGAATTTCTACCCCACACTAGGGGTGTGGAAATAGTGAATTTATACCTGAATTCAATAGGCATCAAATTTCTATGTGACCAAACCGGACACGAATACAAAGCAAATGCTGTTTGAATGGTTTTTGAATAGTAAGACAACCATCGTCATACGTCTCGAGACTGGTATGATAACAATTTTTTTAAGACAGCCTGAAAATTCCTCAATCTTCTATTTGAAACAAGTAGTACTGACAAGCTTTAGCAAAAGACAAAAAATTACCACAGTTACTTTAACTAAGACAAGCTTCTATACAGCAGCAAATATGGCCTTCGATTTATTTTGTAACTGCCTAATGAAATACAGCAGTGACTTCAGTATGCAAAGTTGGACTCTGTGAACAGCTTTTAAATAATATTTAAACCTAAATATCAAGCAAGTTCCAGGCATTATCATTCTTAAGTATATTGTAGTGGTGCACTGGTGTCATTTTAAATTATGTAGTAAATTACTGACGTTATTGCTATGGCAACAGTCAAGTTGCAATAAAAAAGCCTTCATCTTGTAATCATTATAGTATCGTTAGTCCCCTAATTACATGGGCTGGATGTATCTGGATAAACTCGAGACGAAAAGGTAATATTGGCCTGATCGTGTCAATGTTTAATTCATTTCAGCATTTTCTTTATTGCTTATTATTCAAAAGATGTTCGTAAAACATTCAGTGTGTTTAATATGCACTATTTCGTTCTGGTACTAAATTTAATAGAGCAATATGCTCCGCTGCGATAATCTAGTGGTTAAAGTACTCGGCTGCTGATCCGCAAGTCGCGGGATCGAATCCCGGCTGTGGCGGCTGCATTTTCGATGGAGGCGGAAATGCTGCAGGGCCGTGTGCTCAGATTTGGGCGCACGTTAAAGAACGCCAGGTGGTTGAAATTTCCGGAGTCCTCCACTACGACTTTTCTCATTATCATATGATGGTTTTGAGACGTGGAACCCGACATATTGATCAATCAATAGAGCAATATTTAATTTGTCATTTGAAATGTTCGAATATATGCTCACTCCTAACTGTCTACTGACAACAAGATATTGTCAGTGTTGGTAGGTGTGGAACGGGAAATTGACTTTACTATCAAAATAATAATACGCTCAAACCTCTACATAACGAACCCAGATAGAACAAAATACCGTTTCTAACAAAGTAAACGAAGATTAGTCTTGCAACAGATAAAGTGTTAGGAATAAACTTTTAAAATGAGTTTCTGGATATAATGAACCTATTTTCATGTAAGATGCAACTTCGTTATAATGATGTTTGAGTGTATACCTTATCAGCATTTGCTGAGATTCAGAGCTGTCTCTCTACACACCCTTCAAAAATGTTGTCAGATCAAGTTGTGATTCTAGCTTTGCGTGTGCAGTGACACAGTGTGTGACCTGGGCGGAGCAAGTGAGCTTGCCAACTATGGCGAGTACTCTGGTGCACCGACCGAGCAGCAGACGTACGAGTATGCCAAGGTCATCCTGGGCCTCATGACCCACTCGGAGAAGCACCCAGACGGTGAGCACACCCAGCATAAGGAACAGTGGGCATCACACACTGCCTTTTATGGCTTTGTCATAATGCATTGAATTCAGCGTGGTCTTCTGCTATCATTTGCTCGATTGTTGTGCATGTATATTAATAAACTTCGGTTTGGCACTAATGTGACGAATGATGGCAAATTCTGTAAAAAGGATATAAGCGGACAAGTTTGCGACAATGAGAAGGTTACCATGACCTGCTCTAGCTATTGCCTAAAGCTTTTGCTGTGAACTGTTTTCCTTTTAGGAGTGAAGCTCCTTAGGGCCGGTGCACCCTGCCGTTGCAGCTGCTGTCGAAGGTCCCCGCCACATCACCGCTTGCACCCCTCTCCCATCTTTCTCTCTTTTTTCGTTTCAGCCCTCCCCCCTCAAACCAGCGAACGTAGGAAACCATCACTTTGCCTCGTTGTCTTCAACCCTGTGGCATTTTTGGGGTTCCACTCTGCCCAGTGGCAGGCTTGTTGCCTTGGCTGGCACTCGCCATGCTGCACGCGCCACACACTCATCATTGTCAGTCGTTCCCGCCATCGAGCTCAACAGACCCTCTCTCTACCCTACCCTCTCCCCATCCATGAAAGCCAGCAGCGAGAACAGGCGCATAGTTGTTTGTGTCCCATTTCTAAGGAGCTTGGCTCATCGGCATTGCATCGAACAGCTTTTTTTGGGGGGGGGAGGGGGGGGGGAGTTGCCAGTTGGTACATTGCGTTAGACTTCTTACACAGATGCTCACACAGGAAGAGAAGCTTACTAGACAAACGGCCCTATTCTGGGGTGTAGTATTTAACAATGTTTTTAATCTGGATTGTATGCTTGAGTGTGGTGTGTAGAGTGACCCGATTATTATTGAGCACAGTGCTGTCAAAAAAGTTGGCCATCCTTGAACTGCAGGCAAGGTGCTCATCATTGGGGGTGGCATAGCCAACTTCACCAATGTGGCGGCCACCTTTAAGGGCATCGTGAAGGCCCTGCAGGAGTTTAGGGAGCGCCTGGTGGAGCACAGAGTGTCGGTGTTTGTGCGTCGGGCGGGCCCCAACTACCAGGAAGGGCTGCGCGTCATGAAGGAAGTCGGCCGCACCCTGGGCGTGCCAGTGCACGTCTTTGGCCCCGAGACCCACATGACGGCCATCGTGGCCATGGCCATGGGACGACGCGAGGTGCCCGACATGCCCGAGCCGAACGTCACCACTGCAAACTTTCTGCTGCCCGGTGGCATGAAGGTACGTGGCTTTATATGCTCTGTTTAGCCATAATGCATTAATCAAATTACTAATTAGAAGCTCACAGGTAGCTTGCATACTTACTTGAGTAAGTTTGTGCTGCCACATAATAGGCCGAACGAAATTACGAAGTGGATCACACAAACTTGCAGCAATAAATCGCTCTGTTGCGAGTCGATGGATGTTTACTTAAAATAAAGGCCACGTAAGTAACATTTTAGAATGCATACCAGTGAAGAACAGGCATGCTTGGGATTCACGGGGTCGTGACCGCGTCACGGTGTGTCACGGGGTCGTGACGTGGCCGAAGACAGGAGACTTTATGTTTGGATTTAACTGTTTATTTGGGCGAACCTGTGCCCGGTAAATGGAAAGTTCGATTACAGTAGCAGTCTTGGACTGATAGCGGCGAACGGAGCGTCGGCCATCGATCAACTACTGACAAGCGGCGAAGCGCATCGGCATTTACACTCTTGCCATCGAATGTTCTAGCATTATCGCTGGCGGTGGCGTAGGTTCCAGAATAATCTGTGCAGTTTGCAGAGTGGGCATGATCTTATCGAAATGATCTACTACAGTCCGGAAGCTTCTCGAAAACTGCAGGTGCGGTTTGCCCTGAGAATTGTGTAGTGTTTTGGGACGATAACAAAACTTGGGAAATGGAACGTGGCAATATGCAAACAATGTACGTACTGCGCATAGTCTCAGCACAGGTGTCCGGAACACAGCAGCTGTCAAGTGCTGGCTAATACATACATCTAGGTGCACGAAACCTTTGCTGATGTAATACTGCTATTGTTCCTGTACTTCTGTAGCTTGAGATGCCTCAACACCTCGTTCACAGTACTTGGCAAGCTGTCTGTAGTGGATATTAACATACCGGTGCACCTTTCCCAACCAGAGTAGCGCTACTGTTTTTCTGCTTTGTCCTGCCACCATAAGTGTGTCATTTACCAGTCTTCTACATGTTCGCACTTTGCCTAAAATTAAATGAGAAATGCTTTCCTATGCATACCAACCTCAAGCTTTACAATTAAAATTGTCGAAAAAAAGGCTTGGATGGCATTTAAATTCCCACTTCTGGCAGGGTGCTGTCGTGGTTTCGATGGGGGAGACACCTGAAGGCCCGAACGGAAAGCTTGCACTATGCCACTGGCTTAATAGCACTATTATCGCTTCTAGTTTTGTCCCTGTTCACATGTCATTCTTTGGTGTAGCCACAGAACGGACACAATGTACACTTACATGCTGTATTTGGCTTGGCTTGGGTTCGATTGGGGCTCTATGTATTCATAGTACAGTATAACCTCGTTACAATGAATCTGCTTACAACAAACTTTTGGATAGTGCATATTAATTGGCATTGTTATGCCGATCTCCCTGTCTGTTTCATTGTCTGTTTCACTGTGGATTCTAGTGCAACGGTTACTTAGATATAATAGACTAAAATGTGAGGCCAGCAAGGTGGTCCTCTTTACAGTGAACTTTTCTATCACGGATGCCCCAAATTCATCAACTTCCCGCTCGAACATAAGGGATGGGAATGGCGTGCCGTGGATACCGATATACATATCTAAGAACAAAGACTGCCTATCTGTGGTTTATAATGGTCAGTTATGCCCTACTAAGGCGACGAAGATATTGCCCGCTGCATGCTTGGTCTAGCGTTTTGGGGCGCTGACGTGTGAAATTGCAAGCCGCTGCTCTGAGCGGTCGCTGCAGACAGAGATTGGCCGGGGGGTCTGCCGCCAATACGCAAACTGCCTATTCGGGATTCTGAAGAGCCAGGAGGCGATGTAATTCGTCATTTTTGATGAAACAAATTACGGCTGCTCCGCTTTTGCATGTTCGCTAACACGATGGTCTTGCTCAGAAAGGTCTCGGTGAAGTTAGGCCTAGCCATGACTTCGAGCAGAAGCTTCTCTTTCAACGTGCATGGCCGTGGTGCACGATATTTCAAAGTACATCATGCTCGATTGTGAATATGAAGAGTTGTCCTACGGTGATCTCCGTCTCAAGGTTCGAGTATTGATAAGCAGCGAGTCAAACGAGACGCTAATACAGTAGGTCTGAGGCACACGTCTGCAATGTTCACGACAAGTTCGATGTGCTATCATAATCTTGTAACTGAACTTCCGCTTGCAGCTGCCTCAATTGAATTGTGGTAGCTATTAGGAGAGGAGGGAGCAACACAGCCAACAGGGGACAGCAGAGGGTGTAGCAGTTGCTCATGTCAACGAGAGGTGGCGCACGTGTTGCTTCTTGTATCACTCTCTGGTCAGAAGCGTCGTAGCATGTGTATGGCACACGTACCGTGTGTGCCTTCATTGCTACATATGCGCTTTCCTTGGTGAAATTTTAAAGCATTTCCATGGCGTGAATAACGATGAGGACGCCTATGAAGCCTGCGTCGAGCAAGCCGGCAAAGATGGAAGACTCTATCTCAGCTTCAACAAACTGAGAGCAAATAGCGTAATGGACTTGATTTCAGTGCTAAAAAAATAATTAACTGACTTTTGTTGGCTTCAAACAACATTCCACAGATTTAACTAACAGCCAGATCAAGTTTTAATCAATGACAAGGCTGCATTTTCTATTGTAAACGCAGGAAACGTGGTATGAGAAAGCAAGTGGCATCAATGAATGTGCTATTTAAAGCTTCGTCGTATTAAGTGTTATTACGTGATTGGACATTTTATTTCCTTTGATTGTTTGAGAACTGCCTCTTGCATTGCATTTATGATGTACAAGAATAAACACATAGTTTTCAAGACTTTGTACGCATCTGCGACAATCGAGATGAAAGAAATGCTCAAAACATGGAACTTTCATCTGACATATGAAAAGTAAGCAACCGTAAAGTCAGTAAAATGATATACCGTCCCTAAAAGCTGCATAGTACTTAAGCGGTCCTTGTAGTGATGATAGTTATAGCGCCTGTCGATGTTGCTGCGGTAGTGGGCATTCCTCTTCACTACATATCGTCCCCCGTTGGAAAAAGAGCCATCCTGGCGACTCACGGAGAACAAAGTAGGAGCGGATTGTAATATGGTTTCAACCGCTGTACGTGTACGGTTTCACGACCCCCGAAAGTGCTGGTCTGTGGATGGCGTCACGGGTTCGATGATGTAGTTAACAGGTGAAGTCTGCGAGACAACATGGTAGGGTCCCTGGTATTTTGAAACAAGTTTCGAAGAAAGGCCTGTAGGGACAGCTGGAACCCAAAGCCACACAAGGGTGTCCGGAACAAAGTTGGGGTACGGGTGGTTATTGTCACGCCGAGATTTTTCTCTTCATTGGTCGATAGCTGTTAACGACTGGGCGAGCTTACGGCATTCCTCGGGGGGGGCTGGCAGCTTCAGAGATGGGCGTAGACTCGGAGAAATCAGGGTGGTAGAGCAGAATGGTATCTAGTGTGGTGGAATGAGTCTCGGCCATATAACAGGAAAAATGGCAAAAAGCCTGTAGTCGCCTGTGGAGCAGTATTGTATGCGTATGTCACAAAAGGCAGAATGAGGTCCCAATCGGAGTGGTCTGAGGCAACATGCTTTGATATTATGTCGCCAAGGGTACGGTTGGAACTTTCCGTCAAGCCATTCGTTTGGGGATGGTAGGCGGTGGTAGTCTGGTGAATGATACAGCATTCCGCTAAAAGTGCGTTGACGACTTCAGAGAGGAACACACGTCCTCTGTCGCTGCGAAGTTCACGTGGTGCGCCATGACGGAGAATGAAATTCCGCAGGAGAGAAGATGATACATCGCGTGCTGTGGCAGCAGGCAAAGCGGCTGTTTCTGCGTATCGCGTCAACTAGTGGACAGCGACAACGATCCAGCGGTTTCCGAAAGCCAGGAATGGAAGAGGTCCGTGCAGGTCAATGTGGTCGAAAGGCCTCGCTGGGCAAGGGATTGGCTGGATCGGACCAGAGGTGTGATGACGCAGAGCTTTCCATTGTTGGCACTGCAGGCATGATTGAATGTACTTGCGCACAAAGGTGTACATGCCTCGCCAATAAAACTGAGAGGAAAGCTGAGGGTATGTTTTGAAGATGCCCGCTTGTGCGCACTGAGGGTCAGCGTGGAAAACTGAACATATTGCAGCACGAAGATGGCGAGGTATCACTAGTAACCACTTTCGGCCATCAGACTTGTAATTCCTGCGATAAAGGAGGTCATCATGGATCTCAAAGTGAATCCCTTGATGTCACAATGTTCGAGAAAATGGGGAAGTCGACGGGTCGGAAAGGAATCGCCGAAGAGCGTTGATCCAATCATTTTTACGTTGCTCAGACGCCATGTTGCAGTTTGCTGGAAACGCAACCGTTTCGTTCACGGCAGATACACAGGCAGAGCTTTCCGATGATACAAGTGAACGCGATAGAGCGTCGGCGTCAGTGTGATGTCGGCCACGCCTATAGACAACACGCATGTCAAATTCTTGCAACCGCAAAGCCCAGTGAGCTTAACGGCCGGAGGGATCCTTCAACGTGGATAACCTACAAAGTGCATGGTGATCAGCGACTACATCGAAAGGGTTACCATATAGGTACGGTCTAAATTTACCTAGAGCCCAAATAATTGCCAGACACTCCTTTTCTTTCAAAGAATACAGTATTTACTCGCATAATACTTGCACTTTTTTTTTGCCGGAATTTGTGGAGCCCTTCACTACGGCATCTCTCATAATCATATGGTGGCTTGGAAAATTTTACACGAAAACGTACAGAGCGAAAAGGAAAACGAAGTGGCCGCAAATCGGGATTCTCGCACCAGAAACTAACAGCAAGCTTTAAGAAGTACTAATTAAAACTTACCTCAACAATAAAAGCAGAGGTTCACCACAAGACAAGATTTATTTGAGACACAAAAAATGGAAGCAAATAGTCGAGGATCAGAATACCATACGCAAAGCTTGTGGATGTTGCGGGCGTAGCGATAGCGTTTGTCGCTCAACAGGAGCCCTCAAAAGGTAAGCGTAGGGCGTCAGTATTGGGCTGATGACTATTTAACAGAATCCTCCGCAGTTTCCTTCTGAAGAAATAAAGTTTACCATCAATCCCAGTTTTGGGCACACGGCAGGCCCAACGCGTCTTGGTGGCTTTCAGCTGCTGTCACCAGTAGCAAACACAAAACTCGTAGACTCCGAAGGGCTTACCAGCAGCCCTGTTGCCGTTGTTTAGTGCGTGATCTATCTTTTGCAACTTGACAGCAGCCGTGTAGCTTCAGTGTCGCCTCATAACGTGACAAGATTACCGACACAACATACAAAACGCGCCACAACGCGCACTGCCCACTTCAGCTTGGCTTGGATTGGATTGAATCTCCGTGCAATAGTACGCTTGATGGTTAAGAGATGGTGCCAGATGGCGTGCGCTATCATCATCAGTGGCTGGAACGAGCAGACGACATTATTGCGGCAGTTTTCGGGGGTGCGATAATTACACGAGGAAAAAAAGAAATCGTATTTTTGTTGAGCGATGTAGGGGGTGCGAGAATTATGCGAGTGCAAGGATTACGCGAGTAAATATGGTAGTTCTTCTCCGCTTTGGTGAGGGTACGGCTTGTTTAAGGTGGCGGTTCTACTGTCGCCATATTGCGAGTAGTTCTGGAAAAAATACCAGACGGCGCCACCAAGTCAGGACTGGAAAGCCAACATTTCGGAGGTGAACTGCCACACGTGTGCCGGCGCGCCACACTGCATGACGAGGGGGTGCAAATCGCGCTGACACGGTTCGAAGAAATGAGGCACTGAGCAGGGGCTTTTTTTTCTCCCCTTCACCGACACCTCCATCTCTCTCCATGCTCACTAGCCCCTGACCCCTGCGGTCGCTGCTTTTCAAGAGATCCCTCATGTAGGCTGCGTAGCCTGCTTGGCCAGCTGCTCTACGTTCCATACAGTGCCGGAATGCGGGGTTGAGTGAAAAACTCTATCGCGGAGGTCACAACAATGTATACAATGGAGATCAAAACTTGGACTATGAGTATTCATGCGAGGTTCAACGGAACAGTTCGTTCTACAAATAATTGGGGTTGCTGGAGCGTGATGCGGTTCGGTGGGACAGGAGAAGGCAAATTATATTTGACTATGTATACTTCCTTCCCAGTATGACCTAAGCTTCCAAATTTTCAAAAAAAAAACAAAAAAACGGGTAGTTAGGCAAATCGCGTGCTAAGAAGTGCGGCCGCTGTGACTCACGGTGCCCAACACGTGCCGACTGCATAATCATTAGTTTTCCCCACTATACGTAGCGTAATTTATTTCATTAGAATTGAAACTTCAGCAGGCTAGTATGAATTCATGTTTTGGTTGATGCAGCGTTTATTTATCACGTTGCCGTACGCAAACCATCGGACTAGTCGACAAACTATGTTTATGACGAAAATGAAGCAATTACCTCTTGTGTGTCACTTGAGCGAGACTCGCACATGCGTGGCCTGAATGGTCCAGGTGCGTTATTCCCTTGTCCAAGGAACGACTTCTCTATTCGCGTACGCTATTTCAACATCTTTTTTTTTTCCTGTAAAGGTCGTGGCAATAACATGAAGAGTGATCGTTTCGCCCAAATCAGTCATTGACTGCAAGCTCGTAGATTCGAGGCCGTTACCTCAAGCTCTATAAACATCTCATGATAAAAACTGGGGCGGATTCACACAAACCTCCCAGGAGTGCAACAAGGGAGGGGAAGACTTATGGTACAGTGCATCTCCCATGCATCTTTCTACACAGCCGCTGCTTGTATTACTTCTATGTCGTACCCATTTCGAGTTCGTAAAGCGCATGCAAGGCAAAAACATGAGTACACAAATACAATAGTTGCAAAGGAGTTGAAGAAAAGGTCTTGTCGCACTGGATAAGGCTTTTGGATGCATGATTGGTCAATTCAAATAACTGTGTCGGCTAACATATCTTCAAGCAACGAGTCTTAGTGTTGTGTATATGCTATGCAATGAAGGGCTGTCATGCAGTAAGCAAGATTGAGTCAATACACGTTGTTGTGACAATTTATTTAGTACGAAACGAGCGTCGGCAGCACTTGGTTACAGCCACGAAGACACCTGAACATCACACACACAAAAAAGCCCGCAGAACTACAACGCATACATTGAGAGAAATGTGAAATCGCACAAAGCAAAAGTACATATAATCACGATTTTCGGATGCGAACTTGTGACAGCAGAGAATGAAGGTGTATGTTTTATTATTATTTTCCGTTATCCTATATCACACACGAACTTTTTACAAAAGTTTATTGGCGCTTCTGTGGTCATGTCTCTCGGTCATTGCTGCTGCAGAACGCACGTGAATGGCTGATGACACACCCGACACAAAGAAGTGAATTGCTACCTCATAGCTTGTTCGAGAAAAAGTCTTTGCTATCGTCAAATCTGAGCCTGCATCTGCCATTCGATATATACAAGGTCGTTCTCCTAATGTGCAGTTCTTTAGAGCGAAGCTCTTACGCACATACTGCTGCGTTGAGCGGCGGCGCCTGTTGGCGTCGTCGGCGTAACCAGTAGAGCGAACAAGGACGAAAGAGAGCGAACGCGGAGTCTGCTGATGTCACTCGCCACTGGCCTCTAACCTCGCCTTCTTCCTCCGTCACGCTCGCTGCCCCCCCCCCCCCCCGGTAGCAGCTCGCGCGCGTGCAGGGCTGGCACGTGCACTGCGGCTGGCTTCGCTTGTCGTAACGGGGCTCTCGGCATTTCGCTTGGTTCGCGGCGCCTGCAATGCACAAAGTGGTATGCGTAACGCTCGAGCACTGGCAATTTGCGTGGAAATATGTAAATAGCTACAACTGCAGATGGCCGAAACTACAGACGCACTTGGCGTTGCCCCAACACGAAAGTGCGCTCAAAATCACCATTAGATAGCATCGTCACAATTGGTGAATTTCTTGACAGTGCACGCGCCCAGCAGTACTACGACTCAAGGCTGTGGAAAATGTCCGAGTCGCCACTCTGCTTTGCCTCCTTGTTCTTCATCGAAGCTCGTTTAGACTGCTGGTGTGACTCAATTGCTTTCACATTCCACTGTGGTCTGCGTATGGGCATGCTGCGCGTAGTACGGGGATCTACAATTTCAGGTAACATGCAGTCTCTGTAAAATCTGATTAGTTGTGGAAGCATTCTGAATTTCCAAAAGTCATTATCTCTTTCGATCCGCTGTACGTGGATGCCCTTCGACGTGCAGACGACGAAGTGGCAGAAACTTCTTTTAGTGATATGCAGCTGGCCTTGCACTTGGTAGAAATAGTTATGAGAGCAGCTCAATTTGGGTGGTTCGTGTACTTGGCTCCTTTGATTGTACTTTTTAGCTGCCTCGGATGGCTCCATGTAATTCGAAGTGAATGGGCACTTCACCTCCACGATACCGTCGCTCGCAATTAATCCGTCTGGCGACGCCGCCAAGAATCCGTACTCTGGGTAAACAAATAATCCGCAAGGTTGCACAGCAGTTTCCATTTCTTGCTCGTATAACCGGAGTGCAACACGCTCCTGTTGTCTTCCATGCTCAAGAGCGGCACTGGTGAAATTTTTTTTATAGAGCAGGGTCTTCACGAGCGTGTCACACGGTGTCCACTCCCTCCTTCGGCATACTGCATAGAAATTCGACGCCGTTAGGCGCATGTTTCTTTCAAAATGCCATGTAGGATTATCAGCCTGTCCTCGAGTAGCCTTCTCAATTTCCATCTGCTGTTTCTCATTCACCTGCAGGCTTGCTAAAACAGCCCGTTCTTTCTCGGCATATTGCTCTGGTGGCATGTCTGGCTGCTGGCAATTCGGACCATAATGAATCATTGAGTCGTTCACCGTAGACTCCTTGCGCTTATGCTGCTGGTGGCCATTTTCTTCAAACAGTTTTCTTCTGAGAGACTCTTTTTTTGCTTTCTGAGCCGTCTTCTTGCTTGCGTAGCGCTTCAAGACGGCTGCGGGGCTCTTGCAGGTTACAGCCTTGGATGTGGTGCAGTGCCACTGTGGCCCCAGCTGAAAGCTGAGCCCAGCTCCATAACAGCGGTGTTCATAAGAGCCCTTTTGACATCTGTTGATCTGTTTACCACCAGATAGTTTGGCTACCAGTGCCATGACTGCCTCGGCAAGATTACTTGTATCATCTGTCACAAGACGGTCAGCTTTTTCGGCAATTATATTGGCAGCGGTAACTATTTTCATTTGTAGCACCTTAGGCATGCCATCATAAATGTTGTCACCTTTGGTGCCATCACAGAAGTAGTCTTTGCAACTGTCGTGGCAACCAAAAACATGTTTTGGGCCATTTATTAGGTCACCCGCAAGCTGGCGCGTAAGGTCGGCTTTCTGGGCACGCTGCTTTTGTGCAGTACCCTGTACATCTCTAAGAATGTTTGCGTAGTGCTTTATGGCCTTCCGTGCACCATTCTTTAACCGCTTAATCCTAGGGCCACTTAGGAAAGCTGAACTGCCCTTTGTTTCTTTGGCTATGCCATAGAGCCGAGTGGTGTAACATTTCACAACATGGTTTGCACATTCCCTCTTTTTTACAAAGCGCCCGTACTCCACTTTCGTGAGTATCTGATGTAAAACGGACGAATCCCCGTCTCCTATGAATGTCCGGTATTCCACACCATGCATTTCCACGCTTCTCTGGAAGCCTTCAACGATAATATCCGACTCCATTGCCCCTGAGCTTTGGTTCCAATTCTTGTAGCACACATGGTCTTTCTTGCCCTTTCCCGTCCTAGAATAGTGCTCACAGGTACTGCACAGCTTGTTTCGTACTCCTAGGTAGAGGAGCTTCTTCGTGCGTTCTCCTATAATCACAGCGACACCAGAGTTGGCGGAATACCGGTGTCCATGACTGCGGTGTGACCACCCACCATCGACAATCACTGTAATATAGGGGGTTATGCCATCCTCACAGAAAGCCCCAGCTTCTTCCGCGAGTTTTTTTTCTTCTTTTCCGGCTTTTATCATTTGGTCAAAAAGGACGGTTTTCCAGCACTGCAACAAAACAAAAATTATAGCAGATTACAACGTCGAAATTGTTTTCACAATAGCGATGCCGCACTTTGTAATTGCGTCAATGCGGGAGTGAGCTCCTAGACAGGACGATTATTGGCTCACTTGTAATCCTGACATCTCACGATCAATCGTTTCATTGTATACGACGAAATGTTGCAGAGAAATTCTCATCGTGCCGTACTCCCGTTCAAAACGCTTGCCATGCACGTGCCACTGTCACTTCACGTGAATTTTACTAAAAATAAAGCACATCCTTCATCGTCTTCAGAAAGAGAAAATAAATATTTATCAGCTTATTTACCTTTCCCAGGGACTCCTCCCGGCGTAGAAAAGCCCCTTTGCTCATAGCAGGAATTTCCATGACTGCCATTGCTTCCTCGAACTGCGAGTGGCCCGATCCGATACTCATGAATGCCCAAACAGCAGCATCATTGACTCCTACGTTTGCTTTGTCAGTGAGGGACGTTGGTTCTGTGACGGGGTCAGTCGTCAACTTTCTGATTTCCTGACATTCACTGCAGGTAAAAGTGAGCTCCGACCAGAGCCCCACTCTCCGTTCTTTCACGAGTGCAAAACGTCCAGTCAGCTTAGGACAGCTGTGGTCGTCGAGACTACGAACAGCGTTCACGAAATGGGCCAGCGACACAACTCGTCTTCCGGTGATGATCGGCTCCTCTGGCTGAGTTGTGACGCTTGTCTCCAGACTCAGGCCCGGCAGCGACTCCTCGACGATGCCGAAATTGTCCCAGTATTCAGACGTTGCGTCATCCTCTCTGGCAAAACCACTGTCGTCCAAGCATGGCGTACAGGCGGCGCTTTGGCGTTGCTCTCTGTTGCTCTCCGGCGAATTCGCCTTCCTGAAAATTTTACAGGAAAGTACATCATGTGGTTAGTGAGCTAGCACCAGATGCACAGGGATCGTAGCAACTACACTTCCAAAGCTGGCATGAATAATAAGCTGGTGTGGTGAGGGACCGATGCAAAACTCAAAATAAAAGGGCGAGTCCTTTTCTCAGTCGGGATAATTACTGAAAAGAATTTCTTCCGACAGTCGTCTACTATGGGTTGCTTGAATGTCGATAAAAGGCAAGATAGATGATACAGGTGTTTGGGCTGCCTTCCTTGAACCTAATCAATCAATCAATCAATCAATATATCAATATATAAATTAAATAGTTTTGTTTCCAAAAAAGCATATTTACGGTAGAAAAGGGTGGCCGGGATAAAATATGAACCATTACGGATTGACAAGTGCGTCATAGCGTTTTGAGAGGATGGTTGGGCGGATAGGGCATGTGACACGCTGTGTGCGCGCGTGTCCATGCGCTGTGGGATAAGCGCTCGTGTGTACAGAATCATTTGATTGGGTGCATCTCGCATCTTTTTTTTTACTTTGAGCACAGTCTAGCTTTTATAGAACACTTTCTCAGTTACAGTGCTCAGCTCTCAAGCACGCCGCGTGCTTGCGAAAAAAGCAGCATCAGACAAAAATGCCGGGCTTTGCCACCACTGCTCAATGTTCCGCCCGCAAATATGCTGTTCGATCGGACAAGTGCAGGTCAGAAAGATAGACGGAGCACAAGGTCACGACAAATAAAAGGCGCCCAAGCAGATAAACACGCAAGCAGGAGCGTTGTGACGTACACACAGCGTGCTGTAGGTCCTGATTCGCCCAGACCTCTCGTCACAGCGCTAAGAAGCACCTACCCTTAGCCTTTTGATACACGGCAGCGACATTTCAGATACACAAAGAAACAAGGTTTTTTATAGACACCACACGTCCGCAGATCTTAGCACTTTCTTCTCACGGGCGTGCATTATCTAGGAGTGACTGCGTGTCCAGCGTCCTGTACACGCACCTATAGGCGCTGCAGCGACAAAGTACGGGTATAGCATTGGACAGTTTTGTTCACCTGAAGCCGTAAAACAGAAGTTCTAACGAATTTGTCTTTGTACATATATAGCCGCCAAAACTAACATGCCAACATAAAATAGAGTAAAGTATAGCAGTGTAGCTGGCAACGTAAAGCTGATCATAGAAAGAATGTCGCCCACAACGTGACAATTTGCCTTCTGCTTCCTTCCTTCCTTTACGGAGCCCACATTGCGTCTGGGGTACAAAACGAGCTCGCCACCGTATCAAGAATAGGCTTCTATAATGTTTTTTTTTTGCTGCTGTAGCTGCGCGCTTTTATTATCAAAAGAAACCACAGTAATCGAAATGGTCTTACCTTGAATGGTGTGAAAATGCAGCTGCTGCCCGTGCTCGACATGCCGCGATGGCGGCTCTCTTCCTCTTCCGTGAAGCTCTATCCTTATGATTTGTCATGACTCATGTGATGCCCGGCAAGGCACTTGTGCTGCAGGTACTCCCACACGCACTCGCAGCGCACGCTAAGCAAACTCTAAAGAAGCCCTCTACGCGAGCAGTGGACACCAGAGGATGTGGCAGAAATGCGTTCTATCTCTAGTGTCTCACGCTACTACAGCACTGTCGCCTTACGTGCTGAGCACGCATTTTTGTGTCCGTCCTTATCCTCACTCAGTCCGCCTCCCCCCTCGTGATGCTGCCTCGCACCTTCAGGCTAGCATAGTGGCTGTTATTCCACATCTCCTGCCCTCGTGCGAGGCCATCTAGACTATTCAGGTGTTAGTGGTGTCGCCTTGGGCACCCCTTCTTGGTACCTGGTAAAACGCGTTCCTCGCTCACTATTGACGGGGGACTAGCTGGAGGGGAAAGGCGCGTCGCGTTCGCACAATGTTCACTGATAGGCGCGTGGCTAATTTACTTATACGTACGTGGCTTTGGAAGTCTTCCTAGTTAGGAAGCACATGGTGGCAGCCACCGGCTGTGTGTGAGAGAGGGTCGGGAGAGGAGGCAGTTGTCGTTACTTAGGTAAAAGAGAAAAATTTAGTGGACTTTAGTCCCGAGAAGCTCTTGCTTTCTGTTCTCGCAGATGTCTTGTAGTGTGCGAGAAGTGCACACAAGGCCAACACGACGAGTGGTCGGCGTTCCTTTGTCGTGAAAAGTACTCTGGGTCGACTTACCGCTCGAAATCCAGACCTGCCTGGCGCATTTGTGCGATACGTCTTTCTAGCGCATTACCCCCGTTTACATGGTCGTGATGCGCCAGTTGTCGTGCCGGCTTACGGCAAACTGTCGACGCCCGGCTATACGCAAACGTGCTTTCTTATCGAGGAAAGAGGAACTGGACCCCACTCCCAACAACCGTGGAGACGGCGTGCCGGCCTCTTGTTGAATGAAGTTAGTCGCCCCAGCTGGCAGCCAACTGACTGGCAGTTGCTTCGAGCTGTCAGGCTGTAATCAATTTTACACGAATGCCAGAGTAAGCGCGTTTGCAAGCGCGTTTCGGAAAGGTGATGCGACGCCGTTTGCAGGACCTCTAGTCTTCTGTACGCCGCAGCTACCATGTGGTGTCTGATTACAGCGAGCGAGTATCAGATTACAGCGACTTGTAGCTGGGCGAGTTGGTTTATGTAAAAGAACTAAAAAAAATAACTCATTAGCTTAGTCGTGCCTCGAGCACGGGAAACAGAAATTCGCACAATTTTCTGCGTCATCAACCACTATATAAATAGGTACATATTAGCGCGAGCAAAATAACAATGACTTGAGAAAGGAGTGGCAGGAGGCAGGAATATCTCAGCTCCCGACATTTCTGCTTCGTCCCACTTCTTTCTCGAACGTACGTTTTTTGTTTTCTTGAGCTAATATTAATAAATTCCTTATAGCGAAAGAGGGACGCACGAAGTTCGCACAACGGGGGGCCACCATTCCCTTCATCGTGATTTACGGCCCGTGAATCGACCGGCACTCGCAAAACTGCCCATTTCCTACGCATTAGTGCAATGCGCCTTCCATTGCTTACATGAATGCGAAGCGCATGTTTCGCACTCATGTAAACGTGTTTTATGCACACCGATGTCACCACACTTTCTTATAAACTTATCCCTTTCAGAAACGTTTCTGTTCTTTTCGAGCTACTAGGCGTAAGTCCAAGATCGGCTATTTCTACTCGTCAGCCTTATGACTCACGCTAACGAGTCAAGGAGCTGCTATCTTGACGCATTGACAGTTCTCCGCACAGCAGACTTCCTAATGACGAATTGTCAGCAGGTGCCGCATGTCCTTGACATTTTTCTCTGTTGTTTTTCTCCCCTGCCCCCTCCCCGTGTAGGGTATCATAGAAGCCTTTCCTTTGCCTTTCTCTATCTCTCTCTCCTTCAGGCGAAAGCGTCGGCAGGGTGCCTTGTCGCATGGTGTTGTACACTGGCACCGAAGAAAACCAACAAGTTTTCAGTGCATAGGAAATGTAGATGGGCTTCACCACTGCCGCTCCCCCACCAGACCTGCTCAGTGGGAGCATAGTCAAAAGTTATCCGCCTTTCTGCCTCCCTGAAGGACCTCACTTGTCGCGGGTGCTTCAAAGCAGAAAAAAACAAGAGCCCTGGTGCCTCATTGCTGTCCCCGCACCGAAGTACTTTCTTACACCACGCCGTGCATTCAGCAAATTTCATGCCACTTCGCTTCGTTGTTACTGGCTGAAAAATCTGCAAGATTTTCAGGCAGTAGCATGATTTTAGCCAGTTTATGCAGTGAGCAACGGAATAAATATTGCTCGGTTTTGTGGTTTATTGAAACCGATGACGGATATTCACAGCTGACTTCGAGAGAAGAGTTTGCAAGCGCCCGCGTCCCCTTAGAGCGAGTTTGCAGTGATTATGAGGAACGCCGTCATGGGGTACTCCAGAACATTGGTGTTCGCGCATTTCGGCGCTATGGAAATGTGCGCTTGTCGTATATAAAGGCGGAAAGCGAACACGCGTCCTGAACTCCTGCCGCACCGTAGTTTTCCCCAAAGTAAATAAATGAAATAAACACGCAGAAAGTACAAAACAGACTTCATCTCATTCCTGTAGGTGTGCCTCGTTTCGTGTTTGTGCTGTTTGTTGTGATGGGTTCATACGAACAAGCGCAGCACGTCTGAAGCTCCGTATATTTCACGGTAAAAAAAAAAAAGATATTCACAAATACCTTACTCACGCACGTCTGCTCAGTTCGCTCGTATCGCTCGTTTGTCGTTCGTTTTTCTGCTTTCTTCTGACTGTCGTCGCACAGCCCTCGCTTTTCGCTTTAGTCCGTGGGGGGTGAGGAGGGCGACAAAGACGTGCACACATAAAAGAGGGACTTTCCATGAATTCGGCCTTTCTTTTCCCGTGAAGACGCTCACCCCACCCTCTCGGAGGATACTGCCGACCTGTTTTCACGCTCTCCCGCGGTACCGCGCAGCCTTATGAGACTCTGAGGGGAGGAAGGCTTACAGATGACGGTGCATGGTTTGAAGTTAGAAAAGACGTTTCCTCCTGAGGCAAAATGTTTTTGCACGCCGCATTCGGGGAGACAGGGAACCTTCAAATTCAGCGCTTTCCTTATTTTTGTTCAGGTGGCGCTAGGGGAAGATTTTCGTTGTAGTGATAGGAATAATGTAGATTTCTCAATATTCCTGCAGCTGTTGTGTGCGATTCGTGTGCATAAGTATACCAGGAGACCGTAACTGTTATAGTTTAGGCTATGCATGCTTAGATTTCATTGCTATTTCAAGATAACGACTTTGTTGATGTTTACGGCACGATAAATTAAGACAATTCGCGAGCTTTGTTTCGCATTTCTGCTTGCTTTATCGAAAAACGCTACGTTGAGGAAATAGATCAGGGGTTCTAGTTTATTCACGTGCAAATTCAGCTAACGAACATCAGTAGTTCTCCGCAAAAATGGGCCACGGTAGGTCTATCTAATGAGAATATTGCCCAATTTAGATCAATATAATTAAAAAGTGAGCGGGCGTACATAAATAAAATTGAGCACTCAAACGGAAAATGACATCCTCTATATACACCCAGAAAATGAATTTTCTCTAGCGAATAGGTGCCGGATAGTTCGCATCGACATTTACTAAATTTGGCTCTTTTCAAAAGCTAATCAGCAATACAGTAAAAGTGCTAGAATAATTTGCTACGTTGAGGAAATAGATAAATATGTCTTAAATGTTCTGCGCAAAGAACAGTGCTGTAACTGCAGCAGATTTTTCAGAAAATGGTCACTGCTGACACACAGTCAGACCAAACCATGTAACTAGCGCTTATTCTTGGCTCTCCCTACCCAAATGCTAAAAGCTTACTTATTTTTAATAGATATGTTTAAAATGTACAAAAATTAAGCTTTTCAATGACACATAAACCAACTATATAAGACAAGAAGAACAGCCGCCACGTCAGTTGGAAAAGTGACAAAAACGATGTGCTCATGCCGCCGGAGTGAGACCGCCGCCTTAAGCGACTACGTACTCCTGGAATCCCAATTTGCGCTGCGCAAGCACGGCGCCGACTTCAACACCGCTTGCATCGGTGTGTATCTCAATCAGAGCAGTCAGGTCGAAGTGACGCAAGATTGGCAGTGAGGTTAACAGGTGGCGCAACTTTTTGAAGGCGTCATCACAGGCGGGTGACCAAGCGTAACTTTTCGAGTCATTCCGTAAAAGTTCAGTCAAGGGTGCGGTGGTCATCGCAAAATTCTGAATAAAGCGGTGGAAATACGAGGAGAGGCCAAGGAAGCTGCGCAGATCCTTCAGAGATGAGGGTTTAGGGAACTCTGCAGCGGTCTGAAGCTTGGCAGTGTCAGGAAGAATACCGTCCTTAGAGACAACATGGCCGAGGATCGTGAGCTGACTTGCGCAGAAGCGGCATTTTTTCAGGTTGAGCTGAAGGCCGGCATCAGTTAGGCACTGTAGTACTTCATCTAGCCTGTGGAGGCACTGTAGTACTTTATCTAGCCTGTGGAGATGCGTGGGAAAATATGGCAAAAATATAATCACGTCATCTAAGTAGCACAGGCATGTTTTCCACTTCAGGCCACGCAAAAGATTGTCCATCATCTGCTCGAATGTCGCGGGCGCGTTGCAAAGACCGAAAGGCATGACGCGGAATTCGTGAAGGCCATCAGGTGTGACAAAGGTGGTTTTAGGCTGATCTTCAGGCGCCATAGGGACTTGCCAGTAGCCCTCTGTAAGTCAATAAAACAGAACTCCGCACCTTGGAGGCAGTCAAGGGCATCATCGAATCTCGGTAAGGGGTAAACGTCCTTTCGAGTTATTTTGTTAAGATGACGGTAGTCAACGCAGAAGCGAATTGACCCGTCCTTCTCCTTATTGAGAACAACTGGGGATGCCCAGGGTCTATTCGAAGGCTGGATGATGCCACGTTTGAGCATGTCAGCTACTTGGTCACCGATAACCTGGCGCTGTGTCGCAGGCACGCGATAGGGTCTTTTGACGCAGTGGTGCATTGGTGCCAGTGTCGATGCAGTGACACACAGCTGATGTGCGGCCGAGGGGACTATGCTGGCAGTCAAGGGAAGAACGGAACTTGTTCAGGAGTCGTAGAAGCTGAGCACGTTGCGAAACGATTAAAGGGTCGGCGATGGAGCTGCTGAGTATGTCAGGTCTAGTAGTCTGCGGCGAAGAGGCACAGGTCAATCCAGCGACTTCGCGTTCGGCGAAAGAACCAGTCGGCATGTCAATACTTGCATAAGGGTCGAGACTGTAAACACGCCCGACGCACTCGCCCCGAATTAGTGTTACAGGACACGACAGCAGATTTGAGACGAGCAGTCTTCTGACACCGCCATGAGGTTCCAAAAGGGCATGAGGTAGCGGCGAACACTTGCGATGAACGAAAACGGCAGATGGCGTGAAAAGGGCACTTGACTCGGCGAGCGCGATGCAAGACACCATGGCAAGGGCAAAAGAGTGGGCGGTATGGTAATGTCTTCAGCAACAAATAGTTTGTCCCCGGTTTCAACAGCGTTATGTAAAGGAGCGTCGCTAAGCACTTCAAATACCACCTCAGCGCGCCAGCAGTCGATGACTGCCTTATTAGCAGAGAGAAAGTCCCAGCCCAAAATGAGGTCATGGGAGCAGGAGTCCAACACTAGTAGTTCGGCGACATAGATAAGGCCGTCAATCGCAATGCGAGCAGTATAGGCAGCGGCCGGCGTGACGTGCTCTGCGCTTGCTGTACGAAGCTATATACTTGCTAGTGGCGTCATAACTTTTTTGAGCAAGCGGCAGAGTCTGGCACTGATCACTGAAACTGTGGCACCAGTGTCGACAAGAGCGAGTGCAGCGACGCCGTCCACATATACGTCCAGAACATTTGTCGGTGAAGCCGGAGGCCTTTGTGCTTTCGCGGGTGTCGCAGTTCCTGCCTCTGGAACTGCGGTTTTCCCGCTCCGGCGATGAATGATGACGTCGCATCGGCGATGGCAAGTGGTGTCGAGGTGATGGCGAGAGACTGTTAACAGGAGGGCGGTGGTTGGCATACGATAACATCTGGTCGGGATGCTGAGAGCCTGCGAACGAAGGGCGCAGTGGCACATAAGGGACAGGTTCAAAGCTCTGGTGGTAGTTCTGGTGATAGGCAGGGACACGCCGACGGCAGTATCGCGCTATGTGGCCAGGCAACCCACAGGCAAAACATATCGGCCGATTGTCCGGTGTACGGCATTGTCCACTACTCTGGAGGGACCTTGGCTGAGCGAACCTAGGTGTGGGCACGGCTGATGGTAGTGACCTAAAAGTCTGAAGAGGTGGCCTTGCGGCAACCTCGGCATAGCTTAGAGATGCATTCACCTCGTCACAGGCCACCGGGGTCGGCAACGGCGAAGTGTCGCGAACAGGTGGCAGAGCCGCGCAAACTTGCTCCTGGACGACCTCACGAATGTTTGCTGGCAGATGTAATGGTGGTTGGCCGGCTGTTGATAGCAGCGACAGCTGACAAGCGACCTCAGCGCGAACAAACTCCTTGATCTGCGGTAGCAGCGAGTGATGGTCGGAGATGGCTTTCAAGCTTGAGAGGGTGTCATCTGGGACGTTAGGGTGTTGCGTCAGAAGACGCTGTCGTCGGAGCTCGTCAAAACTCGGACACAGCTCAATGAGCTCCGAGACAGTGGCAGGGTTTTTCGAAAGGAGCATTTGAAAGGCCTCGTCGGAAATGCCTTTTATAATGTGTCGTACCTTGTCAGTTTCCAGCATCGTCGGGTCAACACGCCGGCAGAGGTTGAGGATATCCTCGATGTAGCTAGTGAATGTCTCACCAGTTTGTTGGGACTGGCTTCGTAGGCATTGTTCTGCGCAAAGTTTGCGCAGAATAACGCGTCCAAAAACAGCTGTGATGCAGGTCTTGAAGGTCGTCCAAGTAGAAATGTTCGTCTCGTGGTTTCTGTACCACAGCTTGGCGACATCCGTTAAATAAAACATCACAGTACCCAGTTTCATGGCATCATACCATTTGTTGGTAGCGCTGGCTCGCTCATAGGATTCCAGCCAATCCTCAACGTCTTTCTCATCTGTGCCGCTGAAGATGTCGGGCTCATGCAGGAGCTGGGCACTGGGACAGCCCCCTGGTGGCGAAGCTCAGGGGGGGGGGGGGGGAGGTGAAGACAGCATCGTCAGGCATGACGGACGGCAGCTTTTGGCTATGCCATTCCAGTGTCGGGAAAACCGCAGCAGCTGTAAATGCAAGGTGAAAAGCGGTAGCAGCGTCAGGACAGAAGCAGCCAGAGCTGGCCGGATATAGGGGCGTCGTCGCAGCAGCAACCAGGCAGTCCTAGCTCGCGCCACGCGCTGCGGTAGTGGGCATTACTCTTCACTACAGTGTCATTGAGAAGCCTGTTGTGAACAGGATGTGTGTGTTTGTAAAGCGTGAACATTATTTTCACGCCATTCAAGCAAAAGCAAAGCTGTGTGGTAGAACAACTACTTGCCACGCAAACGGCCCGGATTCAACTCTCTCTAGGACCCGGTAATTATCATTAATTTTTGTTTGCATATTTCTCAATTTTTCGGTCAAGTACAAGATCATATTTACTCAAATCTATTTCGACGCCGATTTCTAAGCCAACCACCAAAAGTCCGAAGCTTGGGGAAAACAAAAAAAAAGCTTACCTCAAATGTAGGCTTAATGAAACAGCGTGCACAAAGAGAAAGCATTTATTTAACATGACAATGCAATAAAGAAGTTAGTTCATGATATGAATAACTAGAGAAACATACAGCTGCTAGTCCTGTTGTGTGTTTTTTACAGCGAAAGCTGTTATGAGATCTTAACATAGGTCACGCGCGGCGCTGTAATTGTCTGCCGCCCGCGGTATCCAGAATTGAAAGAAGAAAAAAAAAAAAAAAACTCGGCAAATAAAAAAACACTAATGACACAATGGGATTCGAACCCTGGTCTGCTGCGTGCCAGCCCAGTATTCTATCACTGCTCCTTGCCAGTGCTTGAAACTCAATTCAAAAGTGGCCTAAGGTAGGCTTGATATCGGGGAAATAATTACTTTACTATGAGAAATAAAGCGTTTTAGAATAGCAAATGAACGACCAGGTGTCCGACAATGCGAATCGTGTAATGAGTGGGTCGTTCTATGCTCCAACTCATTAGTAAACTTGTTCTTGATCACATATTAACTGTGGCTCATACCCACTTCAGGCATAATTCTTCGTGATCATCAGCCACTGCATAAAAATTGCACAGAATTTCTAACAGGTGTGTAGCGGATACCACGCTTCTCCAAAGAATGACGAAGGATAGCACAGTGAGTGCTGACCTACTGCACAAAGATATATATTATTCTGTCTGGTCGAAATGGCAAAAAGGAATGATTGCACTCTTTCTGTATTTACGTGTGCTTTATCCTCCTTCTGTTAGGATTACGTATTATTTGAAAGGCCTTAAATTTCATATCCTCAATTCTTGGCCAATCCCCCCGAGTGGGCAAGAGCCACAGTGGAGGCACCATCACCATCATCATCATCACTATGATTATTTGTGGCGTAGTGGGTACCCAGCTGTGTGCTTGTAGCAGGTGAGCCTGTTTCACATGCGAGCGGCTGGGCAGTGGTGGTCCCGGCGATGAGCGGCAGCAGGATGCGCTCACATGCGTTCGTTTCACATGCGCCACTGATACCACTGCTGTTGCGCAGCGCCTGCTGCTCAAGCGGCCAGTGTTGCCTGCAGAAAGCACCACCTAATTGCCGTTTTCAGTTGTATCTAAAAAACACGCTTTGCTGCAGGTATCCTTCCTTTGGCACCCTTGTGCTGAGAGGTTCATTATCAATAGCCGCTTGACTTTGACGCACCTGTACACTGATTGCACTAAGTTGAACGTGCATCTTTTCAAAAATAAACAGCATTTGCAGTTTCTTTTTTAGTTTTGCTCTGGCTTTTTAATGTATGGTTATTGTTGCGCACTCACATGGAGAAGCAAAAGAGCAAAAGAAAAAGTTTGCTGGTATGGTTTTATTAGACAGCTGTTCCAGCTGGGTGAAGTCTGTTGTAACAGTACTTGTATTTTGCATACTCCTTTTACAACAACCAAAATAATTTTCACTATGGAGGTTTGTTGTAATGAGGTTATACTGTAGTATGATGCTTAAGAGATGGCGCCAGGCTGTTGTGCACTAACATCATCTGTGGTTGAAAAGAGCAGACGACATTACTGCTGTAATTTTGGGAGGTTTGATAAGTACTCTCGGAAAAAATATCTTATTTTGTAAGGCAATGCAGGGGGTGTGAGATTGTGCAAGTGTGAGGATTGCGCAAGTAAATACACTATTAAGCATTTAAGCTTATGGGCGTGAGATCTGTGTCCATTTGTGGCTCTTACAAGTGAGAGAAAATGCAGTGAAAACTGGCCATCCTAGCCAAAACTTCTTATCAGAAGTACTTAAAAGTCCTGCTCTGCACTAACCTTCATTTTACAGTCTTGTGGCCACAAGAGTTTTCACAAACTTGTGTGCAGACCCCTCCTCCTCCGTCGAGCCCCAAGAAAGAGATGAGGCGGCCCGTGTTTCCAGACCATGCGGGCGAGCAGCCAGGACCCCAGCAGCCGTGGTTCACCCCCCGCACTAAGGCCATCATCTGGGGCATGCAGACACGTGCGGTGCAGAGCATGCTGGACTTTGACTTTGTGTGCTCGCGCCCCGAGGGCTCGGTGGTGGCCATGGTGTACCCGTTCACGGGCGACCACAAGCAGAAGTTTTACTGGGGCCACAAGGAGGTGCTGCTGCCAGTGTACAAAAATATGGCGGACGCCATGAAGCGCCACCCGGACGCTGATGTGCTCATCAACTTTGCCTCTCTGCGGTCGGCCTATGAGAGCACCTTCGAAACACTTCAGTACCCACAGGTGCAGTTACCTTCATGGCCAGCATTCTCATGCGCAAAGCTTTGCACTAATGCTTGTTAGTTGGCTACAAAAAGGCTCTGAACAACTGTTGCAGGTTCGCCTATATTTTTGACATGTTGGTATAAAAAACTTCCTGAAGTGTATAAACTGCAAAGAAATAGTAATATCAAGCAAATTTCATTCAAATCAAATCTGTATTTGTCTGAAACAAAGTGGGACATATGTGGACCTGCTTAAACAAAGTGGGACATATATGGACCTGCTTGTTAACTCACTAGTTTAGGGGAAGCACTTGTCTTAAAAATAGAATTTTTATTATTAGGGGTATTTTAATGAAATCAATTGTGTATGTGTGTTTCTTTCTCCTGTCTTGAAACATCTATTTAGTTTTATTGTGCCTCAAGTAGTTATCATATTTTGAGAAAATAAGTGAAGTCTAATTAGGTAATTTCTTATGGGTGATTAAGGCACTTTTTCTTGATATTTTTTGGTTCAGTTTAAGATGCATCTGTAGTCAAAGATCTGCCACGTGGAGATATGCTATTTATATTGATGCTGATATCTATCATCTTATGAAAATTTGCAATTGTATTCCGTAATTTTGAAGTGTATACAGCTTGAGCACGAAAATGTGTAAAAGAAGCGTACAAATTAAGCAAAATGGGAATTGAAGGCACTCAAAACATTCACTCAGCTGCGAAAAAGTTCAGCATTTTGCTTCATTGCATGTTCATGAGGGATGGTAACGCGGCGCTTTGCCAGAGCCTATCCCTGAGGTCATGAACTGGCAAACGAACACTCCGGCACAAGATGGTAGAGAGCGTGGCTAGTCTACCTCCAAACATTTGTTGTTGCCATTGTGGTGCTGGACAGTTTTCACCAGCACCTAATCTGACATCTCCTCGGTAGTGGATACATAGTTGTTTGCCGAAAAAATGTCGCATACTGTATTTACTCGATTCTACCGCGCCCTCGATTGTAACGCGCACCCGATTTCCACCGCGAAAAAAAACAAAAAAACGTAAGACATCGATTGCAACGCGCACCCATTTTTCTCGCTGGCCCGCACGATCACACCACTCGAGAAAACGACTCCTTTCGGGAGCGTATTCCATTTAAATATGAGGTACGGGCGAAGCTTGTGCCCATCTGACGTGTAACAGAGCATTGCCGTCACTGTAGTTTTACCGTGGACCGATGTCAGCACGCGAACTTGCTTCGCCCCCTTCTTCTCGATGGTTGTGGTGCCAGGCATGTCCAAGTAAAGAGGCGTCTGATCGGCATTCCCGATTTGCCCAAGCAGGTAGCCGTTGTTGCGCCACAAGTTTAGGACGAACCTATGAAAACTGTGAAGCTTTTCATCGTACTCCTTCGCAAAACTTTTCGCATATGCATGTTCCGCTTCGGAGAAAAAAGCCTTTCCTCTTCATAAAGTTAGTTAGCCAGCACCTGCTCGCTTTAAACTGGCTCTGCATTAGACCTTTTTCTAAGACTAATTGCATAGCCCGCACTTGGAGCAGTTCTGTCGTCACGGGCCGCTGTGCCGCTCGCTGCTCAAGCTCATACTCGTCGAGCAGCTCTTTAATTTGCGGAAACCGACCCTGCTGTGGTCCACTGAAGCCTTTGCGTGAAGCTTTGCTGTCGACAATCTTCTGCTTTTGTTTCCGCCGGTCCCGCACGCACGTTTCGGGAACTCCTAACGACCGAGATGCGGCCCTATTTCCGTCCTTTTCTGCACACGCGATGACTTTTCTTTTAAAAGCGGCATCGTCGTGCACTTGAGTTTTTGGAGTCGGCCCTTTCACGGCGTCGATGCTAATGCACTACTAGATGACGAACTCCTCAGCACACGTACGAAGTGCCGCACATGGGAAACACATAGGCAGAAATGGCCGACGCGCCATGCCGACGCACGTAGGGGGCGGCCATTTTGGATTTGCCGACGGCAATAGATTGACCGTAATTTTTTTGTTCGTACTCGATTTAACGCGCATGCGATTTATGAACTCGCTTAACCGGAAAAAAGGTGCGCGTTAGATTCGAGTAATTACGGTAAGTGCATGTTGTCAGGGGTTGCTCAATGCCTTCTCAGTGACACCATTCACGTGCCCCTCACAAGGAAAACGAAGAATGAACTACTCGGATGTCCCAGAATATTCGGAAATTTACTCTCCATTTTTCAATGTGGTGCCAGATATCCAGTGAAAACTTGAAGCAAGGATTTTTTTATTGTTGATGTCACCTGGTGTCACATACTGTTAGAGAAGTGCAATCTAGAAGCTTGTGCAATAACCGAACAGTGGTCCTGCCAATGCAATTTTTTTTTTTTGTAGAAGAGCTTATTTATTAAACGTAGATGAGCTCTTCTAGTAGCTTTGGTGACAGCCGCAAGTGGCGGGTTGAGGTTTAAAGGGAATGAGCTGGAACGCACTTTCGAGGGCCGCAGGCCCTTTTGTCCACCTCGTACAGTTTTTATTTTTCGTAAATTCTCTTTAATATATTTTCTTTTTTATCATCAAGCCGCATGCCTCTTTAGCAGTACTTTCATTACTTTCATGTCAGCATTGTTGCATAGCAGTGGTTTTTGGGTAGTTATGCCATTTTTATGGTGTCATTGTTATAGCAATGGTGATAGTCTCGCGAATCGTGATCAACTTTGACAATGTAAAAATTGCACTAGCTACGAGCACTAAACCCCACCGCATGCAAATCTAGCAACAAGCATTGCTGGAAGTCTTGAACCATAAACTGCTTTGTTTCCCTAAATAAGTGCCACTAAATGTAGGTGACATTTAATATGACATTTTTTCCAACACTGTTGGCATGTGGAGCGCTCAAAATTTAGGCCGTAAAATTGTTTTATGTTCATCTGAGGAAGGTGGTGTTTGGGCGTTACAATGCAGACAGCATTCGTGAAACGAGAAGTGCCAGCCCAGATGAAAAAGTTCATGTGATTGAATTTATTGAACTTCTGTGGGAATCCTTTGAGCGTACTCAAAACTTGCATTTGTCGTGCCTCTCTTGTGCAGATCCGCACCATTGCCATCATTGCCGAGGGCATCCCAGAAAACATGACGCGTAAAATGATCAAGGCTGCGCACAGCAAGGGTGTCAACATCATCGGCCCGGCTACTGTAAGTTTTTGTTTACGATTATTGTTTGTTGCGAGGAAAGTTGTCAATGATAGCTTGTTCTGGATCATCGCAGTTTCCCAATGTAGATAAGCAACATAGTAATTAGAGGGTTGAAAAATTGGTCACAGGTTATTATTCATTCAAACTGCTTGAATGTGGACTAGAGTAAGCATTGTGGTTTCCTGTTCAGTGTTAGCCACAACACACTTTGCCTCATGTGAAAGTATTCTAGAAGCACGTTTTACTGGGCGAGCTTGTGTGCAAGTTTGCTGAACATAGGAAATAAGAGTAAATTTTAGGGCTCCTTTTTCTTTGTTTGATGCAATTTTAATGGGAACTGGCAGACAATTATGCTAAGGAAAGCATAGGGATATTATTAAAATTGTAATCTAAATGTGAAGGAAGAGAAGTGGATGAAAAGATAGCTTGTCGTAAGCAGGAACCAAACCTGCGACTTTCAAATAACACGTTATTAGAAGGTCGCAGGTTCGGTTCCTGCCCGCTTCATGTGAACATGTGAAGATTTCTGTGAGCATTCTTTCCACAATTGACTGTCACTGTTGTGGCTGGCTAAAAACGCTCTCTCTGTCTTGTGCGTGCGTGCAAAAAAGAGCTGACCAATCACACCCACCCAATACTCCGCATGGCTGCAATCCACCCCTGTGAAATCTATTGATGGGGGCAGCGGCGGTGAAGCCAGGAGCCTGTATCTGCAATGTTGTCTAGTCGCCCTTGTGCGGCTGTTGCCTGGCATGCCTCAGTGTCTCCAGGGGACTGTATGTCAAAATGCGGCACTGGGCTTCTGGTGTGCAACATTTGTTGACCTGTTGACGTCTCTCGCTTCGTGTGAAACAATGCCATAACGAGATGTGCGGTGGGTGCAGTCTGAGATGGTGTCGACACAAGATAAGCTTTAAATCTGTCAAACCAGAAGTTGTGTGTAATTGACCACTTAGGACTTGCCCTTTCGTTAAAGAACAGAACCAGGTCATATTGCCCCTTGAAATCAAAGTTTATTGGATAAATTTGAATTGTCGAAAATTTTACCTGGGTATGTTTATTCGATTTTTTTTTATAAAACCAAGAACACAAGAGCCCTAGGTATATAATATTTGAATTCGATTTGAATTTATTCGAGCCAAATAACGAGTTGCTTCAAATTTGTTTTGAACCTAAATTTATTGTTTGTACGAGCCTACCGAATTCAACTTAAGGAAATTTAAACGAATAGAAGTGGTTAAACTGGAGGCTATGCACAATAATGAAAAAAAAAATGCGAGCATCATTGAAATTCGTGATCTTATTTCTGCTTTTATTTTTTGAGAAGTAATCAAGATCACTGCTTGCTCTATTTGGTAACGCACCTGCTATAGGCGCCGAACTTCAAAGAACATCTGCCGTCAAGCCGGCTCTGCATACTAAAAAAAAAATGCTTGTCCGAGTTCTTGTCTTTCTTTCCATTTGCCATGTTAGCTACATTTTGCAAAATTACTGCGCAAAAAAGTTTATGCCAACTTATGGCAATGCACTCAATGTCAGCATGTGGCAGACCTGTGCTCTTACTCCGAGCTGTGTTGTTTTCAGGTTGGGGGCATCAAGCCTGGCTGCTTCAAGATTGGCAACACTGGTGGCATGATGGACAACATTCTGGCCTCCAAGTTATATCGACCTGGAAGGTAACATGCTACAACACGCGTGTTGCTACTGCTAAGCAAGTGTTGATTTGATTTATCTAGCCTCACATTTGTAATCTTTGTTAGGCTTGTGCGAATAGTGAATTTTAGGTTGGAAGTGAATTCGAAGCGAATAGTGATTTTAGAATAATTTCGAATCAATTTTGAGTAGAATATGTGACGTATAAAGAAAAATGGGCATACAGTGGACTCCTCTTGGGAACTCGAAGGGGCCAGAAAATTTATTTTATTTATAAGAAGTTTCATTCAAGCAAAGCTCACAAAATGAATGAAATAATGACTTTATTTCAAAAGCACCAACTGTAGCCGACTGAACAAAAACATTTTGATACTACAATAGTTGATTAGAACGGAAAATGTTGCTAATACTGCCGACTTGGAAAAAAGGAGGTGATAACAATTTGCTTGGCCTTGTTCAAGTACAGTCGCCGACCGATTTTTCGGACCTGGCGGGGACCGTAAAAAAATACGAAAAATCGAACAGTCCGAAAAATTCGTTTTCGCCAAAAATCTGAAGTTTATTGCATCAGGCAGGTTTAAAAAAGTCCTTGATGCTGCCTTGCCTCAAACTACGCATGGAGGCAATTTGGTTTGCCCGTATTTGCGCCAAGGTGACATCATCGCCGTAAACGCTCAACAAAATTGTCACCGCGTTGGCGATCTCCGCCGCCGACGGCTGCGGGCGGTCGTCGTTGTCGTCATCCGACGACAACGACGACCGCCATTCGGCGTCGACCGTCATCCGGCGACATCTAGCTGCGAACGTCCACTCTCTATTAGCTTGATTATGGCAGCTTTCTTCTCCATCGTCAGAGTCGTATACTTCCCACGCTTCTTCACACCACCTGGCTCCCGCGATGGCACAGATGGCGGAGCCATGGCACCGAGAACACAAAATTCGATGCCGCAGATAGCCGCTGCGAAGCACACAACGTCTCGACGCTACGCGACATAACACGTGCAGAATGGCGACTGAAAAAAGCTGCAACGACGATAAAAGAATCCTTCTTCTGCCTCCTCCCCGTGCGATGTGATGACGATAGTGCTGACCGAAGACGAAAAAACGGCATCCATCACCGCGTCTTTTAAAAAGCAAACACGGTCTCCGAAACTTAAAATATGGCGTGCGCATTCCAATCTCGGAGGCAGGAAAGGCATCTGAAGACCAAGCTTAGCCAAGCCGACTTTCTCACATAGGAGTGCATTGCTGAAAGCCTAGGCAGGAACTCGGTGCCGCCATCGTATTCAAAGTAGCACTGCAACAGAATGACAGCATCTCTTGCTTCACTGTCAGCCACTGAAATGAGCTCGGGATCACACACCATCTCATCACCACTTGAGCAGAGGTCCTCAACTTGAACTTCAGCTATAGGCTCCTCAAGGCTGTCCTCAAGTTTACGACGAGACGTCGATTGGTGCTCGGCGTGCGCGGACATGTGCAATCACTGGATTGGTTTCGCTAAGCTAGCTTTGGCATTTGTTTCATGGTTGCTAGACTGCCGTGGCTACTTCCGTCATTCATGGATTTTGCTTGTTTCTGTTTCATTTAACTGATGTAAGGGAAAAAAATGTTCCAATCACCCAAAACTTTTTATCATTAAATATATAGGAGACCAACCAAATGTGCCTAGATAGTTTCGTTTATGTGGCTTTTCCGTTTAACCGAGTTTCGTTTATTGGGAGTCCACTGTATTTGTCATGACTTAACTAACCTGCACAGTATTTTTAAAAATGTAAATAGGGCCTTTATGCAAATGCCATTTCTTTTTTCGTTCTAAGGAAGTCGAAACAACTTTGGATAGTAGCAGGATTTGACTTTCAGCAGGATGCGAGTCATTACCCTTAAAATACGTAACATTTATAACTTATTATACTTAGAGCATATAAGCATTCATAACAAGCTTTTAAGCCTAATAAAATGTATTTATTCGAGGGTAATGTTATTATTTAAAGGGGCTGTCCAACTTTCAGTAGATTCACTAAAGAAGCTTGAAGCTTATTGCCTCTGCAAAAATTTATAGAATTCATCTAGTACACACAGATGCAAAGATTTCTCGTAATCTGCTAGTGTATTCTCTCGTCTCGTCCCGACGAAAGCGCTGGAAGCTAGGCAGAGAAAGATGGCATGGGAAAAGAAAATACTTCAAGCGTTTCTTCTGAGCTTGTGGAGTCATTTGCCTTGAGAAAAGAGCACTTTTTAGCTGACTTTGAAAATTTATTGTGAATCGCACATCATGTGCTGCACTATGATATTTGGCTTGTATGTCCTCGGTAGCCTTGACTACTGATCGGCAGCATTTTCTAACAATGCTCAAAAAGTGTTGCAGGGCCCCTTTAAATTGGTAGGAGGGCTTTGCGGCAGAGCGGATATTTCGTGTATAGGAGCTTTCGCAGTTCAGCAGCACTACACTGCAATTCACCTTTACAAGCAGTACATTTTGACTAATATGCACCTTATGGCATACTTTGGCCATAAATATCACAAACACAGAGAGGAGGAACACACAACGACAAGCACACGCACCACTTCTAAGGTAGATCGAGCGCAAACCTAGACTTAAGTAACAACATACATACATGTGCAGTCCTCACACAGCCTTACGCTATCCAGCTATCAAACAATCTCCTCTCGGATGCGTATGTCACCGACGTGTCTCTGATACACCTCTCTCCTTTCTTTTTAATGTAGTAGGCTTCCATCAACCCACGTGCAGCTTCATATCTACTCCTACCTAGAATCTTAAACTCTTTAAAACGTGGTACACACCCGCAGGCTTTGCAATGCATAGGCAAATGTGCCAAGCCATGCTTAATTAGATTTGATTCATGCTCCCTAACCCGTTCATATATACAGAGCCCGGTGGTCCCAGTGTATGAGTTGCCACAAGAAAAGGGAATTCCATAAACCATGCTTTTGGCACATTTCCCGTAGGTCATGTACCAGCAACACGTCGGTGACGTTGTACGCATCGGGGAGGAGATTGTTTGATAGCTGGATAGCGTAAAGCTGTGTGAGGACTGCGCATGTCTGTATGTCTGAGTTTGTGGCCAAAGTATGTCATTAATGGGAGATGCTACTCGAACAACCATTTTCTTTAATAAGAGTTCGAATTTAACACAAATTGGCATGCTAATAGAGTTTTTTCTCCTCTTTTCAAATATGTCACTTATTTTCATGTAGATTGCTTGGTTTTCTTTCTACAGGTCAGGTACTGCAAAATTAAGGCGATTGTTATGTAACAATTCTGACCTATAAAAATTTGAGATAAAGCATGCAGATATAGCTGACTATGATCCTTTGGAACTGTAGAGTGCAAAAAACTATATAAATTTTGTGTGTAAAAAGGTAAAATACAATAATAAAATAGAAAAATTTACTATGGCTCTAGTTGCCAAGGGCTTTCAATGTTATGTAATTTTTGAAAAACATAATGAAGCAGCACTGACAATCTGAATAGATACTTGCACTCTATGGGCCTTCATCATGCTATGTGCAAAATTTCATAGAGGTATGACAATTCTAAGTATACGAACTAGCGTGTATAAGAAGCACAGGTCACACAAAACTGCAAAAGGAGAAAAACGCATTTGAAAGTTTGAAACCTTTTTTTTATCACAGAGTTGTTAGAAATGCATAATCTTTGGCCATAATGTTCAACAGAACTTTGAAAAGCACTGCAAGTTACTAGAACTGTCCTGCAGCATAGGTTGTGCCCTCACGGTGCTTGCGAGCACTCTCTTCTAGCCGTGCCCTTTTCACTCCACGACGACGTTGGCCCTTGCTTCTGCTGTCAGACGCTCGGACATTCTCTTGATGCGCCTCGCATCGCGGGAATCACTGAAAGTAACTAGATCTCTAGATGGCAGTATGTTGAGCTCTTCCAGGATGTGCTCGAAAGTAACATGACCTTTGTTGAACCGCAGGATTGCCATAGCTGCGGCAGTCTCGACAACCGTTCTGGAGACAAACTTAGTCTTGGGGCAAAGTAGGCAAGTTTTGCTGTTCAGGGATTTTGATGCGTTCTGGGTTTTCCCTTCGATGCATCGAGCAAGGAGCTTCTCATCCCTTAGCCGCTTATAAATGGGCAAAACTGCCAATCCCTGTGCTTTTGTCAGGAGAGGTGTGTGGCGTGGTGCAGGTTCACCAAGTGCTTCAGCGCATTGATGTTTACACCACGACTCTGTTCCTGCAGGGCAAAACTTGTGGCTGCCAGCATTGTCAGTAGAGCATGAGTGGAAGTACGAAGCCCATACTGCAGTGTACATATCCCGTACACTCCGCCTGTTGCTTGTTATGGCAATCTGATAGTATGTTTGGAGCTTCTAAATGGCTGGCTCTTTCATTTTCTGCCCTCGTGGTAATGGCACATGCAGCTTCCGTAGCGCGGTGCCAAGTCTCTTGGCCACATGATTAGTGCAGTCTTCTTTTTCTATATTGACAGCACCATAGACTTTTGACTCTGCAACTGCACTATATGCTTTGCTGTCACCGTCACTCAAGAATGTCATGAAATGCAGCGGGGTGTCATAAGTCAATGTTCTCTGCCAAATGCGCATTGCAGCCTCCGTTTCCATGGCATGGGAGGAACAGTCTGCATTTTTTTTCACAGACTGGGCCATGCCCCGCCGCGGTGGTCTAGTGGCTAAGGTACTCGGCTGCTGACCCGCAGGGCGCGGGTTCGAATCCCGGCTGCGGCGGCTGCATTTCCGATGGAGGCGGAAATGTTGTAGGCCCGTGTGCTCAGATTTGGGTGCACGTTAAAGAACCCCAGGTGGTCTAAATTTCCGGAGTCCTCCACTACGGCGTCTCTCATAATCATATAGTGGTTTTGGGACGTTAAACCCCACATATCAATCAATCAACAGACTGGGCCATGGAATGCCTGCCACACTTCCTCGTCTGGGCCCATATCCTTGTGCCTACTGCATGTCAGGCAGTGATTTGATATGACCTCGAAGTCTAAGCAGAGGCCAGTATCTAAGGAGATAACTGCGCCAATCCCATTGTGGCTTTTGTGGCCCCTCTTCTGCCAAGTGCCGTCGAACATAACAGCCACATCAGTTTCGCCTGCTACTTCTTTCGTCAACTCTCTGGATCGGCGCAAGTTTTCACTCACAGCTGCCATAGCAGCGATGTGCACCTTCTTTGCTATCGAAAAAAATCCTCGGTGGTGCATTGGCTTTGGGAGTCCAATAATGGAGCAAAATCATGACAATTGCTCATGCCCAATGCCGACAGCGCGTGCAGCCACCACCGCCTTCACATTTACAGCGAAACTATCTCGGGAGCTCCCACTGTCGTACTGTTGGCTCACTCGGCTGCTGCTGTCCACCGTATTACGCAGTGATTCGCTGTTTTTGCAATGAAGTTCGAGGAGCGACGAAAGTCCCTTGCGCTTTTCTGCCGGCTCCCGAACGGCAAGTTTTCGAATACCGCAAGCAGGGCATGCCGCACCTGCCACAAGTGCCGTCAGCAAGAGGGTCTCGCACAAAACTGTCGTTGCACAAACCTCATCGCGCTGTCTTTCGTCTTTTTCGAACAAGCCGAGCTTCTTTTCCGAAGCACTGACGAAAGAAAGCGCAGCGTCAATCCCTTCATCGCAGCCACTGTCGCTTGCGCACTCGTCGATGCCGCCGTCAGGCCTAGCACACGTAGGCGCGTTCTCATTCGTCGCCGTCGTTCGGGGCGCTTTACGCCGCCTTTCCTTGAACTTGTGCTTCGTTCAAAACTTCTGCGGTCTCAAGTTGCACTTTTTCGGGCTTGTCATCGCGGAAATATGCGTAGACGCGCAGAAAAGCAGACGGACCAAATGCCGATGGCCGCCACCAACACAGCTGACAATGACTCGGTAGTGAATGGCGATGCGACTTAGGGTGCCGCGCGTTTCAAACCGCTCAAACCACGGGATAAAAAGGCCTCGTTTTTTATTTTTTTTTGCCCACGTACGAAACTGGCGGTCGTCGGAGCTGTAAGAAGAAGGCCGGACGCAACTTTCCCAACCGATCGCGATGGCGGGCGGCACTGCGACGGGGAGCAGCGCGCAGTCAAAGATGGCCAATATCGGCGCAAATTCACGAAATTTTGAGCCACCGCGATGCCTTCATACACATTTTTTTGCATTTTGCGGTTCGAATTTAGTTTTGAAATTTTCACAGATGAAAGAAGAAGGTTTGAAGATTACAATGCAATAAAAATCGGAAATACGAGAAATTTTGCTAAAAACGCGATGTTTCGACATCTCCCCTTAAGCAAGTAACAACTAGGCCAATAATCAGTCTTGTTATAATATGCACCTATTCATTCCTAGCAAATACATCGAAATTTTTAATAATTTAAATTTGAATCGAAGGGAATTCGAATACCTTACTATTCATTCGAATATTCAAAGCATTCAAATATTTGCACAAGCCTACTTCTTGGTTGCCATGTGGTAATGGTTCCTGAACTGGCATGCATATGAGCCGTGCCAAGATGTGATTTCGAAGCCAATGAACTGCCAAAAAAAGCTTTCCTTTCTGTGGAGGGGATAGAAGCTTTTTTCTTGAATTTTCTCGTAATCAACATAAGTTGGTGCTATAGTTTATTTTTAACTGTGCTAATATTGCATTCAAGTGAATTTCGGTATTGGAACCATGAGAATCAGGTGCACGTTCGCGTAAACTCTGTCTAGATCAGTACCCTGGCCGGGAAGAAAATGCACTGATTTCATCTACCTTTTTTTTTTATCAGGATCAGGGCACTCTTTTAAAAATATCTTCCCCAAAGGCATTTGCTCTCTCAAATTTCAAGTTCCCTGAACTCGTTTTCAGATTATTGTTTAGTGAAATGTTAACGTGGGCATGGAAGATACAGTTGAACCTGGATATCACAAAATTGAAAAATTCCCGGAAAAATTTGTTATAAAGAAGATTTCGTTATATCCAGGTTTGGTACGAAAATTCGTAAACGTGCAAATTAAACAAATGGGGGACTGAAGGCAGAGCTAACCCAAACCACTTATTCTACAGTAAAAAACTGTGATATTATTGTGATAAAAATTATATGGACAATCTCGGCGGGGTTTCGTCATCACTGCCATGTTCCGTAAAAAGTCCAAATTGATAACATGCCCCTGTGCATTCGTAAGTTTCATAAGCGGGTAAAAGCACACGAGCATTGCTGAAGGAGAGATCGAATAAATCGGCCCATCACTATCGCCTGGAAAGTGCATAAGATAACATCTCCCGGGTGTTAGAACTGCTGTTGAATGCTCAAACAGAAATTAAAGCGCCCGTCTTTAATGAGCATTAGACAACGCTGGAAGGGAGGGAGGGGGGATCGCTCGAGTCGAATGAATGAACGTGGATTTTAAGGGCAGCACACCCTCGAATACGCCCGCGGCGGCAAGAACGGCGGCAACACTGGCTCAGTTCGTTGGGTGCAGGCCCGCCTGCCCGTACCTCGCGCTCACCCGCGCTCAATAACCAGTGCTCGCTCTGGCATGGTGCGGTCTGGCTGGGCCAGAGCCACGAAGCGCGCCGCTGCAGCTTCGCGCTTCCTCGGCGGTGGGGCACCCGTGGAACATGCATGCTCGTACCAAAATGCCATAATTCCGAGCAAATTTCTAGATTGTTCGTGGGGCAAATTCTTAATTAATATCAAGGCTGTCTTCCGCTGTTACTTTATTACATAGAGGTCACAAATACATGTGCTTCTATGAAGCAACGGCCAGGATTAGAAAAACTGTTATATCAAGGAATTCGTTATATGGAGGTTCATTATAAGCAAGTTTAACTGTATTGATGCAGGCAGCATGATTGAATTTTTGTCAATGGCACTGTCTAATGTAAGACCTGGTACAACACTACCAACTAAATTGGGTAGAGGCTGTAAATAAATTACAGGGTGTATTTGTTGATAAATCATGCTATAGGTTGCAGATAAATTGGCTACAGGTGCAAAAAGAATAGTCAGCAAAACTTTTATTTGTGCGCAGTGTGGCATATGTGTCCCGATCAGGTGGCATGTCTAACGAGCTGAACAACATAATCTCTCGTGCCACCAACGGTGTGTACGAAGGGGTGGCCATCGGTGGTGACCGGTACCCCGGCACTACATTCATGGACCACCTGGTACGCTACCAGGCTGACCCCCAGGTCAAGATGCTTGTGCTGCTCGGAGAGGTAAGTCCCTCACTTTTCATACCTGCTTGTGTAATGTGATCAAATTTTCATGAGCAAAAATCATTTAATTGAAACGGTCACTTAAGCAATGTACAGGCTTCACAGTTGATTGATATCCTGTTTGTTCCATGGGAGAAAAGCTTGCTTAACCATTTAGCCATCAATGCCTGGCTGTATTAGTCACACAAGTTTGTATCAGCATGGCTAGTAACGAACTGTACTCATCTGGCCTGGTTTTCTTCTTCTTCTACTGTCAGAAACAACTGCTTTACTTGCAATATTCAACCTCAGATGGTGGGAATTGTCTTTTTTTATTTTTATTTTCAGAATCGGAGCTGGGTGGTACTTCTAAAAAAGTTGGTGATTTCAGTACATTTTTCAGCAGTAAATAGTTGGCTAAAGAGTTAAATGGTGCCATCATTGGTGGCTGCACACAAAAAGGAAATGAGCCGGAGTGCCAGCAGCAAGTATTCCCAAGTCACGACAGGAAATCTGCTGCTATTTCTGAAGCGAAAAGCAGAAAATCGTTGCATATCTCAGGGTTTGCGTTAGTGGCTACTTTGGGCCAAATGGGCTACTTTAGGGCTGTGTGTGGCTACAAAAGTTTCAAGTAGGCCCCATGGCTACATTGTGGTTAAATTGAAATTCTGTTTTCACGCATAAAGCAGCGAAAGTTACTATTTTCATTTAAAAAGAACAAGCAAGGCTAAAGAGCACTCATTATTTTCAACCTTTGCTGTTGTGTCAATAGATCGCGCGCGTGTGTTTGGTACATCTGTAGGCTGGTTGGCACACATTGAGGCACAACTACGAAACACATGGTGTGCCCACAAAGACTAAGCGTTGAAGTTCCGGCCATGTTGGCGAATGCGTGGCTAGAGCTTTGCTCATTTCGCCAGCTATCTATTCTGTTTTCTGTTTCTAAAGCTGATATCACAATGTGCATCTTCGTGTGAAATTGACAAAAAGTGAGCATCCTAATCAAAATGAACCTGCTCTGTTATCACAATTCAGTGCAGTCTACTTATAATGATGTCCTCGTGCCAAGGTAACCCTATTGATATAATCGAATATTGTTCTAAGTAGGTTGACAAAAAAGGACAAAATGAAGACGAAAATTAATTTGTATGCATAGTTGCACTTCGTTGCAAGGTAGTGCAACTACGTACTACACACAAACCTCGATATAACAAATATAGATATAGTGGAATATTGGTTATAATGAAGTAATTGAAAAATAGTTTTGCAATAGATATAGTGTTAGGAATGTACCTTTGTAATGAAATTTTGAATACAGTGAACTTATTTTCATGTAAGATGTAACTTTGTTATTATGAGGTTTTAGCACGCTTATTTGCAGAAAAAGCATAGTCTGTCAGCTTTGATTGATGTGCGCGTAGCTGGTGCACATATTTCTCCTAAGCATCTACAGGTTTTCCCCGCTCAATTTAAACCAAGCGCCAGCCAAATTAATCTAGGTGCCAGTCAATTTAATCCAGCCGCCACTCAAATTAATCCAGGTGTCATTCATTTTATTCCAAGTGCTACTGAAATTAATCCAACCACCAGCCGATTTAATCTGGACGTCATCGAATTTAATCCTGATGACATTGTGACTTCAAAACGACCCAGAATTTTCGGGAATGCGTAGACTGAATAGCTTTGGAGTGAATATAACAGGGAAAAACCATGAATGAGTCATGAACTAGTGACACAATGTGACTCGCGTGACTTTATCACGCCTATCACCCGCGTAAGCTCTATTCACACCTTCGACATGCATATAAAATGAAACGCCGTCCACACAGTAATAACTTGATACTTATTAATCAGGCCAATGATCTCATCACGAGTGACTTAGGTGACGTCCTCACGCATATCACCCACGCAGGCACTGTCTTAACCTTCCGTAATGCATATCAAATGAAACGTCTTTGAAAGAGCAGGAGCCTGATATCTAAAACTCTGCCAAGCCACCGGATCACCAGTGACTCAGGGGACGTCATCACCAATATCACCCGCGCACGTAATTTACTCGCCTGCCGACATGCATACCAAAACGAAACGTCTTTGAGAGAGCAATAACGTGTTACCTATGACTCGGCCAACTGACTTGATCACTAGTAACTCAGGTGACGTCATCCCGCCTATCACCCACGCATGCAATGTCTAACCTGCAGTCATGTATACCAAACGAAACATCTTTGAGAGGCTAATAAATTGAACGCTGTCAATTGGCCTAGTGACGTGATCACTAGTGACTCGTGTGACGTCATCGCGCCTGACACCCATGCACGCAGTGTCTAACCCGAGTTCATATATGTCAAACGAAACGTCTTTGAGAGAGTAATAACCGGAACGCTGTCACTAGGCCCAGTGACGTCATCAGTAGTGACTGCCGTGACATCATCTCGCCTAAGACTCACGCAAGCACTCTCTAATGTGCCTTCATGCATACCAAACAAAAAGTCTTTGAAAGGGTAATAACTTGAACAATGTCACTACCTAGTGACGTCATCACTAGTGACTCCCGTGACGTCATTACGCCTATCACACACGCACGTGGTGTCCTAACCTGTCTTCATGCATATCAAACGAAACGTCTTTGGGAGAGTAATAACTTGAACGCTGTCACTTGGGCTAGTGACGTGATCACTAGTGACTCGCGTGAAGCCATCACGCCTGACACCCACGCAAGCACTCTGTAACCTGCCTTCATGCATATCAAACGAAACGTCTTGCGAGAGTAATAACTCGAATGCTCTCATTAGGCCTAGTGACGTGATTACTAGTGACTTGTGACGTCATCACGTCTATCACACACGCTTGTGCTGTCCTAACCTGTCTTCATGCATATCAAACGAAACGTCTGTGAGAGAGCTATAATGTCATACTTATGACTCTGCCAACCGACTTGATCACTAGTGACTTACGTGACGTCATCACGACTAATACTCATGCAAGCACTCTCTAACGTGCCTTCATGAATATCAAACGAAACGTCATTGAGAGAACATTAACTTGAAGGCCGTTGCAGGCAGCGTCTGCTAGTAAAAAACTGACTTCTCGTGCTGCAAAAGTGCTCTCCGAAACACTCAAAATCAATATAAAAACCGTGCGTTCTATTGCCGCTAGTGATCGTGACACAGCTAAAACACGTGGTGGTTCGTCGAGGAAATTTGGACCAGACGTGGTGAACGCCCTGCAACGAATCGTACAAGAAAATCCATCCTTCACGCTGGAACAAATAAAGAGGGCTCTCAAAGATGAGATGCCTAACAATGAAGTGAGCACGTCGACGATTGATCGGCTTCTCGATGGCCATGGTTATTCTGCTGCTGACCCCGAGCCCACTAGACAGAAATCACGCCGACATGAAACAGTTGCGGTGCCGATATGCCCAGTGGCTTCAGAGCGAGGGAACTACGCTAAGACGATACTACATCGATGAGACCAACTTCAACTTATGGTGCTCGCGCAGTTTCGGAAGGGCGAAAGGAGGTGCTCCAGCGTGCCGTTTGTCAACTAGTGCGAAGGGGGTGAATGTAAATGTTATACCTTGCATGTCAGTGAATGGCCTTCCTCATTGAACAATTGTGGACAAGGTCCACTGGGCTGTCTTCAACGACTTTCTCGCAGAAGTGTCGAGTAAACTTTCACAGCAGGAACCAGTAATACAGGCAGTGTTCCTGTTTGACAACGCACCAGCGCACCGCCGCGCCGAACAGGCTGTCCTTGCGGCAAGCGACCACACAGTCAAGTGGCCACCATCATACAGCCCTTTCTTCAATTCGATTGAGGAGCTCTTCTCAAAGTTCAAGGCAGGTGTAAAGGGATTCCTAAGCGAACGGAGGGATGATCTCCTCACGACACCGGGAGGGATCTCCAAGAAAGAACATCGCCGTGCTCTGCTGGTTGAGGCCGCGGGGCGCTCTATGCAGCACATCCAGCGTGTGGACTGTGCCGCTTAAGATAGGCACAATTACACTTTTGTACAAGCTGCCCTCGACTGCCTTGATATGTAGAACACTGCTCAGCAGCACAACTACGGGTTCATGAAAACTGCTTTGGCTGTATTACCAGCTTTACCAACTTTTCCCATAAATGCTTGCGTGCCCGTTGATGGCGCTAGTGTGAGGTCTATTGCCATGCTTGGTGCCATCGAAGAAATGGGGGAAGGCTGGTTTTCGCACCATGTGTGCCTGTGACGTGAACATTCTGAGTGGTGGGAAGTTAGACATATAGTCCACAATGCTTCGAATTGCTGCAAGACGCATCAAATAAAGAACAGCTATTTGGGGTAGTTGGTTAAATTTCATTGTAGTTAGCGTTGCAGCGCAAGCACGCAAGTGGTATTAGAAAAGTGAACGGAAGGCGAGGAACAAAAGGCACAAATGACAGCACGAGCACCGACTATCTACTGACATTATTTTTCGCAGCACACATGGTAATATATGGTAACAGGCAAAATCTTTCAAGAGCAAACGTGAGCAACGTCGCATAGTCCTGGGGAAGAGTCTGTTAGATAGGGGTTAGCCATTTCATTATTGTGCTTCGTTTTTATCGAACTCTCCCCCAGGACTATGTCACATTGGTCACGTTTGCTGTGAAAATATTTTGCCTGTTTGTATATATTTACATGTGTGCTGCAAAAAATAAAGGCAGTTGGTAGTCAGTGCTCGTGCTGTAATCTGTGCCTTTCGTTCCTCGCCTTCCATTCACTTTTCTTCAAGCACTTTCGGGCTTGCGCTGCAATCCTTATTACAACGCATCAATTACTAGCTGCAAAAACAAGATCAAGGTTGCTCTTTAAGGTACCCCGCCTCGCCTGTTTGGGTTTGGGTTTATTTCCAACACAAAAAGTTGGGGCTTCCCCAGGCAAAAAAGCTGTTGAAAAACAACTTGAAGGGACCTGAGGGACCGTACAGGCAGCAGCGAATAAAAAGTATAACTAACACGACATGATACAACTTATACAACTTGACAAGATATAATAGCATCGGTACATAGCAAAGTAAATATAAGGAGGTACAACAAAAATGCACAGATACAGCAAAATGAATGTAACAGGGAAATGCATCAGAAATGAAAATTCGCTCACATAACTAGGATAACTGCACATACCGAAAATGCAAACGTTTGAACGTATAAAAAATGCAATGCAAGAACAGTGGTGCAGTGACAGTTAATGAGGTTATGGTGTAACGGCTGCACAGTCATTTAATAGGAAAAGTCTTATTTGTTTTTTAAATCTATGGAATGGGATATCAAAATTTATTTGTGAAGATACACGATTTATTAGTGGAGGCATCTGATAAGTGAGGGCTGACCTTCCGTAGTTTGTACGTGTTCTTGGTATTGGTGTCTGTGTATTATGTAGTGGATAACGTCTTGATGTTGCATGTGCCATGTCTATCAGATCATGTTTCTATATGTGCGGGAGGAGTTTATAATCGTATAATTTGGTTGCTTTAAGCAAATTATACTTAACAAATAAAGGATTTGTGGGTAAGTCTTTTGGCTCACCAAAATAGTTCTCGAAATGTCTGAGCACTTTCTTTTGCATTGTTTCCAGTTCGTAGTAATTAGTAGTTGTTGTGGTACCCCAAACAAGTGTGCAATAAGATAAGCGGGAGTAGAAATGCGTGTAATATATCGCCTTTTTTAGATGTAAAGGAATTAAATTGGACAGTTTAAATATTATACTGACGGCTCTGCTTAGCTCTGAAGTGAGTTTATTGATGTGTGTATTCCACGACATGCTTCCTTCAAACCATACACCTAAAAATTTCTGACATTTTACGCGCTCTAAGATGGTGCCCTGATACGTTAGCGTAAGCTCTGTGTCACAGGGCTTATTGACGGGCTTAAAGAGGACGTAATTAGATTTCTTTTTATTTAGGGATAGTTTATTAGCGTGAAGCCAACCATCCAACTGAACAAGATATTTGTTTATCACTTTCTGAAGCTGAGTAAGTGTGTGCGCTGAAAAAAAGACGTTAGTGTCGTCAGCGTACATTACTAACTTGGGAGAGTTAGGAATAATAAATAAGTTATTAACGTACAATATAAATAACAAGGGTCCCAGAATCGACCCCTGGGGCACTCCTTGTCTTATTGTGGTTGTAGGGGAGGTAACATCTCTAATTTTGACACACTGCTTTCTGCAAGAAAGATAATTCTTTAAAAGATCTAGAGCGATGCCCCGAATGCCATAGTCATTAAGTTTCAGTAGCAGATTGTCGTGATTAACGCAATCGAACGCTTTCCTTAGATCAATGAAAAGACCTACACTGTAGAGTTTGTTTTCAATGTCATGTAGTATTTTATCCTTTACATGTAACAAAGCTAGCTCAGTGCTTTTCTTTTTCTGGAAACCGTATTGTGCATCGTTTATGATTTGGTGCTTATTTATGAAATTAACAAGACGCGTGTTGATGACATTTTCAAATACTTTAGATAACACAGGTAGCACCGAAATGGGTCTGTAATTACTTATATCACCAACAGCACCTCCCTTATGTATCGGGAATATGCAAGCAAGCTTCAGATCTGAGGGGAAGATTCCAGTTTCAACCATTCTGTTAATAATATGTGTTAATGGTGAAGATATAAGAGCCGCAACGTATTTAATGGGTAAGGCACTTAGCTCATCAATTCCTGCCGAAACATTTGAAACATTGTTTCTAATGTTTCCCACTAATTTTTCTACCTCCTGTGGACTTGTAGGGAATAAACTAATTGAGTGTAGCAACCTTTTGCGTTTATGTGCCTCCCAAGGGGAGGCACTCGCCAAGTTGCTTAGCCAAGGGGAGGCACTCGGGGCTTGTGCACCCCCACCCTTCTGAATTGTTTTTTTCTGCATTGTGATATAGAGCGCAAAAGACAAGTTACTTGACCACATCTGTCTACCACCCTCACTTCAAAATGAGCAGATGCCCCCCCACCCCCCTTGAAGGATGTAGTTGTGAAGGTTAAATACGTCTTCAAAGTTCAGAGTGATGTTACCTTCAAAGAAAGTAGGGGGAGCTCTAATGCAATGAAATTTAGCAATGAATGAGCCCTTGAAGCTAGAAATTCGACGGCATGCTGATTCCACTGTAAGGTATGCTACCGCTGTAAAAGCATGCTTCTTTTTTTTTCCTGAAGCACCTAGTGAAAATTTGTCGAAAATCCAGTTATTCAACAACTCTGGTAGCTCGTAACACATTGCGGAAATCCAGTGGGTGCAACATTTAAAAGCACATACCCAATCTTTCAGGCTATATATACATTCGGTGTTTCTATGCAAAAATATGTATCTTAAAATTTGCCTTGTATTTATTAAGGGGGGACACGGTTCTTGGAAGGCCAAAAATCGGAAAAAAAAAATTGACTTTTTGAAGCTGACATTTTCGGAATCTGTACCTATTTTTGCACATATCTGAGAAGTTTCTAGCTTCTGTCGTTTTTACTTCTGGCACAAAATCAATTTATAACATCCCTGTGAGATTAATGTGAGTGCAAACTGACGCTAAAATCTCGCTTTTTTCGCGCCGAACTGTTGCCCCGCCGCGGTGGTCTAGTGGCTAAGGTACTCGGCTACTGACCTGCAGGTCGCGGGTTCGAATCCCGGCTGCGGCGGCTGCATTTCTGATGGAGGCGGAAATGTTGTAGGCACGTGTGCTCAGATTTGGGTGCACGTTAAAGAACCCCAGGTGGTCCAAATTTCCGGAGTCCTCCACTACGGCGTCTCTCATAATCATATGGTGGTTTTGGGACGATAAACCCCACATATCAATCAATCAATCGTGCCGAACTGTTCGAGTTACACACGAGCTATTGTGTTCATCTTAGTCTCGTTTGGAAGGGCCGTTTCTTCATCTTCAATTTTCCGCCACCGCTGGCTTGCCTTGCTCATTGGTTTTTTAGCTAAAACGCGTTGTCGAGAAGCACTAGCACGCAATTCAATTGGCTGCTTGGGGCACGTAACAAAACGTAGGGATCCGATTGGCCAGGGGGCGCTTTCGGCATCTGCTTCACCATCGTGACGCGCACGGGCATGCGCCATTTTGTCATGGTGCTACTGACTGCCTGCGACAGTAAAGTTCCATGCTACAGTAATTTGTGAAGCGGGTGTGGCAGTCGTTCGTTCGATGTGAACTTCAGAAAGAGTCCCGCTATGACTCAACGGCGGTCGCCGAGTCACTCGTGTAGGCCTAACTTGCGTACGAACCCGTTGGTTGCCGACAACGTTACCGAAAACGGTTTTGCAGCCTCATCAGTTAGAGGACGGCAAGTAAAAAGCAGAAGTGGAGCTACAAGAGATATCAATCTTTGTAGTGACGGAATGGAAGCGCAGCCTTATCGCTAAACGCGCCAATGCCGCGGTTCCCCCCGCCTGAAGAAAGGACCTTGAACTGCGTGACGGGTCGTCAGAGTGGAGTACGCCGCGCGTCGACGAACAACAGAAAGTCGATTCGTTCGCAGTGAACATGCTCACCACCCCTGCAATGGAGGCTACTGACAACAGGTAGACTGCTTTTAACGACGTGTTCGCAACGTTGCCGCGATCTCCGCTCGGAAATGCGGCAGTCTTACGTGAAAAGGAAACTAACACCTCGGCACTCGTGTAGCCTCGAAATTGATGAGCGAGGGAGCAACTTTGGTTCGCGACATGTACGGGTAACTCATTCTGGACAAGCCAGAAAACATCGCCGTGTTATTCGACGGATCGCGCATGACGCACGCACATTTGTCGCACATCGCGAGCAGTACAGTCACCAAACTGATAAGCGGCCTCGCGGCAGCTGAGAACATGGCGACAACTTGCTACAGGACTACAAAATACGACACGCTCGGGCAAACAAGCAGTCCTATTACATTCCCGGAGCATATTAACTGACTAAAAGTATGTGTGCCATGATATTTTTTCTTCGGAACGACGAAATAAGTTTTTTTTAACAGCATTATTCTTGAAGCACAGATTTTGGCCACTTTTTTTTGCTTTTTCGGTAAAAATGGACCTAGGACAGCTAGAGCTGTAATTGTTTTCACACAATGTAGCTAAATGCACACAAAAACAAAGCTGGGAGCCTATTTTTAATGGGCAGCTTCATTTTATTTATTTTATTATAAAAATTTCTGTATTTGGTTACATGCAATGAATTTACTGTGCTGTAATTCGATAAGTACTCGTTCAATTTTTGATCAGCTTGCAGCGTTGCACTCCTTAGGCTTTCTAGCATTCATTTATATGCCAATGGCTATGTAATTGTGAGTGCATACATTTTTATAGTTAAAAATGTTAGAATTCTTTGTTTTCTTCATTTTCTCAAAATGGCAATTTTGTACACCCTGCATGAAAATTGCTGGAATATATCGGAAACTATTACAGACATCAGAATATTTTTTTTGCAGCATGAAGCTATATGTTTGAAGCACACAACATAGGAAGCAGATTTTTATTTCTCTTGATGCAAGTTTTTTAAACTAGTCATTTGTGTGGCCACACAATGGTCACATTCAAAGCTGTGAACTTTAGTGTACTGTAAAGTAAGAAATAATGACCCAATCAAAAAAGTGCTTCCTATGTTGTATGTCTTATGCTTTCTACTGTCAATCCTTATGTCATCTATAAATTTTTGACTGGTGGTTATTATTATATTGTGGTAAGAACAATAGAATTGTTATCTTGATTATTTCATTAACTAATAAAGCTACAGAAAAAATCACTACATTTTTAGGATCAGGAGAGCAAACAAAGTAAGCATGCCAACTTTTGACACATTTGGTCCAAAAATAAATGACAGAGCTCTAAGACTCATGTCCCCCCTTAAATCAAGAGCTACTGTGAATGAATCGGTGGTCTGAATTTAGGAAGAGACGAGGATCAAGCAATACTTCATATGACGTTTGCCACGTTTTCATGATTTGTTTTGGGTTGATTTATCACTTCGGTGCCGTGGCATGTTCCAAGTTTAGTTGGCCAAGCAATGTAGTTTCCCAGTCCTTTACTCTGCTGTGCAGCTTACTCATGCTATGTTTCCCTGTTCTTCTTTATTGTTTTCTCAGTTCAGTCGAAAGCCTTGCATGCCTCCTCAAACATGAAAATTGACCAACGATGTCCTGCACTGTGACGCAAAAAGTTATCTTCTCGTGCTCATGATGCATTGATATTAAAAATGAACTTTTCACGCTTTTACTGCTTAGGCAAGTTTTGTACAGCATTTTGGTGCAGCTTCTCTTGCGCCGTCATTCTAGCAAGCTTCTATTGGTAGCGCTTAAGACTCTGTTCTAAACAACGGACGTGTGCTTTGAATTTTTCAAGCTGTAAGGAGCTTCATGTAGCTCCGCCTGTTTGGCAAATCACCTCGACACATTTGGTGATCTTAGTGCCCGTATAAAATAAAGGACAAGCATTTCACTTATCGAGCTTCTGTATTATCTACTGGCACGCAACGAGGAAGGGGTGGCTAGTATGCTTACCTTCATTAAATGCATCATAATCTATTGCAGCTATATATGTCAAAAATGTTCATGGACAGTGTCGATGCAGCCTCTCAAGCTCAGCTGATAGTTCCCGGCTACGCTCTGTAGGTGGGCGAGCTCTGCATCTTTTTACACTGTAGTCGAGCCCACATATAACGGTCCCACTTAAAACGAACTTTTGCTTAAAACGAGCAATATCCGCGTGACCATGAAAATATACATTGGTTCGATGGCACGAAACCACACTTGCAATGAACGTCTCCAACCGCTGCTGATCAGTTACAGCGATCGGAGTCAGTGGTCTGCCGTTTTCCCGGGAAATCAATTTCGACCACCGATCAGGCATCGGTGAGGTGCCCATACATTCTTATTGTTAAACGCTGATTCTGCCTCTGCGCCCCACTAGTTGCTGCTCTCCCCGACCGCTTTTTGTTACACACCCCTCCGTCCTTTGTTGTCCCCCCCCCCCCCCCCCCCGCTACTCTGAGCACCCCACATCGCCAGATGAGGCCCGTGTTTTCACACTGCCACCGATCTTTCGAAGACTGGTCGGCCATCTACCCTATTTTTGATCGCTGGTACTGTCGTTGGCATCGCCAGCCTGGAGTGACCAGACCATTTGCCAACATCGTCGGCCACTGACTGTATCCGATAGTCTGCGTCTAGTGCACGCACGTACGCTACCCCACCGACTCTGATAATTTGCGATTTGTTTCGTGTTTAGCACTTGTTCTCGCTCACTTCGCACTCAGCTCAGCATGCCTTTCGCGCACGTGCAGAAGTGAGAAAACGGCTGTTAATTTGTGTGGAACGAATTGCGAACTATGGAAACTCGTGAAGCCATGCAAACCCGCTGGCGCAACAAAACTATTTTTGACCACAGCCGACGATTCTTCGAACACCGCCGCGGGCACCAATCCAGGCGGCCATGCTTTGACTTCTACGCGTGCAGGCACTCTTTCCAAGTTTTTCTACGTGCAAGTTTCGCGGACCTTTCAAGCAAGCTACCCAACCTGCCTCTTTCCAGTGTGTTTTGGTTTTCAAGGTCGCCCTCCCGCCGCATCCTCCCTTTTCTTTATCGCACGGAAAAATCTTTCCTTCCTCCATGCTCTATCGCAGCTCCTTGCGCTTCTTTAGCAAGTCTGCTCTCCTCTCTTGATCACAACCCCTTCACCCGTCTCCACCGCTCCACAACGCCCACCACACTGGCTCGAATTAGTTTCGTTTTCTGACTAGAAACGCGCCCAGAGCTGTTCCACGCGTTCTTGCATGTGCGTCGCATGTGCGGGTTTTGCTCGCTCTTGGTGTGCGTGTGTGGTAATGATGGCCGGCGGGAGGGCTAGCACGCTTTTTCGTGCCGCTCAACAAAACGTCAAAAGTGTGACCGCTTGGCTTGAGGGGTAATCAGCGCGTTAGGTGCCGCATTGCGGGGCGCTTGCTCATAGCTGTTGACCACCTGGCATCCAACTTGCCGCTTTGGGCGTCTCGGTATTCAGCTGTGGAGATGGTGACTATTTTGTGGGCGGCGGTGACTGCTACATGTGCTCGAAACTGTTTTCGCGAGGCCGACTTTGTCGGCGTTGTGCCCAATGCCGAGCCTGAAGCTTCCGAACAGAACCACTGCGGTGGCGATATGTGGCAGGGCGTCATCGACTCCGACCTGGGAGAGCGGGTGGGACATCTGTTGCGATGATTTAATGACGGCCGATGATGATGCCGACACTGCGAAACCGTGCATGGATTGGGGCATTGTGAACGAAATACGTGGCGAGAGCGACTTGGAGGAATCTGATTGCGAGCACGACGAAGCTTTGGAGCCAGTGCCTTATGCAGCTTATGCCACAGGCCTTGGCGAACAAGCAGCCTGCTGTTTTAAATGAACTCAAGACCGCCCTTATCGCTTCTGCTCTTTGAAACACGTGCATCACGGACTTTTTGGTGCAAAAAAAGTGTGCTTTCATGACGATAGTTATAGCGCGAGAACAAAACGACAACACAGAGACAAGAAGGACACGAAAGACAGGAGCGCTAACTTCCAACTGAGTTAATTGCGCAGAGCACGAAAATATATAGAGGAGACAGTGACCATGTGATAAAAACCATATCGCACAAGAGCAGAACATGAGTAAGAAAAACAAAAACAAACAACACAAAAACAAAGGCACTGAAAAACGGCAAAGAAAAAACCTAGAAGAAAAAGAAAAAGGAAACAGAAAGGTAAAGATAAAATAACTACCTGCCCGCACCGAAACTTTCGAGGAACCTGCGTTCCTTCTCGGACAAAGCCACGGAGGGCTTGCTAATACAAGGCACCTGTTCGCGTGCCATCTGCGCAGCCTCGACAATGACCCGGGTGCTTACATCTCTGTGTTTGTACAGCGTCGCTGTGTCCTCGAAGAGGGGAACACAATTGCAATCAGTGCAGTGCTGGGCAAAAAAACCATCTTTCCCGTTTCTAACATTGTTCGCGTGCTCTCTCAGCCGATCGTGCAGACACCTTCCGGTCGTTCCGACATAACAAGCACCACATGAAAGGGGGGTCCTATAGACGACTTCCCGGGAGCAGGCCGCATACCTGTTTCGATGTTGAACTCTGCATTTTGTTGATGATTTCGTTTTCAGGGGGTTGGTAGATTTGGTGAGGCTGATTAATTTGAACGGTGCTGAGAACAGAACACGAACTCCAACACGTTTTCCGATTTTTTTGAGCCTATGTGATATCTGGTGTATGTATGGAATCACGGCTATCCTTTCACGTTCTGTATCCCTGTTGCTCAGATTCTGTCGCGGTTTCCCCGAGGCATTTATCGCGTCTGTTGCTGAGACGATCCTGCGGACTAATAAGGCAGAGCAGAGGAAATTTCAGTGTTGACCCACGTTGCAGCCCCACCAGTGGCGCACATTTTTTTTTTATCCGCTCCAAAGTCCTGTCCGGCTTGAACATTGGACGACGTATTTGCAACTAGGACAACTTCCTTTTATAAGCGGCGCCACCTGTTTTGTGCCATCGAACTACACCATACCACACAGACCACTCGAAGTGCGACTTGAAATGACAAACGCTCGCCTCAACATTCTCCACAAAGATCAAATTGGTGGCCAGGTGTTGACTTGGCTACCACCAGCTTTAATACTGTCTACGTGGCACTAGTTGACCACCACTTTTCTTCATAAAAAATGGTGCATTTTTCAAAATCCTTGAATCTAAGCTGACTCTGATGTTTAATGTAAAGAAATTTGAAAAAAACAACAAAAAATTGCCTAGATTTGAATAATTATGGTATGTATAAAAGCAGATACAATTTACCGCTTTGCAGCCAAAGCTCTGTTTGCCATGATCAGTTTGGGCTGCTGTAGTTGAGTTTTTGTTTTCTGTTTGCACAAATAGAAATTTTGCTTTGTTCACATTGATTGCTGCATTTGTCACTGTCTCGACCACTTGACAATATTAACAAAACTTAGGCCATGATGGCTAGGCCTATTATTAAATCCGAGTGTTCAGCAGCTAGCACAACAACAAGTACAGCTAGAAAACATGCATGAGCAAAACCCACCCTGCAGCAAGTATTACGTCTGGAATGGGTAATTTGGGGTGCACCTTATAGCAGCAAGCTTGAGTGATGTGCTGTGTGTGCAGGTTGGAGGTGTCGAGGAGTACGAAGTGTGTGAGGCCCTGCAGTCGGGTCGGCTGAACAAGCCCCTGGTGGCCTGGTGCATTGGCACCTGCGCCTCCATGTTCTCCTCTGAGGTGCAGTTTGGCCACGCCGGTGCGTGTGCCAACTCAAGCCGTGAGACGGCCTCTGCCAAAAACGAGGCCCTGGCAAAGGCGGGTGCCCACGTGCCGCCCACGTTCGATGCCCTCGGCGACACCATCAAGTGAGTGGGTTCTCCTTTTATCCCAACAACTTTTTGCTTTTTCTGTCTAAAGTGATTTTTTTCAACTTGATACCTGCTTAAAAAAAGCATGTGTTCGTTGATGAAAAAAAAAGGATATATCAAATCAAGTGTGTGGTCATATGGAGTACAGTCAATCGTGGATACATCAAATTTGGACATAATTGAATTATTGGCTATATCGAACTCTTGAGAAGTCCCCTTGAATTTCCCATGCAAAAGTACAGAACCGGTGCACCCGTATATCGAACTTCCACACAGCGGTGCATCTTTAATATCGAACACCCCGCCGAAGCCCAGAAAGCGCATTTTCTTTAGCGAAAATTGTTGAATTTTCGGCCGCGTTCTGACAAGTTCGGGTGCCTTTGCAGGTTCAGGTGATGAAAAGGTGGTATTATTCTATCGCGCTGATCTAGTTCATTACGCAGCACTTGTGAGTGCACTGGTATGTTTGATGTGTGATCTGCATGTCTTAACGCCTGGGCATAGTTAAAAAAAAAATGATTGCCAAGGGTACCCAAATGAGAATGGGAAGTAAATCGGGGATCTCATTGCAATGTTCACATTCCAATCTTTGTTTTTTAGCACACAATGGCATAGGCGAGCCTGAAAAGCATGGCCTTCGAGATGTGCAACCTCGTTACGTACCTTTGGTGTTTTCGGTTTTAAAACTCATGTCTTGCAGGCTACGCTTTTTTAGCTTTTCGCATAAAAGCAGCTGAAAGCAGCAGCTGCCGGCTACAAAGCCGCAAGTGAACTCAACATGACCAACATGTCCACCGTAGGAACTCGACGTTGTCTTTTGCATCTTCTGGACTTGTGTACTTCTCGCCTCGTTCCTGATAAATGCACATTCAGGAGTTGGACTGAACATTGACCCGCGTGTAGCAATAAGTGCTTGGAGCGACGTCAAATAAAGCACTATCGTAAACTTTTCTTGCGGGCCATTTGACGACTTTCGGTGCATCATCAGTCATGACCACTGACAATTCAGAATGGCTCGGTGAATTCTGCGACAAAGCTTTTGTGGGCACCATCTCGGACAGCGAGTGATTTCATCGATGCAGATGACCACGTAGCTGTTTCTGATTGCACTAATCCTGAGATCATGGCTACTGTTACTGGTGTTGCAAAAGTGTACCTGTGCGGATATGAATATACCATCACCTTTGGTGCCGCCGCTAACCAATCTTTTTGCTGCGCTAGAAAGCTTACATCGCTGTTCTGTGTCAATGAACATTGTTGGCCGAAGGCGCTAAATTCGCTTATTTGGAAAGCTTCAGTGATATTGAGGATGACTGGAACTTGACAGAATGTGAGAAGCAAGGCAAGTTTGCGGACTATTTTCATGGGAAATAAAGTGCGGTAACTTGCAGTTCACATCTTGTTGATGGTTATACTGTAGTCTATTATGTTAGCGCTTCCAACGGTTTCTCAGGCCTGAAGTGATTTAATTTAGGCCTTAAACACGCATATTTTGTGTTTTGAATTACCGATATATCGAACTATGTCGTGATTTCCTTCGGGTTCGATATTTCCGGAATCAAGTGTATTAGTGTCTTTCACTACTCCTGAATTAATGTCATTGACGAGAGACTGCCAGCTATGACATGCCAAATGATGAAATTAAACTTTGATATCTGAATAATTACTACTTGAAGAGCTGTGCGATGACGAAAGTTTTTTTTTCGCGTGATGATGCACGGCTAATGCACACGTCCTCTTCACTGAACATTATCTAAACAAAAGTCGGGAAATATCTGTGTTGGCTTTTAAAATAAAAGAAATTGCTCAGTTAGTGCTGCCATCTGTGAAGCAATGCACAAACTAGCTTTTTAACAAGTAGTAAGTCTTATTCAAAATGCTCGTGGCGAGATATTGCCACACTTACTGACACAATTTGCCTACTTTTTTTGCATTTTTAGAGCTTCAAAGAGGGAGTGCATGAATTATGCGGAGGTTCCGCGATGGCATCTGAAATAATGTGCAGTAGATTACAGTCCTAACACGCGCAGTATATACATTAAAAAAAATCAATTGGAACACAAGTAAGTGTACTGGCGGCGACAAAAGCTTGCAGGATCTGCAGTGCGTACCGGAGTAAGAAAAAACTGGATTGCTGCATCGCCTACCGTGATGCGGCAGGTGTTTAAGCTATCAGCTGCGGCCATGGTGATTTGCAACCGGGAGTTTAGACAATGCGCACCTGCCGAATGTAATCGTTAGAAGGGGTTCTTGCTGCGCAAGTTGGTAATATTCTATTATTAAATTAAGCAGATGTAATTGTGGTGGGTGCGTGACCTTAGGTGACGCAGCCATGGAGTTTTTCATCCAGCAGGTCTAGTTTTCCGCCTCTGTGCCACGCACTGCAGATCCTGCAAACTTTCGCTGATGGCAGTACAGTCTATTTAATGAAATCAGCAAGTATTTTAATGAGCTATATCCGGTCAGGGGGCATCTAGTCAGAATTACTGGCTGAGAGGTTTGATTTGGAATCATCACCATAGCCACTGTCAATGCCCTCCCAAAGCGTGTTGTCCTCGGTTTCGTTGTGTGTTCAAATGCCCCCTTTCCTTGATGCTCTTCTTGACAATGCAGAGAGAAACCAGGTCCCACGACATTGTGTTTTCGTGCATAATTGAAAAAGGTCTTCTTCAATGGCAGGAAACTTGTATTTACAAGCATGCATTCTTCTGTTTTCTCTCGTACCGAACGGCACACATTGAAGAACTTCATGCTGAAGTGCTTGCCACCAGCACGGTTCTAGTTTTCTTTAGCAGCTTTTATAACAGTGAGCTTGAATTTTTTGGTATATTTGATTATGTTAGCCCAACACAAGGGAACAGTAAAAACTAGACAGATGCATTGCGAAATCTGGACTTCTTAAATCAACCTAGTGTGCCTTGCAGTGCAGACAGGCACGAATGCAGAGCACCAAAGAAACAGTTCTTGCTCCAAGTCCGCGCACGCCTCCGATGCAGAAAATAGTGGCAAACGCTCAATCATTTTCGATAATCCGCCAAAAAGGTTTGGGTGTTGAGGTACGGTATTCTAGGTACTTTAGTTCAGGGGAAATTCTTGGAAGAAGGGACATTACGATCGGAGCCTGTTTAATGTATGACTGCGCCCACCTGCACGGTGAGCGGTACGCGCGTCCAAAGCGTCCAGAGGTCCGAAGTCTCTACATGCACGCACCGGTTCGCTGGGTTGCATTTGTCGAGAAGCGCAAAATATTAGGGGTGTGAGAATACCGAATTGTAAGTCTCGAATCGAATACCGAATCGAATCAAGAAAAAAAAAAAGCCGAATGTCGAATCGAATACCAAATAACAAGTTACGAATTTTTATGCAAACAAAAACACCAGTTGTACATGATCTGGGGTCAACTTTTCCCTCCGGGCTGTAACAATGTTACCAGCTGTCAAAAACAACTTTTCACTTGGTACACTGGAATGCTCATGTATTTCATGGCCATCTTGCACAATCATGGGAAGCGCGTCTTTCCTGTTTCTGTCCAGAATTCTAGAGGGTCTTGGTCCTTGCTGCAAGTGGGCTCTCGAAGCTACCGCTTGAACTCCTGGATGTTGGCTCTTTCAGTGCAGTGTCTTCTTTCTTATGACACTGCCAACTTCTCAACGCTGTCCCAGATACTGCTGATGCGCTCCTTGACAACTGTAGATGTTATCGCTTTGGCAGAGTCACTTGATTCTTCTTCTGGAGGGAGCTGCAACTCGATTCTTGCAAGCTCCAAGAGCCTTGATTCCTGGAACGTTTCAGGACAGAAGAGGTTCTTAAACCTTGGGTCACAGGCAGTTGCTAGCACACACTCCTTTTGCTCATCTTGCCCTGGAAACCTTGTCCTCATGCTTTTCAACAAGTTTCTAGCAAACTCTGAAGTGTCATCGTTGGCTGTAATGCAGTTTTTTAGAACCATCTGTGTTGCATACAAAAACGGTAGTACTGATGACAAGGCTGCATACTTGTGGCCACTAAGATCTTTGGTTGCCGATGCGATTGGTTCAAGAGCTTTGACGAGCCCAGCCACAGCTTCCCACTCCAGTGGTGTCAGGTTGGGCACACTTGTCTCGGGTGGCCAGCTCGAAACAGATGGCTTCCTTCAGCTGCACAAGACATGAAAGCATATTATGCTCACTATTCTACCTGGAGGGAATGGGAGCTCCATTCTTCTCTGGCAGTCCTGCAGTCTTGCCGTAGCATGGGCACTGTGCTTATAATGGCCAACAATGGTGCGGCACTTCTTGAGAATGGCCGGCACTCCAGCTGTTTCATCCGTAGCATCTTTTATCGCTAGTTGCAATGTATCCCCTAGCCCTCCACTACGGAGTTTCTCATAATCAAATAGTGGTTTTGGGGCGTTAAACCCCACAAATCATCATCAAATCATCACAGTTGCAATGTATGGCCCACACGATGCATTGGCATGCAAGAAATACCCCTAAGGGCCATGCGGAAGTTTCTTGCATTGTTCATCGCCACATGGACTGGCACTTTTTGCATTGGCAGCTCCCAGCTATCCATCATTGCTTGTTGTTGCTCCAGGATGTTGCAAGCAGTGTGGCTCTCGCTCACGCTACGATTTTCCAACGCAAGGCTTCTGATTTTGAAGTTTGAGACTACATAGTGGCAGGCCAGGCTGACATAACTATGGTTAGACCTTGACGTCCACATGTCGCTTGTCAACAAGATCGACTATACACCTTCCCAGAAATCCGCATGCATTCGCTCCTTGACCGCCGTAACTGTGTCTCTGTACAACTCCGGGATGACTGTCCTTGAAAAGGTAGTGCGGCTGGGTATCTTGTACAACTTCTCCATGTGGTTCATCGGCTCTCTGAAACCCCGATTTTCCACGCAGCTATAAAGCTGGAGGTCGAACACCAGCATTCGGGCAATCGTCATCATCGCCGTTCTCTCGCGCTGCGGTAGGTCCTTGCCCAACTTCAGCGCACTTTTTATGAGCGGCTGGGCACCGTCTGGTCGTCCTTGCTTCCCACTATCTTTCAAGAACATGCTGTGCAAAGAAAAATGCTTGTTCTCGAGATGGTTTGCAAGTGGCGTCGTCGTACTGGATGGCGCTCGGAGTTTCATGTCGCAGCTTTTGCATGTTGCTTCCTGAGCGAAGTTCTTTACGAAATGTTTCGTTCGTTCATTCATGTCGCCCCTGACCAGCAGAACCATCCGACTACGTTTTAAGACAGCTCGCGCAGATACAGTTTGGTAGCAGGACACGTCGGCATGGTTTTGATAGCTAGGAACTTGGTGGTTTCGGATTGCCTGGTGAAATGATGCCAACGGCTAGCAACCCGGAGGGTGCGGGGTAGTGCGGTAAACGGAGAAGAGCGACCCCTATCTCGTTTGCCAAAGTAGGAGAAAAATTGATTGGTTGTGTGGTTGAAAGGTGGCGTGAATGCCGGCCGCAAGTGGTGGCTATGATCAAGGAATGAGTGAAAGTTGAATCTTTCACTGCTAAGTGCTACCTCATAACACTCGAAGTTTCTAATGTTAGTGTTTATGGTGTCAGTTTGTACAATAAGAAGTCACCTTTTAAGTAAAGCCAGTTTAAAATCACAAATGTATTAACAATAGTACGAAAAAAATGATCAAGCAAACAAAAATTTTACCATGAACAAAGAAATTTGATGAAACCATCAACACTGCTCTGAACACGGTCAGCATAAACAAATTTTGAAATACTCATTTTAGGCACAAAAAACACACGCAATTATCCTGTAAGTATGAGCCCTGTAAATGCAAATGTTTTGTGAACATCACATAACATTACATGTGGTGTCTTTCATGTCGCTATGCTAAGCAGTTTCATGATGCAGAAAAATGCAGGTTTGCTCTGCATTTGTCACAGAAAACATTTATTTTTTGTACTCTCTTATAACTTGAGCAGTTAAAAAAAAAAAAAAAAAACGACAGCTTTTGTGAACCACTGCAAGGCACTCTGGAGCGCAGCTCGAAGGTTCCCTCCCGGCTGCCTCCGCGCATGAAACTGCACTCTCTGCGCTGCCACTGGAAAGTGGTCTCACCCTAAGGATCTGGACACTCTGGAGATAAGAGCCCTTAACTTTCAGAACACATAGGATCAACTTGCACCAACATGCGCTGGCTATAGCGTGGCCCGAGCACAATGCCACACTTATCAGCAGGCGACCGCTGATGTTCCAGGGCTGTTTCACGAACTCTCATTGTCGGTGCTGAAATCAGGAATCTTGATGTCCTCTTTCGAGCCTGTGCTCTTGTCATCATTTGAATATTCCAGCTCAGATGCACAAGAATCCTCCCAAAATGCACCGTTTTCGTGAAGTAGTCACACCCGACGTCGACGTCATGATTGAAACTACACGCATTTACCAGCGCTTGAAGAAAGGCATTTTAAAATCCCCACGAAGTGAAAAAACAGAAAAAAAAAAAGCGAGACTGATAACTTCTCTTTTTACACGCTGCATGCAGAGCGTAAAATGTCCACAAGCGTTTGGAGCAAGACAAATATTCAAGTTGTAGATATCAACAACATAGTATCGATAGGAAAAGGCGTGGGCATGAAAGTGTTAACTTCATTTTTTTAAGGCAAACTTATGCCGACAAAAATCTGTCTGACTGGGCGAAATTATGGAAATGAGGGAAATCTGCAGCCAGGTTTTATTTGTTTTGATGGCTGGGAATTTATTTCATTTTCAACTCCATTAAGTTGACTGCATATTTCTATTCTATTTTAACACAAAGCAGGCATTCTGAGCATCACAAGGGGGCTAGGTGGTGCTAGCCATCGTCCGATCTAAATGGTACAGCCAAATCTATTCATATCTAGCCCACTACGACCGCACAGCCATCGCGCCGTGACGCTACACAGCCGACGCAGCACGCCGATGTTTTCAATGATGGCGATGGTGTGTGGTTTAGCAGTTCGTAATGGCTCGCTTTCATTTTCTGCTCGCAAATTGCAGTCTGCGATTCTTCTCAAGTGTATCTTCAACTGTTGCATGCGTAGGAAGTG